>NW_022900945.1:1938852-1951218 GCF_012274545.1 Fukomys damarensis
AAAAAAAAAAAAAAAAAAAAAAAATCTTGTTATCATTATTTCCATAGTAGTCTTTGCATCTGATCACCAGGCTATAAAAATGCCTGGGGCATCTGAGGCAGTTGTTGCTGAGTACTCTGCCAGATGTTGATAGAGTTCTGGGTCAAACCAGTTTGGACAGATAATTCAGTGAGTCAACATTGTGTTAGACAACTTGGAGACTTTTTCAAGAAGTTATCACTGACTGGTTTGTTTATTTAGCAGGACCTCATGATGTAGTTCAGGCTGGCCTCAAACTCATCGTGATCCTCCTGCCTCAGCCTCCTGAGTGCTAGGATCATAGGTATGTGCCACCAGGCCCAGCTAAGAACTGACTTCAAAATGCTAACATATGCGTTACTGTGAGCTTGTGAGAGGGAAAAGTCAAAAAGCGGGTTCCTCAAGCTCAGTTACCCAGATTCCAATTCAGAGCTCTTTGGCCAAGGTTCCTCGTTCAAGAAGCACCACCCTTGGAGGAAAGTGAGTCTCGGCCTGGCCTCCTGAAGGTAAGTGGAAAGGCGTCTTCCTGGAGGACATTGTAGGGCCAGCCCAGCTCCAGGTGTGTGACATGGGATAGCTCAAGCCCGCTGCCTGCTTGTACAGTCAAGGAGCCCATATCTGGCTCTTGATCAACTAGCATTCGGTTAGTTATAGTTTTTACACCTTCTGTTTTTATGTGAGATCCATTCACAGCAGACATGCTGAATTTTGTATTTGTACTTTCTGAGGTCACATTCTTTTGTCTGGATTCTCTTTCCTTCCTATCTGCGGCATCAGGAGAAATTAGCCCGGGGTGGAACCCAAAGGGGCGCTGCAGCTCTGAGTGGGGCCCCTCCCGCCTGTGGGCCTGCTGCCTCAGTTTACCTGCCTCTGGTGTACAACTGCCCTGTTTGTTGTCTTGGGGCCTGAGCAGCCCTCAGACACCTGGGAGAGGGCCCAGGGCTGGGCTGGAACCTAGGTGCTGAGCTCAGAGCCATTTATTGTCAGCACAACAGATGCCGGCAGCAGGGTCACCGCCAGACTGTACACTGAATTCAATGGATGAAGAAATGAAGGTCATCCTCACTATCCTGCCCATGCTCCGAGTGCCACAGGGTGATGACCTTGAAAGGCGCTGAGGGTCCTCTCTGGTCAGGTGACTGGCGCCCACTGGGGCTTCCCGCGGTACAGCCCGTGTGTGTCCCTTTACCCGCCGGTTTCCCTCACGTGAGGGCCGCAGCTCCCTGCAGGCGCGAGATCCCTGGACTACTTGTGCCCCTCGGGACTCCCACAAGGCTCCCCTCTCCGGAGCGAGAGGAGACCCCATTTCTTATGTCACGCAAGCACACTTCAGGGGTCACAGTTCTCTGTCACTGCCTCTCGAGCTAAACACCCGGCCTCGCGGTGGGCTGCAGCGTGTGAGGCAGGCACAGCCTCGAGGACGAGGGCCTAACACGCGCCCTCCAAGGGCAGCCCAGCTCTTCACACCCACTTCGCTTTGAACAGTCTACTTCAAATCGGGGAGGAACAAGGCGTTCTGACAATTTAAAAAATCATTACGTAATTCCTGGTCGCTGAAAAAAATCAAGTGGGAAAAAACAGCTAAAAATAGCATAAATATCGAACATGTCCGCATGGCCATGGGGAATCCACTTATTACCCAGTTAGGTATTTTTCCAGATTTTTTTTCTATGCAAATAAAATTTTATAATTTTTTAATATAATGAGGGTCCCATTATACACATCGATTCATTCAGCAACAGCCAAACCCAGGTCTGCACAGCGCAGTGACCGCGCTCACTTCCTGCTGTCCCTATCGCCACTGGTAAGGGCTGTGTAGTCCAGCCCAGTATGCGGGGCTCCGGGAACCACTGCCCGGGCTAACAGCGGAGAAGAAGGTCGGCGCTGCCCCGAGGGCCAGCCCGGGTGTTGCACGGAGACAGAAGCTGCCGTCCAGAGCAGGCACAAGCAGGATCCTGCCTCTCCGGCCTAACCAAATTGGACTTTTCATTTCTGCAGAGTATACCTGGTCGTCCCTAAATGTTTTTCCCTCACTGCTTTTCAAAAAATAAATAATAAAAACCTACATCACTCATCCTGTCACGTCTCCTGGGCTCGGCACCGGCGGCTGGCGGGGAGGTCACTTCCACTTACGTCTCTCCCGCAGCCGCAGCCGAGACAGAGACAGCGCGTGTCTGACTCGCTCTGGTGTGACAGCTCACGAGGGAGCAGGTGACTCGGAGCTGGGCGTGGGCGGGCAGAGCAGACGCCCCGTGTCCCATCCTCTCCTCCCGTGACGAGCACAGCTTTACAAATACTTTCATAACTTGTCCCGCTTTCTCCCCCACTGAAAGCTGGCTGTCCTTAAAAGCTCAGGCAGATATTCACACCCAAAATGTCCTGAGTAATTAGATGGAATTTCTAGCAGGTTCAAGTATTTAGGATTAAAAAGAAGTCTCCTGACTTCAGCAGTATAATCCAGAAACTCTCACTGGCTGCTCCACTGCATTTAAACATATATTTTTCTTCAATGTTTGAAGTGATGAAGGAGATGAGGGACGGCTGTAGCGGTCAGTGTAGTGTTTTACGTGTGCTGACCGTCTGTGTAATTCGATGCTTCCCCTTACGAAGTCAGCAGGAAAGCCAGATTTATAAACACTATTCCTGGGTGTGGGGCCTAGGGAGTGTCTTGTGTCTGTCCTGAGTTTCTGTCTTTTAAATCAGCTCCCACCTTCTAGTTCATGAATGTATTTTTATTCATCCTCCCCACATCACCACCGCATTTCTCTATGAACGTGGGTCCCCCCAAAACTGGGTGGAGCCAAGTCAGGAGGGCTTGGGGAGGGGATGGACGGGGTCCTTAGCAGAGGAGATGCGGGTGTGCTGCACAGAGAGTTCGGCCAGCAAAGAAACTCTTAGAGAGGATGGGATCCGCTTCCAGGGCGCAGGCACACACGTGAGGGTTGAGTGGCTGGGGAAGACCCCACAGGGCCGCAGACCCCTAGCGTACCACACGCGTCTATGCCCCCAGGTCTAATTATCACACGTTTAACTGGTTACCTGTTCCTTGTGAGAAACACCTGGCTGTCCTCTGAACCATTTTTCTTAAATATCAATAACATTTCTCCCAAATGCCCTACAATCCAAATTAGCCGCCATGTGCAGGTTTATAGTTTGCAAAGTACTTCAGACCCCCATTACCTGGTTCCATTCTGAGAGCAGTCCGTCCATCTGCAAGTCTCGGGGGGGGACTCCGGGGGTCCTGCTCACTCGGACAGGAGGTGCGGTAAGAGCCGCAGCCAAGCGCGACGCAAAGAAGCTCTGAACCACAGAGTCTTTTTAAGTTGCCCCAGATCCACCGGGGAGAGAAGAGGGTGTCTCGGCCGGGCAGCCGGCGCTGGCCACAGGCTCTCCGTGGCAGCGCGGCAGAGGCCTGACTTGAAAATGCGGAAGAAGAAAAGCCGAGTCTCGAGTCTTGCTCAGGTGGTGTGGAATGAAGACACGTGGTCAGGAAACTCCACGTCAGGTGTGGGAAAAAAGCAGAGAGGACTAGCAGATTGGAAAGATAATTTGCTTTCCCCAAGTCTAATATACACACAAGAAATGAAACAAAATCTCTACATAATGAAAAATAATGAAGACAGGCAGGCTCAGCGAGTTGTTAAAGTGCCCTAAATCTTCGTCTCACTCAGGAAGCGGAAAACACTGCTGAGCAACTTGAGACTCTGCTGGATATAACGACAGATCCGAGGGCAGGCTAACGAAGGAAGTTTCTATCAGTTTGTTTTTTTTAACTTAAAAATATCTCGGAGGAAAAGGGCTCAATCTTAAGATTTGTGCAGTCTGGGTGTTGCCTGTGGTTTTCTGTGTGCTAAGTAATTAAGAAAAGTCGGGTTCTCCCTTTCCTACTTAGCAGTTGCGCCTGACCCCTTTGACGCCTGTCTTCCTCCTGGATGCTCCGCCTGGGGCCTTCACCCCAGGAGGTGGTCCAGGGCACACAGATGGGGCAGTGAGCACCACTCCGGAAAACCAGCGGGATGTGGCAGCAGGGGCACCTCTAACCACTGTCCTTCTGCACCCCCAGAAAGTCAATCAGTACTCGGAAGAGACAGAGGAGATGCATCTGGAGTCAAGAGGCAGGGCCTGGACTACCTTTTAGAGCCATTCCCACCAGAAATGCTGAAAAGTCAGGCTGCAACCTGGCTGATTTATATTTTAATATGGGCTCCGGCCTCTTCGTTTATATTTTGAGCTGAGGGACAGCGGCTCCCCTGAGCTCCCCGCCTGCCTTCTGGGGGACCCTGCTCAGACTCTCACTTCGGTCCTTGCACAGGCCTCCTAGCCCTGCGGCCCTGCACATCCTGCCCCAGACGTGGCACTCCAGGCCCTGTCCCGACAGCCTCCCCTCCTGTCTCACTGCCCTTCCCAGTGCCCCCCAGGCGGTGCTGCCCCTCCATCCTGTGCCTCTCTGCTCCCTGGTCTTCTCATTGCCCTGCCCACCTGCCCCATGGAGCCCATTGCATTGGGTCCCCGGGCACAGGATAGGTACCAGCCCAGCAGGTCCTAGCTAGGAAGGCTGCAGAGGTGGAGCTGGCCGCCCACAGGAGGAAACGGCAGAAGGACCAGTACATGTTGCAGGATGCACAGACCTGCAGTGTACGGGTAACCAGGAAGGTTTGGCTTAGATGCCAGCTAAGATGCAAGGGGAATGGGGCCTGTAATCCCAGCCACTAAGGAGGCTGAGGCAGGAGGATCTCAAGCTGGAAGCCAGCCTAGGAAACACTGACACTGTCTTTAAAAAGGCCAGGGATGCAGCCCGGTGGCAGAGCACTGGACTGGCATGTGCAAGACCCTGGGTTCCCTTTCCAGTGCTGCAAGATGAAAAGCAGGCCTAGCTTTTGAGGGAAGTCAGCCCTGACCCAAAGTGGAGCTGGGGTCCGGGAGTCCAGGAAGAGTGGCAGGGACTTCACAGAGGGCAGTGTGACCTACAGGACCTGAGCGGCTGCACCCACAGAGGCTGCAAGGGGTTTCTACTCCTTCCACTTTAAATGCTGTACTGGCCTTTGGATCAGTTCTGTGGGGCCAGGAGGGCATGGGGGAAATGGAGGCTGGGAGGTGCCAGTGAGTGCAGGTGGGTTTCCTGGTTCTAGATCACGGCTGCCCTTTGCTGAAAAGTCAGGCTGCGTCCCCTGCCCATCTGTGACATCCCATTGCTGAGGGCTGCTAGGGCGACAGGCCCTGAGGTGAGGGCGGAGCCTGGGAAGGGACCTGGCCTTGCGGGGGCCTAGGCGCGCTGGCCACTGGCTGTGAGAAGCACACCGTGCTGTCCACGAAGCGCCTGTCAGGCGTTGGGTTGCAGTGGCAGGACCAGCTGAGGCCCCTGGCCCTCGTCCACCCAGCCCACGCCCTCTTCATCAGGGGCTGGACCTCACTGCGTGCTGTCCACTGGTCCACCAACGCCTACCTGCACCACCTGGGCTGGCGTCCTGCTCTCCATTGCTGGCCGGGGCCCCAGCTCCCTTGCTCCCTTGCAGACCCCCGGCCGGGGCCGGGCTCCCCAGGTCTGGCTGGGTTGTGGCACCATCACTGGCCCTGCAGACTTCTGCAGGGAGCCTCAGTCCACAGCTACTCTGCTGCGATGTCCTCGGGCAGCAGAGGACAGCGGGTGCCCCAGTGCTCACCGCGTGTGCACCCCATACATACTGAAGGATGACAGGATGTGCTTTCAGAAAGATGAAGGTCTCACCTCTCAGCCTGTCTTCTGCTGTTCGTCTTTGCCAGGAGCGGGCTGAGCGGGCCATGTGTTCGCAAGAACTGGGTTTGGAGATTAGTGGAGGGAGGGATTGGCTGGGTTTAATGGCACAATAGTATTTTATTTTTATTTCAGTTTGAATACACTATCAACATGCACTCAAGTAGGATGTATGGCAACATGCGGGAAGGAGCCGTGCTCACCTCCTCTTCAGTCACCAGTGGGGACCATTTCTGAAGGATTTTCTCTGTCATTCTTGAGAATCTCAGGGAATTTTGGCTTCATCAAAATGATGTATTAGGAAGGGTAAAGGTCTCCTTAAACTTTGCGCAAGAAATCAGAGCAGTGTTCGACCATGACACGTAGAAATTTTTCCCCCGAAGATATAAAGAAGCCAGACAAAAGGAACCTCTTCCCTCTCAACAACACGCTTCCTTCATCCTCTGGTGCCACCAGGATATGTGTTCCAAGCCCAGATGCCTGTAGATGCTCAGATCAACTCACTGACCTAGGAAAACCTCTGGCCGTGAAGGCCCCAGGGTCGCCCCTGTTTTCGTCCATGTTTCCATCCAGAACGGCGCCGTGGGTCAGGCGCTGCGTTCGGTTCATCTTAGAGCCTCGGCCCCGGCTGGCGCGGAGAAGGCACCACTGGAAGTGCGGCAAGCAGCAGCGGCCAGTGTGCGACTGCCCCACGCCGAGTGAGAGACGGCCGCCGCCTGGGTGCTCATTCTGCGCTGTTTGCTTTGCTGGTCCAGGGTCCCTGAGGGGCGGTGCCTGTGGGCAGAAGGCTGCTCACCTGGAGGGGGCTGCTGAGGTGAGGTTTGTCGAGAGGGGTGCACCGACTGGCATGCTAGAAAAGGGCATCTGGACACAGACCCGCCTCTGGGCCCACCGTGGGGACCACAGCGGGGCTCGGGGTGACGCAGGGGTGCCAGGACAGCCATGGACGGTGACAGAGAGCAGGCAGTGGGGACGTGGAGCGATTCGCCTCCTGGCTGTCACCCAGCCAGGGGAGAGCACAGGATACTTCCCAGGGTCCCCACCCAGGGTGCAGGCTGCTGCCTCCTGAGGCACAGTATCACAGGCCACTGCCTGGGTCCTCTTTCTGGCTGTGCCCTTGAGGGGAGGGCTCTGCATGCTGGTGCCAGGAGGGCACGCTTGTCCCTCAGGGGGTCACAGAGCAACACGATGGCAAGGAAAGTGGGGATGTGGCAATTGGGCAGCTGCACACCAGGGGTCTCCAGGGTGACACAAGACCCCCATCGACACCAGGGCCATTGAGGCCAGTACAGAGGCACCCAATGTCCAAGTCACACAGTGCCCACGAGTTCTCACAAGGTCTGTCTGACCCCGGGCCCTCAGCCTTTCATCCCCTGCCACCCCAGCACCTCTAACCTGTGCCTCAGCACAGCCTCCCACACGTGGGCAGCCATGGACATGGCCAGGGCTGGGGCGTGGGGTCCTGGGTGCCCAACAGTCCAGATCCACACTCACAGTTATCCATGTGACCCCACTATGGCTCCGTGAGGGAGAGACACTGAGAGCCCAGAACAGCGGCGGTGCAGACAGAAGCTGGGGTCACTGCTGACCCCACCGTGGCCAGACAAGGACCGCCCCGCCTGCGTGTGCAGGCCAGGGCAGGAAGTCTGCTCTCAAGGCTGACAGAGGTGCAGGGAGGCTGGGGGCAGCTCCTGTCCCACGGCCCCTCACCCAACCTGTCCCCAGCAGGCCCGGCGGCTTCCCATCCACCACTGTGCTCTTCTTGGAGGGAAGGAAGCAGGAGCTCAGCTTAGGGGAAGAAGAAATGCTGGAAATGACTGCTGGAAAACCCAGCTGTAGCACCTGTGTAGGAGGATAGTGAAGGAAAGCAGAACCCAAAGGGGCCCTGTCTTCCCGGACTCTTCCTACTGAGCTTCTTCCCCAGTTTGGGGCAAACATCCCACCTGCCCATGGCGCCCCCTGGTGGCGCTGGGCAGAAAGGCCCGGCCTTGCTTTAGGGTGCAGGACCCTCTCTGCCGTGTCCCTGTGTGTCTGCAGGCCCCGCTGAGACTTCAGCCCCCCAGACCCCCAGTTGTGGCTCCCCATGAACCTGCCTGCCTGTAAACCCCCACCCGAGTCCTCCGGCCTGGGAGACCTGACCATGGACACTAGCAGGGGGCACCACAGTAATTAAGAACCTGAGTTCTGGAGGCAAATATGAATTCAAATCGGACTCCAGGAAATGCTAGCTGTGTAGCTGCAGCTCCTCTGGGCCTGGGTTTTCATCTGTAAAATGAGCACACGGCTTTCCAAAGACTCAGACTAAGGGGACCACTCCCCTCAAGCACTGCTGTGCCCGAGCCCAGGGGGTCCCCACGATCCATGGCTGTTCAGTACCATGACTGAGGTGGAGCCCACACCCACACACGCACACAGCGACATGGGAAGGCCGCATGAGAAGATGCACGGTGTCCGTGTCCTGGCTGGGGTGCTGCACTACAGTTCTGCAACGCAAAACATGATGGTGCCCACCTCGTGGTCGCCGTGTGGAGAATAAACAACATGGTGCCGACAAAGCCCTTAGCACAGCTTCCTCTCACAGAAGAACCGGGAGCAGATCCGCTGTGGTGTGAACTCTCGGTAACTCTCAGTCCGGCGGGGGGATAGGATATTTTAGTTCTTTTTCTTTTAGTTCTCTGAATTTCCTAACATCCCTGTCATTGATGCTGCCCTGCGCTATTTGTGCCCAGCTGCTGCGTGGCCCTCAACCCAGCTCCATGCTCCCGGCCCCTGCGGTGCCAGGCCAGGGGTCAGCACTTCCTTTCTGGGCCCCAGGCTTCGCACAGCAGGGCCTGAGCCCCTCATGGGGTGTGGGGAAGAGGACCTGTCTGGGAGCCAGAAGTGCTCATCTCAGCAGCTGTTGATGGCCATGATGGCCACACACGAAGCGGCCACTGAGGAGGTGAACAAGTGAGCGACCCTGTCCCTACTGACATCATGACCCTGAGTCAAGCTCAGCTTTTCTCCAGACTTTCAATTACATGAGGGAATAAATCACCTCTTTTGCTTCAGAAAGTTAAGCTGGGCTTCCCAGGGCTTGCAGCATACAAACTTCTGAACAACATAGTCATAAATGAACAATTAAAATATATACATTAAAAAATCTGAGGGTCCAGCGCTGGGGCCCAGGTGGACGTCCCAACCTGGGGATCAGGGCTGCTGCCGCCACCGCTCTCCAGACAGCAATTAAACGCGAGCTTCCTGCGACTCCATCGCGTCGCACACGCCGGCTTCACCGCGAGCAAGAAAGCAGCCTGAGAGGTGGTGGCGCCTCGGCACCCGCGGATGCCCACCAGGTTGACTTCCTTGGCCTCACCTCGTGAACAGCCTCGGGTTAGACTTCAACATCACGTCGAGGAGCAGGGACCTTGTGTTAGGCTCATTCCTTTTTCAGTAAGCGCAGTGGCTGATGAGCTGGGACACACAGTAAAGCCTCTAATGGACAGGAACTCGGTGGCTAAAGGCCTTCTCTGCGACGCTCAGGGCCGGGCACAACGCAGGGTGGCAGGGACAGTGGCAGCGCCTTCCCAGAGCTTGGCAGAGCTGTGTCATCGCTGCGGTCACCTCTTTCTAGTTGGGGACACTGGCCCACGCAGGTGTCCAGGGCGCCGCCCCTCGGTGGCACAGCCTGGCCTGGACCCCGGCTTCCTGTTGCCCCATTAATGCCCCTTAGATGCCAGCAGTCGCACCTCGGAGTGCTGTGTGCAGTGGCCTTGCAGGGCGCCCTCCAAAGCTGCACCAGGAGCCTAACTGCAGGTTCGCAGCTGAGACCTCATTTCTCACCTTGTCCGGGCCCCTGTGACAGAGTGCGGCTCATGCGGGGCGGATCTCTCCAGCCAGTTGGCAACGCGCTGACTCCAGCCCTGGAGCAGCTGTTAATCAGGCTCCAGCAGACCCGGCCACTTCACGCAGATCCTGTGGGCAATCCTGACACGCGACCGGCCCTGTCGTCGCTGTGAAACTAGCGCGGGCAGCGGCCCCATCCGTTTTCAGTTTATCGCGGATCCCTTCAGCACGGCCCCCGCAGCAGCAATAGCACGGTCTCAGCAGGGACCCATCCTCACCACAGCTCTCTCTCAGGCACGAGTGACAAGCTCGGCTCCCGAGATTTACTGGCATCCGGCTAGTGCTTCCCGTGCTCTGGCCGCGCAAGCTCCCGGGCGGGGCTGTCAGAGACGACCAAGCTCCTTCCTGTAGCTTTGGGGGCGTCTCCCTCCTGTCTCAGTTCTGTCAGACCGGTCCCGGCCTCCTTCCCGGCAGATCTGACTCGACGTCCATCACCTCCACCAGCACCTACTGTGCGCCCAGCCGGACCCGCGGTGGCCCCGCCCCGTCCTAGCCGCTTTCTCCACAGGGGATGCAGGTTTCGGGGCGCTTAAGGGACCGGTGCAGTCACACAGTTAATCTTGGGGTCTTCGAACCCAGGCAGAGCTGTCCAGGGTCCCCCGTGTGTCAAGGTGGCTCGATTTCTGAGCTTAGGAATCGGATGCCTTTGGAACCTGCCCAGCCCAGCCCACACGAATGGCCATCAGTTGGCCTTGATGTCCGGCATTTCACCCATTAGTGTGACGGGGCTTTCTAGGAAAAGGACTGAGTCCTAAAACGATATCTCTCCTTTAATATGAAAGGGAAATCATAGTGGTGGCACACAGCTGTTTTCCCAGCATTCAGAGGCTGAGGCAGGGGGTGCCTGGCCTACATGGCCAGACTCTGTTTCCAAAAAGCAATGAAGAAATAAAAAAGAAAACTGTGAAAAAGCAGCACGAGGGATGGTCCTTGTGCTTTTGTAACTGTCCAGTGTTTGGGCTGTGTTGGAACCGACGAAGGTGACAAAATTGTATAGAACTTCACACACGTGTACACACGCAGGTGCAAGTGCAAGTGACACAGGAAACCGAGTGTGACGGTGTCGGGGTCGATTTCCCGAGTGGTGCTGCACTGTGTCTCCACGTCACCACTGGGAGGAGTGGGCGAGGTGTGTGCAGAACCCCTCCATCTGCTTTCTCAAGCTTGGTGTGCTGCAGAAGTGTTTTTAAATGAGGAGGAGGGAAGAACCTCGGAAGATAAAAACCAGTTCATGTTTGCATTGGTAATGTGTGCCGACAGAACATGGTGCTACTTGGTTCTGTATACTGAGTCGATTGTATCATAGACAGGTAGGTTGTTACCAAAATAAAGAATTCTTAGCAAATTTACTACTTTAAAAATCCTTTCGAGGCAGGCAGGGTGGTAAATGCCTGTCCTTGCAGCACTCTGGGAGGCTGAGGCAGGAGGATCACAAGTTCAAGCCCATTGTGGGCAGTTTAGTGACTTGTGAGACCCTGTCTCGAAATAAATAAATCAAAAGATGGACAGACAGGTACAGGGGAGCTGGGTTCAATCTTCAATAGTGAAGAAAGGAAGGAAGGAAAGGAGGAAGAAAGACTGATGTGATGTGGCGTTACATGACTGCACCACGGAGTGTGTGACAGGCTGTGGGCCCCCAGAAGTACGCAGGCGTTGAGCCTGTGAAGGACTCAAGGGTGCTGCCTGGCAGCCCCCGTGCTGCCTCTGTGGACGGGCTGGGACCTCCCACCCTGAACTGCATCCCACCACCAAGCTGTGGTTTCTCTCTGATTCTGTGAGCTGCCGGTGTCCCAACAGAAGTCACCGCCTTTCTGAAGTTCAGCTTGGCACTGTGTATCAAAGGTCTTCAACTTTGTACCCTTTGACCCATGACCTTTGACCTAGGAGACGGCCATTCTCAAGTGGAGCAGGGAGCTGATATCTGAAGCTATTTTCCTTCTTTTCCTGTACTTCTGGGATCTAATTGTCAAGGGGAAAGTTATTTGAAAAAGGCAGCTCTTGTGCTTCTAGCTAGAAGAAGCTCCTCAGTTCCAATCCAGTGTTTTCCATCTGACATGGAAATTGTGACAGATAACACAGCAGCAGGAGAGAGGTCTGCACAGAAGGAGTGTGGTACCAAACTCGGGTACCTGGAGCCCAGCCCTGGGGAGTCTGGGCAACTTGGCGAGAAATTAAAAATGTAAAAAGGGGCTGGGGATGTAGTTCTCAGTGCAAAGACCCTGGGTTCACTCTCTGGTGCCACACAGAAGAGCAGTGGTTCCAACAGAGAGACAGATGTGTAGGCCCAGGGCGTAGAACTGCAATCTGGAAATAAACCCATTTGTCTGTAGTTGACTCATCTCTTACAAGACAGCTAAACAGAGAAGGAGCCATGTTCTGAACAAATAAGGCTGGGGAAACTGGACCTCCACATGGAAAAGAACAAATTTTATGTTTTTCCTTATATCACATATAAAAGTTAACTCAAAATAAATCAAAGGCCTAAGTAGGAGAGCTAACACTATTGAAATCTCAGAACAAAATGGAATTGTAGATTTGTGGTCAGTGGTTTCTGAAACATAACACCGAAAACATAAACAACAAAAGAAAAAGTAGATAATCGGAGTTTGTGAAATTAAAACTTTTTGTATATCAAAGAACACTATCAAGTAATAAAATGATAACTCGGAAGCACAAGGACCCAAGTTCAATCCCCGGTACCAAAAAAAAAAAAAAAAAAAAAAAAAAAAAAC
>NW_022900945.1:1951494-1999686 GCF_012274545.1 Fukomys damarensis
AAAAAAAAAAAAAAAAAAAAAAAAAAAAAGATAACTCATAGAATGGGAGAAAATATTTGCAAATCATCTGTTAAGGACATAGTATTCAGAATACAGTAGAACTTTGGTTTGAGGACACAATTCATTTCAGGAACATGCTTACAATTCACACTAATATCAATTTGCTTGATATACAAAACACTTATATATCAAAGCACATTTCCCCATAAGAAATAATGGAAACTCAGACGATTTGTTCTGCAACCCCAAAATACTCATATAAAAATACCGCAATATAGTACAAAATACTAAAGAAAGTACAAAATATAAAGAAAAATTAACAAATTAAGCTGCACTTACCTCTGAAAACCTGCGTGGTTGGTGTGAGGGAGAGAAGAGAGAGGACGGCACTGTGCAGGAGACTTTCACAATAAAATCGCTGCTGTCTATTGGCTCAGTGGAATCTTCTTCTTTCTTGTGCAACATGGAAGCTATCCAGTGACATTTGCTTTTGCCTCCTTTTGAGGATTCCATGGAAATGTGACATTGTTGCTAAACAGGTCCATGGCTTGCACTGCTACAGCCTTATTCTGGTAATGTTTTCTACACAATTTTGCAGTTTCCCCTCATTTTACACGCTTCCCTAATCTCGTGAGAACTGAGAGATTCCTCTGCCTTTTTCTCCTCCTCCTCTACAACATCTCCTCCACAACCACTGAGCTAAATCCCCAGCCCCACAACCTCTTACTGTTGGGAGATAATCACCCATAATCCCACAGTGAGAAGGGGAGAGAGAGCCATTGGCTCAGTTGTGGTCATGTGGTATTCAGCACCTCATACTCGTACTGCAAGACAACACTCATTTATCAAGCTAAATTTTATGAGATATGTCTGCTTATCTTACAGAATAGTCACAGAATAAGTTGTTCACAATCCAAGGTTTTGCTTTATATAGAGGATTCTTACAGCTCAATAATTGGAAGGCAATCTTTTAAAAAATGGACAAAAGATTGGAATAGACAGTGTTCTAATAAGATAGGCAAATGGCCAATGAGTGCATAAAAGTTCTCAACATCATTAGTTATTAGGGAAATTGAAATGAAAACCACAATGAGACATCGTGTACAAAACAGTTTAATGGTTAATAGAGATAACACAGAGTTAACCATATGGCCCAGAAATACCACTCCTAGGTAAATACCCAAGAGAATCCAAGGTGCACGTTCACACACATACTTGTACATGAATACTGATAGAAGCAGTATTCCTAACAGCCCAAGAGCATTCCCACATGAAAGGAAACCTTCATACAGTGGAACATTCGTCAGTAGTAGAAAGAACTGATGCCTGTTACACTGTGAATCAGCAACATTATACTAAATAAATGAAAGAAGCCAGACACAAGAGGCCACATGGTATATGATTCCACTTAGATGAAATGTCTACAATAGGCAATTCCACTGTGTGGGTGATGAGCATTTCAAAGAATGAGGTAATGATGGCGTCTCTGTCATTTTCTTTGCCACTGGGACACAATACTTGACCCTCAAAATGTAAACGGGGAGTTATTAGAGAGTTCAGTCCAAGGCAGGAGGATGCGTTGGAAGGACTTGATCGAAGAGAGCTGCTCAGGTCATGGCACACAGGAAGCAGAGAGAGAAGGGAGGAGCGAAGGAGGGAGGCCAACCCTTCTAGGCCATGCCTCCATGACTAGCTCTTCAGACAAGGCCCGCCTCCTGACAGGAAGTCAGCTGTCAGCCCTCATGGTCCAATCACCTGACAGGAAGTCAGCTGTCTGCTTTCATGATCCAATCACCTAACAGGAAGTCAGCTATCACCCCCTCCTGATCCAATGGCCTTAGGAAGCCCTGCCTCTGAGTATCTGAGGCTTTGGAGACATCTAGACATGAACTGTGACAAATGGTTCATGTAGATAGTTGCACACCCTCATAAATATACCAAAAGCCACCAAATTGGACCTCCTTGTGGTATGTAAATTATATCTCTTGCTTCCTCCACCCACCCAAAAGAGAAAAGCAGATCCAGGGCAGTGTGCCAGTCCCAGCTGGACCAGAATCAGCAAGGTGACCTTGTGGCCAGTTAGCTTGACAGCCACTGTCCCAGCCAGCCAGAGCCTGAAGCGCCTGCAGGGAGGTAGGTGTGCTGTAAAATTTAGCCAGTAAAGTTAGGTGTGCCAGGCATGGTGGTACACACCAGTAATCTCAGGTCTCAGGAAGCTGAGGCCAGAGAGCCGCAAATTTACAGCCAGCCCAGGCTACATAGTAAGACCCAGTCTCAAAAACAGTAAAATCATTCCCTGAAGGCTGTCATCCTCCCTTCCTCCAGAGTTTTGACAACATATTCTTGTCAGTAAGAGGCCATGGATTTTCAGGTCTCCCTCACTTTGTGCCACCCCCATGACTGCCAACTCCCGGCTTGGGCTTTGCCTGCTCCTTTCTCGGCTCCCAGGCTGGGAAGTGATGCTATTGCTGGTTTCCAGGGCTTCCCAGTGTGGGATCAGGATCACCTGTGTTGTCTTTGGTAACTTCAACTGGAACCGTAACAAGAGGCATAAGTTACCCCCGAGGCTCCTCACTCCTCCCAGTAACAGTTGCTGGGTTGCCCCGGAAGCAGAGCCGTTTCCCCAGGTGCGAGCACACACGTGAGTTCAGAGGTGGGAGCCCGGCCAGGAGCTAAAATAAGTTATGTTAAAGGGATGGCTTGCTGCTCCCCGACTCTGTGGGCTTGGGGTGCGGGCCTCAGACTGCGGGCAGCGTCTGGGTCTGTGCCTCTTCCAGCAGCTCCGTGGGCACGGGCTGCCCCGGCCAGGGCTGTCTCTCCTAGTGTCTCCAGTCTCACGTCTTTCTGCCTCTCCTTGCCCTAGCCTGCCTGCCACACACTTTCCCCCTTTTTCTTCATCCCCTGAAGAGCTGGTGAAAGCTAGAGGTGGACCGGTGAGAAGGAAAACCCAGAAAGGAACCCTGCAGACCTGGGAGTTTGGCGTTTCCCTGCCTCTTCTTCAAAGCTGTTATCGAGCGCAGGCTGCCACCACACGTCCGACTCCACTCCCACTCTTGGAGTCCTGAAATCCACAGCGCAGGACCCTCCTTCCAAGCCATCATCTGCGATGCCCAGGAGCAGGATGCCCAGGAGATGGAAGGACTAGTGTGAGCCGGGTTTGCCCCCCTCCCGTGTGACCTGAGTCACTTCATCCGCACACACAGGGCCAGGAGGGCCCCGGGAGACGGTGCAGACAGGAGCAGGCGCGATGGCAGCGCAGAGCCCCGGTTACCCCGAGGATCTTCAGATGCACTGCAAACCCGCACTCTGCCTGTCGCAGCCTTGAGCCTTTAGGCTGGGTCTGACCTCATGCTTTCCAGGACTCTGAGCTCACGTTTCTGAGGTCAGAGATTAGGCCCACTGTGTCTGTGGCATGGATCAGTAATAGAGTAATAAAGGATCGTGAGCAAACCCATGCTGTGAGCACAGACCACCTAGAAGCCACGTCCCTCTCCTAGACATCCTGGCACTGCCACCTGCCAGGCAGCTAGAAATCCCTTGGAGGCATAAAGGAACTCACCGGTATGAAAAAGTCTGCTTCCCTCCTTCTCTGAAAGGTGTCAGAACCACCTTGGAAGTCCTCGTTCACAGAGTCTGCCGAACTTGAGCCAACTCTTAAGTTTCGCTGAAATCAAAGAATCTCCACTGGACACAGGGAGAAGCTCAGGTATGTTAATCATTAGCAGGGTCAGGGGAGAGAAAGGAACGTAGATTCTCCCCTCTCATCTCTGTGTCTGTCTGTCTGTCTCTCTTCCAACGTCCGCACACCTACACCTGGCTGTACCAGTGAAGTCAGAAAACCACAGCGAGTCTCTCTGGCACCGAGGATTTGGATGAGGTGGGTTCTCCCTCTCCTTCCTGTTACCCTGGGGCTCTCCGATGAGCATGCATCACCTCTGCAGTTAGAGAAGACATCCAGGCTCAGGCGTCCTGCCTCAGCCTGCCCAGGCCCCGGGGCCCTTCTGCGTCCGTACCTGACTCTGCAGACTGAGTGCGCTCCAGGCCCTTGCTGCCAATGCCTGAGAAGGTCCTGTGTAAACTCCACCCACCTGGCCTCGCTGCCTGCAAAAGCCCCTCATTGTGGGCACCTGGGCCACACAGGGACTCAGAATCTTTCTTCTTTATTTTATGTATGTATTTGTTTTGAGATGGGGTCTCACTGTGTAGTTCAGGCTGGCTCTGTTCTCCTGGATCATCCTGCCTCGGGCTCTCAAGTGCTGGAACCACAGGCGTGCACCACCATACCCAGCTTATAAAGTAACTTTAAAAACAATGAAGTTAACTGAAACTGGGTGCTACTGATGATTCCCATCTTACAGAAGAGAGAGCCAGGACAAGGAAACACCCGCTGCCACCACACCTAGCTGCCACCATCCTCCTGTCCTCACGCTGGGAACTCTTGCTCTTTGCAGGAAGGACGCTTCAGGCCTCCTCACAAGCCTTGGGTGGGAACCAGGACTCCCCCATTTAACAGAAAAGGAAACAGAAGCTTAGGAAGATCACCACCAAGGCAGTGTCCGCCTCACTCTGTTCTACTTTGCTCTCATCCGTATGAGAAAGGAATGGGCAGTGGGTAAAGAATTCAATCTGCAGAAACAAAATCCTGCAAGCATGCCGCGATACCATGACCCTGAGCTTACAGTGTAGAGACAAAGGCCACCACACCGAAATTAGTAAACAGAGTGAAAATAGATGCATCTGAAGCCAAAAAGTGAGAAGCCAGGCAGAGACAGAAAATCAGAGGGGAGAAATAATTCGAATGTGGAGGTCGATATTTCCAAAATGCAAAGCTCATGGGAACCCGCACAGGGTCCACCCACAGAATAGCAATGGTCCCCAGCTGGGTGGCAAAGATCTCCAGTTAATGTGTTGTCCTGATTGTTCAATTGTTATTTTCCTAATAATTCAGTCACTACTTTTGAAAATGTATAGTGTACCTGACATCTCTTGTGCCCCTTGAATAGACTGTATTGTTGTTACTTAGTTTTGCTTCATTGCTAGGGTGAAAGTGAAGCTGTAACTCAGTGTAAATGCGATGTGTTACAGGTGAGCTGCTTACGACATATGGGCTCAGGAATTTCAGAAACTTGTCTTTAGGTGTTACTGGCACAAAATAACAGCCTACAGCACGGTCCTCTGGGTGTAAAAGAGAAAGCTTCCTGCAGTTTGACAACTTGTAAAAGTGAACTCTGCCACACACAAAGCATGTGGAGGAAGGGAGAGGCCCTCAAACTGCTTCTCAACATAGCATAGGAAAACCAAAGAAGGCTGTAGGAATCCAGAAAGCCTGAGCCAGATAGGAAACTTCTATAGGAAAAGTAAATTGACAAGTCCCTGATTGAAAGAAAATATTTGCAAAAGACGCATCTGATAAAGACATCCAAAATATGCTAAGAGCTCTTACAAATCAGCAACAAGAGAATGAAAAACCTGATTTCAAAAAGGGCCAAGAACTGAATGGAAATCTCACCAAAGAAGAGACACAGAGGGCCAGGAAGCGTCACACACAAAGTCACTGCCACGTCCTCTGGTTACCGGGGCAACGACAAAGAGAGGCTCCCAAGTGCCACACCCCGGGCCATCCAGGCCCCCACACCTGCGCCACAGAGGAAAGGCTGGCGGCTTCCCAGCCCTGCCAACCCAACACTGCGGTGTCCGCCGTGCTGAGTTTAAACTAGGGACACACTCACCAAACCCGCCTGGGTGCTCACAGGGAGGGAGGGTGAGCCGCTGTCATCCCAATGCCTGAGATCGAGGTGTCCCCACCCCCGTGTCCGGTGCTTCCCACGGCGAGAGTGGCTCCACAGACTTTGAGAAAAAAGAGATGCAGAAAAACTGAGGAGGAGTGGGCAGGGCCGCTGCCCAGACCACTGACTGGCTCGGGCTTGGCACTGTTTCCTCTCAGGTTGGGATCGGGCCCGTCTTTCCATTAGATCCTCACTGCGGTCACCATCATCATCACCACCATCATCATCACCGTGCTATTAACGTCATTTTCTCCTTAAAAAACCCAACCCAGAATATGTCTGTTATTAGAAAATTTTATTACAGTTTCTAAGCAGGATATTTTCAGTCTTCTGTGTTCAAGACTTGGAAGTCAGTGTACTTTCCATGTTGCCCTGTGTGGAAATTTATGTCCATCTCCTGATGAGAGGAATAAAACTCAACAGCAACTTTACTACTAATGATGAGAGGCGTTGGTTTTTATTTGTAGTCATTGCTCTTTAATGACCTGCACAGCTCTAGCACTTGCCCTGGCCTACACACGGGAATATTGATTTTCCTCTTTGTTTCCTGCTGGTAGAATCTCCTTGCTAAAGAAGTGCCTCCCTCCCCTCGGCATTGCCCCCAGGCCCACCTCGGTACTGTAGGAGTGCTGGGATGCTGAGCACAGAGTGCTCTCTCGTGGGCCGTCCTGCCCCAGAGGTAACGCACTTGCGGCCAGTGAAGTCCTTTCTCTGTTGTTTTGTGAAAAAAGGAAGTCTCGTTTACCTAAGAGAAAATGCTCCTCAAGCCAAGATCAAGGAACAGGGTAAAGGGGTGGCTCGCGGGGCGAACAGAGGACGACTAGGACGCACCCGGGACAAGGGACCAGCGGGAAGAGGAGGGAGGGAAACAGCGGTGAGCCGGGTGCTCTACCTGCCTCCCTGCCGGTGGCTGGGCCGCTGTGATGCAGCCCCTGCACTTCTGAGAAGCCCCGCCCCGCCAGCCGGGGTCAGAGGAGAAGGGGCTGGAGTCGCCAGGGCAGCGCATCTGCAGGGGCCTTAGCTGACCTGTTCACTGGCAGTAGTGCGTCCCATGTGTGGAAACGGCCGAGGCTGGGCCAGCCCGGTGGGAAGCTGGGTCCCTGGCTGCCTTGGGCCTCGTCTCGCGACCTCTCTCAGTGCAGTGTGGCCTGTGTGGTGGTGAGGAGGTCGGACCTCAGTCACAGGTTGGAGGCGCAGCTCGACCTGTGTCAGCCAGTGATCTGGGTGCCTCTGAGAGAGTGGCCCCTGTGTGGGGAACTCGGGGTCCACCCGAGTGTTCTTATGGGGGGCAAAGCCACCGGGGGCCACTGTGACAACCACTCCACTGCCCAGGGAGGCGGTAAGCACTGTGATTTCCAAGCTGAGAGGCAAGAGGCAAGGGAGGGACACAGACCCAGGCACGGAATCCCACGGCCTGTGTGTCACACTCACGTGGTGGCCTGAAGACGGCTGACAGCAATGCATTGCATGTTCCAGACAGCTAAAGAGAAGTTTTGGATGTTGGCCAAACAAAGAGTAATTATCCTGATTTGATTACTCTATGGCGTATAGGATGTGTGTAGGAGAGTTTCATGCCATCACGTCGAATCTCACGTGACAGACGTCCCCTCGTCTTCGGTTCCGTGTAGCAGAGGCAGCAGGCAGGCTGCTGTGAGCTTGCTCCGTGGCCAGCTTGACAGATAATCCAATCTGCAAGGGATCTGAGGCACCCACGATGGGCCAGGGGCACTGCATGGTGCTGAGCCACACGTCCTGACTGCGGCCCACTGCGGCCGGGTCCTTAGTGTGCAGCGTGGCCGTGGGAGGGCTCAGTGCCTGCATCCAGCATGCGCTGGAGGGAAAACAGATGGGCGAAGGAGCAAATTAACACAGATAAACAAAATGAACCTAGCCTTACATGTGGGACTTTATTTATTCAACAAATGCATGGAGTCCTTATTTTTCATGGTGCTGAGAAAGACATAAGAATAAACTAAAAATATTTCCTGCCTCAGAGGACAGCACGCTCTCCTGGTAGAAACTGGGGATTTGCATCTTCAGTCTTGCTTCTACTTGCTTGCCTGTCTGTCTGTCTACCATCATCTACCTGTGGGTCTCAGCCCCTATCTACTGTTTCTCCATCTATTATGGACCTGTCACCCTCTGTCCACCCTTTACCCTGGACTGCGAACCAAGAGCAGCGGCCACGGAGGATGGAAAGGCTGGGTCCATCTCCACAGGGGACCCTCTGACTCCTCCGATTCCTCCTGTTATGCTGAATGCTCCCGAAGCAGCCTCCCCAGAAATGTCCACTGGCCTCAGTAACCCGCAGCCCAGCTCAGCCATGAGGTGGCACCAACAGAGACAATGACAGCACAGGCATCATGGGTGCTCACCACAGGTGTGATCAAACTTCCACAACAAGAAAGATGCAGCTGCCAGCTTTGCCAGGGAAGAAAGGCTGAGAGAGGAGGTGGTGTCCAAGGGTCTTAACATTAAAATAGAAGTTCACCTGATGTCAGAGGCAGAAGGACAGACATCCAGGCAGAGAAGACTGGCAGATAAGGCAGAGAAAAGAGAGAGGAGAGTGAGAGAGAGCTCGTGGTGAGTTTGGATAGTGGTGATGATTTTAGTGTGGGGTGCATGACAAGAAAGGGCTCCAGATAAGACCTACAAGTAAAAGAGGACCAAATCTGGGGACCTGGAAGGTTCCCTGAGGCTCTGGGGCTCTGGCTTATGCATCATGATCTCAAGCTCCCAGCAGGTCGCTGGAATATCGTAGCCCCTCGGTAAAAATTTGTTGAATGAGAGGACTATGTTGAGTTTCAGAAACAGAAGTGGTTTCCGCTGATCCTACCACCCAGCTCTTCGCCTTGTTAGACTCGGAAGGAGGCAGAAATATGTGGGAAAAGGGAGTGTCGCTGGGAAACAAGAGGGGGAGGGAGGGAGAGAGGGAGGGAAAAAGGAAGAAAGGAAGAAAGCAAGGGAGTAAGAAGAAAAAAGGACAGACATGGCACACAGAAAGCCACGGAGAAATGGTGGCTCGGGCTGTGCTGCTGGACTCGGCTGGGCCTCTGCCAGCTGGATCCTCTCTGAAGCCTGTGGCGGTCAAGCAGCCGCGCAGCCTCAGTTTCCACTCCGGTGAGTGGGCAGCCTGTGGGCAGGGCCGAGCAGGTTTCTCAGAGCAGCAGAGATGCGCGCAGTTCGCTGGGAAGCCAGGGTCTCCAGGAGGGGTGGCAGGCGCCCCGGGGACCTGGACAGAAGCTGACATCCGGGTGATGGAGTCCCTGCTCGAGAGCACTGGAGTCTGCTCACACTGGCAGTGATTGCCACAGCCCTCTTCCGCTAATGACAGGAGTTAGTTGACATGAAAATTTGCTAATCGTTCCATTAGGGAGGCCTGAGAAGCGGCCATCTCCTTCCTCATCTGCTCAGTTAGCTGAGATTCACCGACACCGCTCCTCTGAGCTGATGCCAACTGCCCCACCCACCTTGCTAAAAACAGCCTTACAATGGCGCAGCTCCTGGGCTTCCAGCTC
The DNA here is from genome assembly GCF_012274545.1 of Fukomys damarensis. Classification (NCBI taxonomy): domain Eukaryota; kingdom Metazoa; phylum Chordata; class Mammalia; order Rodentia; family Bathyergidae; genus Fukomys; species Fukomys damarensis. The sequence continues at coordinate 1,960,799 of NW_022900945.1, forward strand.
CCCACCAGCTCTGGCCCTGGGTCAGCGCCTGAGATCCCTCAGGGCAGAATGGCCAGGAGCAGGGGTGGATCTGCATGGCACAGGCTCAGCCAGAGACAGGCGAGGCCTGGGGAGGGCCAGGCAGCCCTGTGGACTGCGGGGTCACGTGGGGTCTGAGCCACTTCAGCTGGGGTCCTGGGGAATTGTGGGATACCAAGGGGATGCCCTAGCAGGGGATGGGGGACCCAAGCCACCTTTGTTTTGGCCTCCCAGCTGGTATGCAGGGTGCAGCCCCTGCCCTGCACCACAGGCCCCAAAGCACAGCGAACACACCACAGCTGACACCTCCACGTCCACAAGCAGCACCAACCTTTCCTCTCTTTAAGCTGATGGCTCTGTGATGGTTACAGTGATGGGAAGTTGGCGCATACGACACGCAGCCGCACGCTTTGTAATGAGCCTGATGGCAGGTTCCGTGTTACCTATGATTTATAGCAATGTTTTAATTCCTCTTTTCTTCCACAGCTGACCTTACGTCCCAATACAGGGGAATCAGAGAGAGGTTTAGCAGGAAATAACGCAATTGCTAAAAACAAAACAAAAAAATTGTTATGCGAGAAAAATCGCTTGACTTACAAAGATAACCCATTCCAACATATCCGAGTGATTCCTCCTCCCCTTCTCCTCCTGGCTTCCTCCTTTCCTTCAGAAGGAAGGGGACCGATTGTCTAGGAGGCGGAGGAGCCACCCTGAGCAGGATGGGCAGCTCCCGACAAGCACACTGAGTCTGCGCTCAACTTTCCGTTCCGCAGCGGATTCCTGGCCAACCCTCCCCGCTCCGTCCCACCCTCCGTTCTGTCTCTGTCCGTCTCTCTGCCTCGCTCCTCTCTCCCTTCTGAGATTTCCTTAACTAGGAACAACCAACCTACAGTGCTTGGACAAATCCGATCTGCTCCATGCTTCATTTCTTCACCCATAAGGTGGAGAAGATCACAGAAGTTGTCTCACTGGGATACTGGGAGAATTCAAAGAGTGGCTAGGTTTGAAAGACTGAGAAGAGACCCGGCACACGTTAAGCCGTTGCGTCTTCCTGCTCTTACTAATGCTGAGAGGCTGTGGGAGGCCTGTGCAAACTGCCCTGGGAAGAAAGGCACTCTGTCCCCCACCCCTTGGCTCTCAGCAAGCTCCGCCTTCAAATGAAGGACTAGGGCTGGGCTGCAACTCTTGATCCTCCTGCCTAGGCCTCCCAGAGCGCTGAGATTACAGAGCTGTACCACCTGCCCAGCTGAGCGGCTGTATTTCAACCTGGCATCAGGAGGCCCTTCCCACCAGTGCAGTTTAGACGCCCTGGATCGGGGAACACCCTGCAGGTGGGAGCTCTCACTCCCTGCCACGAGCCAAAGCCAGGAGGGGCCTGGGTGCCTCCCGCTGCAGGTCCTCTGGACGTCTTTTGGGGGTACAGGAACCCCAATCTAGGAGATTAGAGTCCCCGGCTTTTCTCCTTTGAAACCCACCTGGGAGGACCGGCGGTCCGGACCGCGGCCCCCACCCGGAGCCCAGCGGTGACCCAGCTGCATTTTAACCTTTGAACCCGGCTGCAGCGCACGCCTGTGACGTCGGCAGAAGCCCAGTCGGAACCTCACCGACGTACAATCAAGAGTGGAGCGCTGCTTCCCGTGGATCTCTGCGTCCCCTCTGCCAGGACAGGGTGACAGCCCAGCAGGGAGAGGGGTCGTTCCCAGGAAGCCTGCTCTGAGGAGGGGTGGCCGAGGCTCTGAGCGGTTCCTCGGGCACTGTGCAGTTTCCGACGTGGAAGCATCAGCCACCACCGCGCTCCTGTCCTGGGCGTTAGGTTTGGGCTGAATCGAAAAAATACATCTATTCGTATTAAGTGTGAAATGATTATTGGAAGTCCTGCTTCTCACACTTAACTGGTGGCAGACACTAAAATCCAATCTATGTAAAATTAATGGATTGGTGTGAGTCTGGTGTTTGTGTTTAATCAGAAAATTGCATTCCGAGTCCTTGAAAGCATATTAATTGAAGTTTATCAAGAAGGCAGTGAGTATTTAGACTGAAAAGCAAATGCAAAATATATCAACACCCAGACCTGCAATTACCTACCATGGTTGCCCTACAATTCTTATGCCTTCAAATAAAAATAAAGCGTAATGCGTGCTCCAGCATGGAAATCCTGGCAGGGAGTCAGTCGTGCTTCTCTGACTTGGCTGTGCAAATGCAGTGGGAACAGGGTAGGCGCTGCTGATGTTGTCAGCTACACATCTCTGAGGGTAGAATGAACCCAAAATGTTGTTTCACCCAGCCTGATTTTTGTGTGTGCGTGTAAATAACTGGAGAAACAGGCTCTCCACACCCAGCTTCCCTAAATGCTGTCATAACAATAAGACGGACGGGAAGGGAGAAGCAAGCTGAATGCTGTACCCACGCCACTTCCCACGGCAATGTCATCACTAGGTGCTGCAAGCGTGGACTAATAAGACTAGAAATTAAAAAGCAAACCGCATATGGCTGTGACCCCTTTGTCCTTGACCTTATCATGTTAGTTTTTGAGTCTCCGTAACTCACGGGTCAGCAAATGCTGGCTGGGCTTTCTTGACCACGGGAGTTGGGTCTCTGCTGTCTCTTTTTCTCTGCTGACCTAGACATCATGCCTTCTTTCCTACTAAGATCTCTGCCCAGACCACCTGGCTTGTGGTCTGAGATAAAGCCCTGCACTGGGCATCTCCAGGTGGCTGGGGTTTCTGCACCAGGAAGGGCCACTGAACATCATGCAGAGTGTGGCGAAGTACAGCCTTTGGGCTGGCTCAGTCCTCACTCAGGGGTGTTTCAGAGGGCACAGCCGCCTGCCTGGGGCCACCTCCTCTGTGGGAGCTGAGCTCCCACCTCTCCTCTACGCCTCTTTACTGTGCTGGGAAGTGGAAGTCATTTCCCTATTTAACACGTGAGGAAACTGAGGCATGGGACAGTCACGGAACTTGGTCAAGATTGAGATATGGAAGATGACTAAAAGGAGAAGAAGGAATGACTTGGGCTAGAAGTGACAGAGTTGGGATTTGAACCAGGATGGCAGATTCTAAACACGCTCAAACTGTATTCTTCTACCCCTTCACGGACACTGAAACTGTAGATCACTTCGTGGTCTACAGATCAAAACGCAACCTTGGCTTGGCCCCTGGAGCCACGGTCACTTGATTTTCAAATTCTTTTCTGAGGGAGAGCCAGAATATTTTACATAGTTATTTTTGGGTTCTGGGCATTGGGTCCCACCCAAGCTCTCAGCCCTTTTGTATTTATGTCATCTCACGTGTTTTGCTTACAACTTATTTGTCTGCATAAATTTCCCACAAGAAAGACACGTGTCTGACTACCATGGTGGGCATGGGCATGAGCTCTCCAGGCAGACAGCTCTCCAGGTTCAAACACAAGTTTGCCGGGGCCAGGGATGTAGCTCAGTGGTGCCATGCCTGCCTTGCAAGTGCAAGGTCCAGAGTTTGATCCCCGGTACCAAACCCACAAGACCAGAAAACAAGTTTGCCACCTATCATTCAATCTTGGGCAAGGCACTTTTGTTCTTTGAGTCTTGTTATCTTCACCAATAAAATGGGATGATGATGATGATGATGATGATGATGATGATGACACAGTAGTAGTGTGAGGTGTGATCAAAAACTGTGGCAAATGACCACATTTTAAAATTTTATTACCAAAGCAGTCACATTGCCACGAACCCCCTCACAAGCCCCCCTGCTGTTAACACTCTCATCCATTCCATCGTTCGTGCTGATTTCTGAAGCCTCCCTAGAAGTCCTCTTCCCTGGGCGTCTGTAGCTGTGGTGGCCTCCATGATCTTAGTTCTAATCCTTTGCCTTTCAAGGTCATTTTGACTTTGGGAAAGAGCCAGAAGCTGCACAGTGCCAGATCCTTGACGAAGGTGCGTGAGGACACAGAGTCGTGCTCTTCTGAGCCGCCTTTCCATTGGATGACTCTCGGTAGCAGCACTCACTGTAGACGCTCACAGAGGAGGACTCCAGAGCTGCTTCAGAACGTGGCAAGAATGGTGGGCTGTGTGTGTTCAGTGAGGAGGAGGATTCTGAAGAGGATTAACGGCAATGTGTCTTTTACTGTAATCAATTTTTAACAGGTAAGCATTCACCGTATACTTTGATCAACCCTTGTCTCTGTAGATTAAATGAGTACACACAGTCCCTGGTGGCTAGCAACCTGCTGCGTGTAGAAGCACTTGGCTTCAGCTTGAGCCTGGAAAGGTCCCGCTCTGTCTAGGTAACAAGAAGATGATGAAGACCTTAGAACCAGAAGCAAAGCAAGGCTCTCTCCTTGGATGAGGCCAGACAATGGAGGACAATGAATTAGAAGCAGACAGATCACCTCAGTTCTGTCCCCAGCCCCTGCGTGTTGGCTTCCACTTATCAGCTTCTCGAGACTTGAGGCGACTGACTTAGGAAAGGCTCGTGTTGGGGCACCTCCTTTCAGGGCATCCGGTTCATGACCTTGGCTCCTGTTGCTTTGGGCCTGGGGTGACACAGTTCATCATGGGGGGAGCCCGTGAAAAGGCTCAGAGGGGAGAAGAAGAGACCAAGGCCCTCTACCCTCTCTACAGGCAATACCCGCACCCCTACGAGGCACATCTGAGAAAGACCCCACCAACCCCGGCGGGGCCAAGCAGGGACCATACAGCTGTTCAGGGGCGTCCAGACCCAGACTGCACACCTGGCGTCTGTGACTGTCCCCAAACACAGGACACAGATCTACCCTAAGGTTCCTGCAGGGGCTGACTTTCTGTGAATCACCAATCGCCTCAGAGAGCGTGCAATTTCCACACCTTGTGTGACCACCACACGCAGCCTGGGACTCAGGCACCCAGAGTGGCTGCTGGCACCCCTGCCCCTCCACTGGGCCCTCACCCTCCCAGCCCAGGCTGGTCACCGCCCCCCCATAATGGAGTTAATTTCTGTTGGGATCAGACGTCTCCCCCTGGAAAATTTTATTCATATTTTTTCCTGTTTTGTGATTCTCAATTGGAGTTTTCTAATAACAGATCATTTCTTTGTGTCTAACTTTAATCTGGTCCTGCTTGACAAGCTCCATCCTTTTCACTGAAGGGTAAGACCACTTAAAGGAAGGCCAATAAGCCCATGCACTGCTCTGCCGGCCGGGTGATTTGTCACCCGGTACAGTGGTGGTCACACCAATGGATTTATCTCAAGGTAAATGGAGATGCTGAGCCCCGGACCCGGAGCTTTGATTAAGGCGCCCTTTTTGTAGTGTTGATAGATGTTGCTTGTGTTTATCTATTTGAAATGCCACTAAATCTGTGAATACAATGGGAAAAGAGAGTACTTTGCCGCCGAAAACATATTAGTGATTTATGTTTCGGTAAGAAGCACAATGAAGAGACAGAGGCTATTAAGAGCAGCTATTTTCATGAGAAATAGTTCGGCTTTAAAACGTTAGGGCCCCACCTTGATGAGGACTTGCACACATGCACAGTCGTGTTTATTTACCCCTCCGCTCCAGTGCAATGTGCACTGGAAGCCGGCACACTCCAAATATTAATAAGTTAGCCAGCAGGATGTTTACGGCAACAGATACCTCGGCCGGGACGGTTCTGCATGTAAATTCCCTTCTCTCCAGATCAGGATGTGTAATAAACTCATCCGGGAAGCTCTGGTATTTATATGGACTTCATACTGCTCTGAGCCCTCTCTATCCCTGCCACCTCTGCTGTGCCCCGCCTCCCGGGCCCGGCCATGGAGTCGCGAGGAGGCTGACGCGCAAAGGCTGTAATGCACGGGCATAACTTACCACATGAGTCACTGTCATCACCACCCTCCCATGTAAATGAGCAGGGTCAGACGCGAGTGCTGCATCACCCTGACCGCTGACAGTTACAAATGCGTCACCTTGCGTGCGTAATAGGAGTGTACAAACCCAGAGAGATTTGTAAACTTGGTTCATTTCAACCAGAACTGACCCCAGGAAGGAAGCCCAGCGCACCTGGGCTGGCAGAGATTGGGTCTTTTCAGGGACCTGGGTGTGGGGGGTTCCCGGGCCTCAGGCCAGTAGCACTCACACCCTTGGGAACGGGGACCAGGGTGGCGGTGGGGACATGGGGGACACCTGGTGAGGGGTGTGGGTGCTTTGGGGGCTCGATTCCCATCCAGGCTGGGAAACAGGCCCGAGCCCGTGGGCACCTGCTGCCCAGTGGCCCAGGACAGCCCCGCTTGGCACTGCCATGCCACACCTGCACGCCCTCTGCACACCGAGTTACTAAAGGTGTTGGCTACGGGGATTCACTCACCGGGAGTCAGCCCCAGCCTGCAGGTGTCACGTAGCCTGAGCAGCGAGTGAGCAGGGCAGATCAGGGACTTTGGCTGCCTGCGTCTGTGTCTGGTGTGAGTGAGGGTGAGTGGGTAGGATGCACAGCCCCCTGCTGCTCTCACTGGCGCCCCAGAGTCGTGGGTACACTGAGCACCGCACAGGATCTGATACACACGTACATGGAGACACACACAGATGCACACAGACAACCACAGACACAGACTCACACAGACAGACACACAGGGGATCACTAACATCTCCAAGGGAGCAGTAATCTTGAAGATCCCGGGACCCGTTCACCTATTTGACTAAGACATTTTGAGGGGGCCAGCGTGAGAGCAGTGCCCTGCACTGTGGAAGTGCAGACCAGTCTGGGAGGAGCCGGGCGGACCAGCATCGCTGTGTGTGACTGGCACACTGGGAGAGAGGACTGGAGGGTGCAATGCACTCAGGCATGGAGGTGAAGGGGAGGGGAGGACCTGGCTGGGCGGAGGGGGGCTGTGCCCACAGGGAGAGGAAACACAGGGCAATTCTCGGGTCCAGAGCCACAGGAAGTGTACTGCCCAACGGGGATCATCCGTCCGTCCCTCCCACTCTCCCTCCCTCCATCCAGTCAAACACATGGCCACAGACTGTGCTGTACACACCCAGGCTTCCCTCACAAGGGGCTCTACTGGGAAGGGGACGTTAGGCTCAGTTACATGAGGTCAGAAGGCAGGGCTCCCGCTGGATAGGGTTGCTGTCCTGTGAGGAGAGGCCCCAGAGAGCCCTTCTGGCTCTGCACACCCTGGGCAGAGGCCTCTAGAGGCCGGGAAGGCTGGGAAGACAGGCTCCCAGAAGCCCCGCCCCTCGGCACCTTGGTCCTGCACTTCTGCCTCCAGAACTCAAGGAAATACATCTCCGGATATTTGAGCCACTCAGCCTGGTGTTTCACTATGACAGCCTCAGAAGACTGGCTGTGCCACACTCCTGTCGCTGTGCTCCCTTGGAGCCACGGCTAAGTGAGAGATGGAGCAACGGGTCAGCAGGGCCAGCAGAAGCGTCCTGGGCAACCAGGTGGTCACTCCTTTGAAATAATGATCATTTCTTTACAGTGTCATCCGACTGTAGTTGAACATATTGAGTACAATAGAAGGATTTGATGTGGAAGCCATTAAAACTCTTTACCAATATTTTAATTTGTTTTCATTCTCAGGAAATCCCTCCACACACTTGGAAGTTAGGCAGGACTGTGTGCTTTGTTTTAAAGGAGATGGAGGAGCCGGGTATTTGGCTCAGTATCTCCGCCGCCTGCCTCGCAAGCGCAAGGGCCCGAGTTTGATCCCCAGTACCAAAAAAAAATAAATAAAGTAAATAAGAGGGAGGGAGAGAGGGAGGGAGAGAGGGAGGGAGGGAGGGAGGGGCGAGGCAAAGAGAGGGGATGATGAAAGAAGGAAGGTGTTTTATACACATTCCCACCTCCACACACGGTGTGCAAACCTCATGGACTGCAAGTGTGGACTCATACAAACTCTTTGAAAAACAGATTGCAAACAAAATGACAAGTGTCACTTGCAGGAAGGATTGTTTAAGAGCCAGGGAGCGAGGGATGTGCCAAGCTCCCTTCCCTGCCGCGCTGTCCCTGGGGCCCTGTCCTTCCCTTCCCCGACCTTCGCTTTGCTGTTTCAAGGTTTGGTTCCCTTGTTACTGCAGCAGAATCTAGCCAGCCCTGACTGACCTGGGTGAAGGGCAGGAGATCAGTTACATTCTTACCTTGGTAGGCATCTGGGGATGTTGGATTCAAACGCCCTGGTGTGGGGTCCGAGGCTGCCCTTCCTGTTTCCGTGTGGAGCTGCAGGGGTGAAGGGCGTCAGGGACTAACTAGCAATAAGCACTTCCGACTTTCCCTCCCCGTCTCCGTCTCCCGCGCTACCCTTCTTCGCTCACAAAGACCCATGGGCAGGAGGCCCTGGCTGAATCCCTGTTGGGAGAGACGCAGGTGGCAGCAGGGTACGGCTTGCTCACCCTGGACTCTGCCCTTCACGGACAGCAGAGGGCTCTGGAATCGCATCTGCAGCTTTCCATCCTGCTCCTCCACTCCCCAGCCGCGTGGCCTTGGATACCTTACGTATCCCCTATAACATGCAAATAAACAGGCGCCTCCCGGGGGTGTTCTGTGTGTTACATGAGCTAAGCCACATGGAGCCCAATACGTGGGAGCTGTTACTATTTCTTCCTCGGGATAAGCTTAAAACCAGGGCCTGTGCCCCATCACTCATGCTGTGGATCGGCCCCGAGCCGGGTCTGGAGCAGGTGACCCTGGGCTGCATGGAGCTTCCAGAGCAGGGCCAGCCCCTCGAGAAGGCTCCCGTCCGGGGTCCTGCCAGGAGGGGACCCAGTCGGAGCCAGAGGCTTGCAGGGAGAGCTCTCTTTTCCAGGCCCTGCACACAGAAGCCACTGCTATTCCAGGCTGCGGAGACCTGGCCGCAGCTTCCCTGCAGCTCACATACTGGGACCAAGGAGATCTCGGTGGCGATTGGGGACACAGAACAGGCATCCCACACCCCACACAGCACCCTGGAACATTCATCTACTTGCCAGACCAGATTTCCCTCAAGGCTCCGAGGAGTCCCGCACCCCAGAGCTTTGCTGTGTTTGTGAGGGAAATGGCAGCTTTGAGCCCTGTGAAGAAATTGACGTGGGGACCGGCCTGAGTCTACTCAGTACCACGGGCCTGTTGTGCGCCCGAGAGACAAACGAGAGGACCAGGTAGAAACAGAGAGGAAGAGTGTGTGCAGCTGGAACCAGCCAAGCTCAGGGACTCGATGAACACAGGGCCCGGGGCAGCGCCTTCGGGAGAGCGGGAGGGTGCCCGAGGCTCTGGGAGACAGGTGCAAGCCACAGGGCTGCTCCGTGTAGGTGCAGTGAGTGGGAGCGGGAAATAAGGTGATGAGACCTCGCAGAGCAGGAAAGGACGAAGCAGGGCCATTACCTCCGTTTTGTGGACAAAGACCCTGTGGCTGGGAACCGTGGCTGGGACAGGAAAAGAGCGGGGCCGCCTTGGTCTCTGCCACATGTGTGGTGAGGCCCTGGAAACAGCACTGGGGCCTGTGGTGTGGACAATTCACCTGTCTGGACGGGACGGACATCCCTCCCCACGCCCGGTGCCGGCCCTCGGCTCCATGGGCAGAGGCAAGGCAGGGGTCAGAGCCCCAGGGAGCCACAGGGAGGCCAAACAGCCCGGACTCGAGGCCCAGTTTACAGAACCGCATTGCGATGCACAAGATGGAGGCGGCAGTGGAACGGCACAGTTGACTGCTTTCTGGTGACTTTTGTTTCTGGCAATCAGGGTTAGCTCCGAAATTCCGATAGTGCCATAGAGTAACCCAGAAACCAGTAACAGCCGTAATCGTCATCACACAATGTCGTGTGTTGTGCACAGCCGGCACTGCAGCGGTTTGTGTGCCCAGTGTCGACACAAGCACCCAGTCCTGTGCGCACTCTGATGGCACCGGGAGATAGCACTGGGCTCACGGGACCTGTCGTGCACACATCCCCAGCAGGCCGAATGTCACTATTTCTCTATTTCTGGCGCTCTTCCCTTCCCTCGGAGCTCAAAATCGCCCCTGCTCTTTCTGCTCTTCCAGAGCGTCTCAGAGACAACTCAGGGAAAGGGTCGTTTGGGGCCAGAGCTTTAGAGTAGAGCCCTGTCCTTAGCCTCAGCATAGGGGAGACAGACAGGGAAGAGTGCAGGGATGGAACCAGATGGCAGCTCTGGGTCTGTTTATTCTACGAGAACATAAAGAACAAAGGGAAAAGAGGGATTTGAGAGGGAGCTGATTGTCACTGCGCAGCTCTGGCACACGCTGTGCGGGGTGTTTTGTAAGTGTCGTCTCTTCACAGAGTGAGAGCTCTGTCAGAAGATTCCCACTTTACAGACGAGGAGGCCGGGGCTCGCAAAGGCACAGCACCGAAGCCTGCCCTGTCCGCCTGTGAAGTGGCAGGACGTGGTCTCCAGGGTGACCGAAGCCTGTGTTCCTTCACACAGGCAGCTGCCTCTCTTTCGGGAAGAGGAGACAAAACCAGATTTGTCAGGCTCTCGAATTTACCAGAAATTTTCTCCCCTACCACGTGCCCACAGGGAGGGGTTTGTCTTTGTTCGGGAACAGCAGCCCCTCCCGCTCTGCTCGGCCCCCAGCCACATCTCTTTAATGCCCCACACCTATCAATTTAATTTGGGCTCTTCAGCCGCCACTTGCCGGGGCCTCGCTGCAGATTTGTGACTCTTTTAAATCTAATGATTTGTGCTCGACACAAGTTTCTGGAGCACCTAGATAAATAAGCATATTCCTCTTGTTTTAAAATATAATATTGATTCTGTTTCTTATGAAACAAGTGAGGGATAAGTGAGAAGGCGGAGTGGTGGCTTAAAAACTGAACCCTGTAAAGTTTACAGGCAATCTTCAGGGAGGCTCCATCTAACTGCCGCCAAACAAAAAATAGCGACATCGCCTTACAGGGGCTTTCCTGGCAGCTCCGGAACTCAAGTGTTCAACTTCAGCCCACGCCATAAAGGAGTTTATGATGGTTTTCAGGTAAGAGTGGGCCTGAGAAAAGACCACTTATAGGACAGAGCACCCTCAAGCCAACAGTCAACGGGAAGGTTTCTCGGGAATGCAAAGTCCTGTTCAAGACAAAGGATACAAAAGCACAAGGGGCACAAATCCCTCCCTGACCCCCAAGAATCCAGAAGCGTTCACGCACACCTGACTTCACTCACTCACTGATGCATTTGTTTTCACAGCAGACCTCTATGACGGCCTATGATAGCAGGCGGCAAGAAGAGAGAAGCAGTGAAGGCCGAGTCTTCTCATCTGTGGGGTGAGACGCAGAGGAAAGTGGTGATCCTCACTTCAACGTGGGATCTAAGACACAGAACAGCAATAGTAGCAGATATCTGCTGGTGCTACGGGGAGGGCACAGGACAAACTTGCCTTTGAGCACTGTGTTAACTCAGCTCTTCAGAACAGCTCTGTGAGGCAGGTACTACTGATGACACCATTGTACAGATGAGGACAGCTGTGTAAAGGGCTCGCTCGGAAGAGAATGTGGCCTGCATAGAAAGGGCCCCAAGGGTGGGCAGAGGGCCCAGGAGCTCTGCCTGATGACCATGCAACCTGGATCTTAAGGAAGAAGCAGTTTCTGGGTGGAGACAGAGATAGGGCAGAGAAGCAGTTTCCATATACAGGGATGGCACCAGCCACACAAGCAAGGAAGCTCCAGGCTTAGTTACCTGGGGACCAGAGGGGTGCCCTGTGTGTGAGCAGCACCCAGTCTCATGTCGGTGGGGCCAGCGATGCAGGAATGGACTGTGAAACCTCCATAAGCCACGTAGGAGTGTGGGCAACAAGGGCCAGGCAGGACATCAGTGTGGACTCCAGGTAACACTGCAGACCACCTTGGCAGAGGGTTGCTGCAGGGGAGAAGATGGGAAGAGGGGAAAGTGGTTAGGAGGTTAGTTGAGTAATGTAGATGGGAGGTGATACTCGTGCTGGGTTGGTGACTCTGGGGATCCCAGGAGGAGGATGTGAAAGGTGTATGAGCAGTGCATTCTACTGGTACAATTGTATGTCTTTTTCTTTTTTTCTTTCCAGGTACTAGGGATTGAACTTGGGACCTTGCACTTGCGAGGCAGGCAGAGGAAACACTGAGGTAAATCCCCAGCCCTGTATTTCTGTTCGTATTTTTTCCTACTAGCTAGGAAATGTTGAGATACCAATCCTTGGATTAGCTGGCACTAAAAAATACTGATCAAATGACTTTATTGAGTAAATTTTGGCTTATCTATGCATTTATCTAACAAGCAGTTGTACCTATTTTTACTGGGCCTCCTACAGTACATGCTGCACACTGGATGCTCAAAATTACACATGCACACACACACATGCACGCACACACACACACACACACGCATGTTTGTGCATTGTCCAAGCTTCCTGATAATCTGGAAGGTCCTCTGAACCTCAGAGCTAAACGCTGCTTAATGGAAGCACAATTTTTCCTAATCTATAAGGTAACATCTTACTTTAGTGGGGGAGAAGTGTTGAGTGTGTGCAGATTTAGAAAAATGAGCAGGAGTCTGGCATAAAGCATCATTCCACTTCATCCTTTTGCCATGTGGCAGGAACCTGAGGCCCAGGAGAACCACGCTGCTCACCCAAAGCCACACAGGAGGAGGATGTAGGTAAAGCCCACATTTATTTGTCATCTTTGGAGCCCGTCTAATATTGCTTTGATTTCCACTGTGAAAGAAAGTTAGGAAATCACAGATAGAGAGCCGGAAAGCAAATTCTGCATCAAAGCAAACATTTAAAAAAAATACAAATGTGGCCTAATTTAATTTCTACTACATGTCTCCACCAGCTTTGGGGGGGGAAAGGTTAAAATGCAATTCTCCAAAACGAAGTTATTGGATAGAAGAATATTAACCTCCTCGCCCCCTGTACTTTGACTCGTTTTATCTCCTTTTCATTTTTGTTTGTGGGTCTATTCATTTTGGCGAGGCCAGGCACGTTGCTAGGCGACGGGCCATGAGGGCCAGCGTGCTCCTCCGGCTGGCCGGCCCTGGCGGCAGCTTCCCCAGTGCTAGCTGCCGGCAATGCAGCCTCACAGAAAGCATTTATCACAGGCAGCACAGTAATGGCCACTCAGTGGAGGGGAAATTGAGCTGACCTGAAGGCCAAAGCTGTTAGGGAGACTGGTGGGAAGGGTAAGAGGGTCACAGCACCCCTTTCCCACCCACTTAGTGGGCAGTAAGTGGGAGAACAGCCCGGCCACTGTTTTCACTAACGTATCTGGAGGCTCTGCACCTGAAATAAATGTTTGCTTGACATTAACGATAAAAAAAAAAAGGCAAAAAAATAAAATAGGTTTGCTCTGAGAACAATGAGCTGAACAATGAACAGTGGGCTTTCAAGTTAGCTGAAGTTCCCTCAAGGTTTAATTGGAGGTTCTGGTGGGAAGGAGACCGGCAGAGAAGGGGCTCTGAGCGATTAGCGTTCCCACAGTCAGCCGCTGGACATGTTTCCTTGCTTCTGAATGTGAAGGAGAGAAATGAAATGTTGTGAATCCAGAACTGGCCCTCACCAAACCGATATTATTTTGCAAACATTCTTTTCAAATTCTTCTTCAATTAAATGATGCTTTGCCTCTATACTTATTGACATTTGGCATGAGATAAAATATGCAAAACGGGAATTTCTTTTAAATGTGTAGCAGCATTGTGTAGCAGCGCAATTGAATGTGGATGTTTTTCTACACAAGGTTACAGATTTTTCTGGGATCGCTATTCTTACTTCTTTAGCTTTTCTTCAGAATTATTTTACATGAATAAATACAAGACAAAGAAAATGTCATTACAAAAGTAGAGAACACACAAATAACGCATGCGAGAATGAAAACTGTCGCAGTGCATAAAGGTTACAGACAAAAATATTTTATTTGAACAGTGTAGAGCTCTTACCAAACTTCCTTTCCTAGGTCATTTATTTTTCTCAATCAGCAATAGGCCATGCCATTCAGTGTTAGAACTTGAAAAATTACATGAAAAATTATATAAGGGGGTTCAATGCCCTTGCATTACAAGCCCTGAAGAAAGTAAGCACTGAATATTCAGAGTTAGCACCCTCCAGCACTACGTATCGTGCAGTTCCGATGTTCTGCTACACTTGGGCTCTGATTCTTTTTCTGTTTCCAGTGACGAGCCTGTCAGAAGTCCTCTGTGCAAGCCCCATGAGCTGCGTGACCTCGGCCAAGTGACCCCCGCTCGGGGCCCTGGCTCCTACAGGGAAGAAGGGCAGGTGACACAGACCTGATACCTCCCCGGGGAGCGGAGCCGTGTGGAGCGCAAAACACAGGCCAGGCCAGACAGCCCCATTTTGTAAACCCGGAAAAGCTGGGAGGGATTGGGAGGAGAAGGGGCTTTCGGCCACACCCAGCGCTTGTTTCTGCTGGAATCAGGTTCCTCACCTCCTGCAGATGCCAGTTTCGAGCTGGGCAGAGCCAGCCTGGTCTTTTCGGCCGGTTAAACTCGTTTTCTGCATAGACAGAGCAATCACTGAAGCTTCCCCTCAGAAAGGAAGAGCGAAGTGGGAGAACTCCGTTCTCTGGCTCCACAGCTTTCGAACAACAATATTTAACCAACAAAAGAAGAGGCCAAGTCAATCTCAGTGTTAGTGATTCCCCTGAAAGTCATCAAATAAAAATGTGAACTTTAAAATTGATCAGGATTAATTTCGCTGACACTGTATCATAACATATATCTCTTTAGAGACTCATTTGTTGAGCTGCAGATGCAAAGAAAGTAAGGAAAGAAATAAATCAGAATACAATAAGGCAATTAGACTTTTGCCATTGATAGAATACTAAAAATGTCTGATTTATCAAAGCATTAACAAACAGAAGTAAACACAAGACTTACATTTTCTTACAGAATACCTAGAGAGGAAGATTAAAATAATAACCAAGACCATGTGTATCGATAAATTTAATTTATAAACATGGCTCCATTGCCAAAAGATGCTATTTCATTTTTAAACTGGAGAGTGCCACAGCCAGGATGACTGATCAGCACCAGCACCACCCCAGTCCCTGGCTGCTGCTGTCCTCCCCGTGCACCTTTCGTGCCCGGCAGGACGCTGCTCACGAAGGTGAGGCACTGCCGGCATGGGCCGCAGTCCTTACTGACCATCTGAAGTTGAGTGATGGTGACAGAGTAAGAAAAGTAGTCACCCGCGCCTAGGAGGGCACTGCCCTGAGTGCTGGACCATGCCATCTTAGTTAATCCTGACAATAGCCCAATCGACAGCCCATTGTACAGATGAGAAAAGCAAGTCCGGCCAAGGTCTGCCAACTTGCTTTCCACAAATCTGAGTCGAGCTGTAGGCCGGGCTGGCCCATCTCCAGGCTGCGTGCTGGCCTCAGGCACACCACCTCCAGAACGCGTGCTTGAAAGTCGTGGGCATCACTGATTTTAATCATAGCAATGGGAAAACTTAACATGAGCTGATACACGGAGGGCTGAATTTTGACTGAAGAATTTTAGTGGTGAAGGAACCCCAGGAGCCATTGAAGTGAAACCTCCCGCCCACAATGAAGATGCCAAGATGTCGAGCTCCCCCAGCAGCCCGTGCCCCGCCTGTAGCAGCTCGTGCATTGGGAACTTCATCCAGCGCCAGCATTTCTATCCGCCCGAGAACACGAGGTGCGCAGAGCAGGGTCAGGGCCGGGTCGGTGCACCCACTGGGCACCCACCCACCCGTCCTCGCTGCCTTCCGCCTGCGGCCTGGGCCCGGCCCTGGGAGGCAGAGCAACAGTGCTTGGTTTTGCACATGATCGGAGAATCCCAGTTCTTAGGCAATGTGAGTGAGTTACCAGGAGCTCTGGCCCCAGTTTTAAGCGTTTCCCACCACGCAGGACACCCAGGCAGACGCCTCTGTGTTTCGCACACCTGGGAAAGCTACGGACGAGGACACAGTCGCGGTGGCCACTGCCTCTTAGTCACAGGCATCTTCCAAGAAGAAACAGAACTCACAGTACCATTCCAGGCCAATCCTGACAACAATGTCACAAATTCCTTATTTCAAAGTTACTTGGAATGTGTCAACAAAAATACTTTTATAATGCCCAAAGGATAGGCCACGCTGTGCTGTGCACCCGTTTACCCAGCCGCGAGCGTTTGAACGAGACGGTGCAAGGCTGTGCACACTGGCTCCGACGTCACAGGCTCTCCTGGAGCCTGGAGCCTCCTCCCTGCGAGACCTCGGATCTCCCTTCGCCGAGCAGGTTCCCCAGCTTTGCCTGGCAGGCCTCAGAGAGGACCTCGCACGGCTCCCACGCGGGAGGTCTGGAAGCAGACACGGGAGCCGCACTGCAGTCCAGAGCGGCGAGTGTCCTGGCCGACCTGTGCGCGGGCTCCGAGGCCGGAGTGAAGCTTCCCGGGGAGAGGGCGCCCTCTGGCGAAGGGGGAGCAGCATGGGAAGGAAGCTCAGCCGCAGAGCAGGCTCTCGAGGGCCCTGGTACTCACGAGTCTCCACCCTGCGCGAAGGGATCCACATCCCAACAGGATTTTCTAGAGCAGGAGAGCGCACTAACTGGAGGTCGAGACAGTAGTAGTCACCGACTAGATTTTTTTATATATTGTATGTCACACATCAAACGTGTTCATTCACACCCGCCAGCTGCCGCTCCCTGTACCTGCACAAGTCCGAGGAGCGCGGCTTTGTCTTTCCTGTCCTGCTGATTGCGGTGTTCGATCCGGTTGCCTCCGCGTTGATCCCGGAGTCTGCTCCGGGCAGGCGTCCGATGTCTCCTCCGTCAGAGTGTTGGGCTGTCCCGAGTGGGACGAGCTGGTCTTCTGCGCTCTCTCTTTTATACCATTCTAACCGGGGGTCTGCGGCACTGGTTCGGGCTTTATCACTTCACACATACTGGGGCTGTTTGAGTAGATATTGGGGCTGCACACATCACAGGGTTCCACACATTGAATTTAGATAAGGGGGGTGATCTGTTGGGTTAGGTATCACACTCACTCTTGGGGGGATCACGTATCAGGTTTCCACACTGTCACTCTTGGTGGGTTTCACTCTCCACTCTTGGGGACGACTGACACTGTACTCTATTTGGGAGGCGTTATGTCCCCTGCATCCTGTACACTGACCTGTGCTCTCTAGGAGGATGCCCCTGCCTCTGCCGCCCGGAGAGGAAGAGTGGGGAGAAGATGGGGGGAGGGGAGGAGGAGGTGCACAGGGCCCGGCAGGGACCCCAGGGGCAAGCGGGGCTGCCCAGCAGCTACAGTCACCCTCTGCGCCTCTTCCTCCTCCCTGCATTCGGCACCTCCTCCTTCCTCCATTCCCAACCTGCTGCTGTGACCTGCACTGCTGTGTCTGCGTGTGCGTGAGAGCCTGGGATATTTGCCTTCTCTGCGCCTGGCTTACTCCACCGAGCCTGTTCTCCAGTGCTACCCTGTGACCTCTGATTTGTCGGCATCCTTCCGATGCCCCAAGCCCTACCACTTTTGCAGAGTGAGCTCCTCTTCTTGGAACTCCACTCTTATCTACTGAAATTTTGTTCCTTCCTCCAGACCCAGCTCAAAATTCCCCTGCTCTGTGACCCACTTCCACACTCTCCCACAATGAACCATTCCCCTCCTCGTGTCTCCCTGACCTCTCTCTTATAGACTAGTGATAGAGTTTCTCCTGGGCTGGCTTACCTGGGGCTTGTCTCTCTCCTCCTCACCCCCAAGAAGGTGATGTTTGTGAGCAGAGGTATTTTATCCGGAATATCCCCCAAAGGCTCTTATATTCAGAGGTGGGGTTCTTGGAAACTGTTGGATAATTGTACTGTCCTCATCACTGGATTAATTCATTGATGAATCCGTCACTAAATGTGCTGCCTGTGTGGGAGGCAGCTGTTAGAAGGGGTGGGTCCCTGGGACCTGCTCTTAGAGAGTGAGTCTCCCTCCCTGGCTCCTCCCTTCTCTTCCTGAATACCACCATGAGGTAAGGAGCTCTCCTCCGCCAGACCCTTCGACCATGACGTTTCTGCCCTGGAGCAGCTGGCCATGTACTGGACCCACTGAAACCATGATCTAAGACAAACCTCTCCTCCCTTAAACTGTACATTTCAGCCACAGGAAAGCTAATACAAGACATGTCTCATTAATCAGTTTTCCACTCTGTGTCTACTTTAGTGCTGAGAACCAGGAGTGCATTTTTATTAAAGTACTTGTATTCGTAGGCTCTGCCCCCCCAGCCCCCCCAGCATCCTTAGCTCTTCTGGCTTCAGCGTTCTCATCTGTAAAGTGGTGATAATGAAACCCACTCCGAAGGTTGTGCTGATGATGCAAAGAGACCAGATGAGACATGGAAAGATGCCAGGGCACAGAGTAGGAGTGTGATAAATACTTCTTAAAGAAAGCGAGTAAACGGGTAAGGTGATGGAGTGGAAAAGCAAAGAGTAACAGCAAAAACTCCCTGTCACTACGTAACCACCTGCCCTTTTAGGGAGAACGTATAAAGTCATCATTTCTCAAACACCACCTGTCATTACCATAGCATCGTTTTCTTTTAATAAGCAATTAAGCTGAGGCTTCCACAGGTGAAGAAGTTTCCCAAGGTCAAGGGGGAGAGGTCAGCTTGGAGAGGAGCAGCTGTGCCTCAAGTGAATCTGAACTCAGCTTCGAGGAACAGCCCGAAGGGCCCTGCTGAGAGCCTCTCCCGCAGGGCCTCAGCCTCCAGGGGCAGGGCTGGCTCACCGTGTCCACACCAGGACCTTAGCGTGCTGCGCACTTCTGAAACACTCCCTCACCATGAGGAGCAGACAGCTGCCGGCGTCACACGAGATGGGCTGCTGTCCGTGAAAGGCAAGCTGTGCTGGCGCCGGTGGGTGAAAGCTGCTCACTGCCACACGGCACCGAGTGTGCACCGACAGGGCCAGCGCACCACGGTCAGTGTTTACGCACCGGCGAGTTCACAGGAGTGCGGCTGCCTCCAAAGCATGCACGATATGCTTTTGATGTGGGTCACGTGGAGTGCTTCCCGTCAGAGTAGCTAGATTCGAAAAGGGAGAAAGAGATTAGACTATAAAATTGGAAAATGTTTTTCCTTACTGCATGCTGCTCCTGCTCCTCAGTTATAGGAGAAATGAATTTAGATGTTTAGAAAAATCAAATTATTTATCTTAGTGTTCCCTGAAGTTTGCAAACTGCTGAGCAGTGTGATGCTTGTCCTGTGTTCTCATTGAGTCTATCTGGGTAAATTAATTACAACACGATCCTCAGGAATTAAGTGTATTTTAAGTTCAGAGGCATCTGCTCAGAGGCTTCTAATGCCGCTAATAGTCCCCTTGGAAATGCATTCGTTAGTGTGAGTGCTATAATTTCCATTTCCGCTGGCACCACGGCATATGACTCCTTCCCTTTCAGCCACCCGCTGGTTGACCTGTCAAGGGCAGAAGCCATTCTGAAGTTGTCCCCGTACATTTGTGCTTCTCCAGCAGGCGCGAAGACCAGATGGGTCTGCTCTGTGGAAAGGAATCATCTAGAAGGTGATTTTCCCTGCTTTTAATGTGGTGCATTCTCTGCGCGCGTGCACACACACACACACACACACACACAGTCACATCACACGCACTCAGTCTGAACTTATAATAGGCTTCCTGAGCAATAGAATAAAACAAATAAACATTTTCTTAGATAATAGCTATTCCATATGTCTGAGGGCAGATCTATGGTGTGATTAATCCATTATGTAAAGTAGAAATGCATTTTTAAGTTGAATGCCAATAAGATCTTGCCAGAGGAGGGTGAGGTTACTTGGAACAGGAAGAACTGGAAATAACATTTCAGATTTCCCCTCCTCTCTGCAATGAGAATGTGGTGCACTGTCCCCTGAGCTTTCTGAAGCCACTGAGTTGTGGCTTGGGAGAACCCTGAGATCAGGCCATTTTAGGAGGGCTACTTCTTCCCGGGTCTGGCAGTGCCCTGTGAGTCTGCCGCCCGCTCCTCACACCGCCCACCACATACCTGACACACACACACACACACCTGTTCCTACCTCACGGGGCATCTGTGTATGCCCTTCCCTCTGCCCGGCACCTCTGGACCCCAGATCCCCACTGCTGCTCTGAGACTCCAATGCCTCCCACTGCCACAGCAGCCCGGCCCCTTGAGGCACCTACCAGGGCCCAGGGATTTGCTTTGCTAGCACATCTTTTTTTGCCCCAGAAAGCAAGTTCTGTTGCTGTATTTGTTGCAAGCTGAAGTCCAGATGCATAGTCAAGACTGGTGGTTCCCATTATTTTTGTCACAGGGAGATGTTGCTTGATTTTAATAGTCTCCCAAGTGTTAAAATCACCCATTACTCACGCTTCACTTAAAACTCTGTATTTATTTCAAAATGGTTTGAAGGTCCAAGCATTAAATTAATTAGGAAGCATGATATGCAACAATTTTAAAGTGTCGTGTCATACTGATAAGCTGAGCTAAATGTTTTTTAAATTTACCCCGATGAATTTTTCAAAATGCAACTCTCAAGTTCTTAGGCTGACCAGTAGTTCAAACACTTCCCAAAATTTTAGATGATTCTAAGTGCCCATAGAAGCCATTATTGGAGAGATGATTGATTTAATAGCCCAGAAAAACAACAAGAAATTTTTTATAATAAACTCCTTTTCTGATTAGTGTGTGTTGGTGACACACCTGACCGGCTGTGCGTGTGTATCACACTGGTCACTCTCCTCCCTCCCCTGCCTCCCCAAACCCTCTGCATCGCCACAGTCCAGCCCCTGCTTTCTACAAGGACCTTTCATTTTGCTCTTTACTTTACTCATAGTTCTGATTTGTCATAGAAGAAAACCAATAATAAACATCTTTAAAGCTAAACAAAAAGAGAAGAAAAGAAAGGAAGGGAGAAAGAAAGCGAGCACAGGAGAGCTCCTCACGAGCCTGAACCACCCGGCCGGAGTGCAGCAGGATCTGCAGCCCTGTGTCTCTCCCCAGGGCGGCCTGTGTCTTCCCAGACAGAAAGGAGGGTGCTTAGGACACAGCTTTATGTTTTATTTAGAGTCAGTTGTTTATCACACATTTGTTCCATACTTACTGACGTGTACACCTAGCCCACTGTATCCAGGGACTCAACCAAACTCAGACCAAACACATTTTGGAAAAAAAACCGTCTGTAGGGAATGTGGAGAGGGTTTTTTCTGTCATTAACCCCAAAATAGTGCGGTAAGACAGTGACGCTCACAGCACTGTGCGCCGTGCACAGCACACGGAGGACAGCGCCGACCTTAGAAGGGTCACCAGCACCTGCCGACCTCGGTGTTGGCAGTGGCCGTGGAGCAAATCCCCGGCCCCGCATGGGAGAAGTGCGGGGAGAAGACGCCTGTACCACCCCACTTGAATCAGCTGACAGGATCCCGAAAGCTGCTGGGACTGAGTACGCATCTGGCGTACACTGTAGTACGAACCCAACCCACTTCTGGCTGACAGAAGGATGGTTCCAGTCTCCAATGCCCCACTACCTCTGCGGATCTGAAAACAGCCTGGAAAGTGGCCTCCAGCACCTCCTCTGAAGGTCTCTCACCCCAGGGCAGGTACTTGATCACACCTGCCCTGAAGGAGCACGCTTGTTCCTCACAGCTGGGCTCCGACTGTGTCCCTCAGCACCCCAGGGGCACTGTGCAGCCCCTCAGCAGAATGGGGCCGGGATGTACAGGCTGACCTCTGTCCCAGTGTCACCAGCGCTGAGCTGTGACCTTTCCCACCCTGCCTTGTCGTCACTCTCCCAGAAAGGCTGGACCGAGACGGGAGTCGGAGCACAGCCAAGCGGAGAGGGTTGGGTGCGGCGACTACATCCCCACACCCTGTGGAGCCGCCGAGGGGACTCGTCCTGGTCAACAGCCAGGGTCAGAGGCCAGCTCTTCCCTCCACGGCAGGCGGAAGCGCAGGGTGCCAAGGGCACGGCTGCCTGGGTCCAGTGCCGGAACAACCAGGAGGAGCCGACAGGCCGAAGATGAGGCCCCTGCCCAGAGGTCTCCTCTAATCAAGGAAAACCGCGCCTCGGACACCTGAACTACTTCGCCTAGAACCCTGAAGTCCAGGGACCCTGTCTAAGTTTTCCTTTTGTCCCTCAGTGAGCACAGGTCCTGGGATAGCACATGTGGACAAATATTAATGAATGATCATCAAAAATCTATCAATTAATTTCTACAAGAGTATGGCTTAAAAACAATCCAATCACACTAAGTTAATGACCTCCTAAATAAGACTATTATACTAGGGAAAAATTACAGCTGTAATAGCTCTTGTCCGTATCAAGCTTTTGCAATTAGTGCCTTTTGACACTGTTGTCGAGAATAAAAAAATTAATCACCGTAGAGATGAGGAAGTTTGTTGAGTTCTTTGGTGGCAAGCAAAAAACTTATTCTGGTTCCTTTCAGCAGAAAATAAATACATGAAGGAACCACAGGGGCCTCTGCCAACGGAGGAAGCGGGAAAGAGAGGGTGGGGCCAAGCTCGGCAACACCGGACCACGAGCAGGCCAGCCGCCTGGCTTCCGTCCCTGGTCCCTGTGACGTCCTGGGAGGAGAGGGCTGATTGTCTGACTTCCCCCCGAGCCCCCAGCACTACTTGCCATGGGGGGGTGACACCCACAGCAGACACAGCCCTACTGTGATCCAGAAGAGCTCCCTGAGGCGGAGACCCAGAGATGCCCGCTGTGGGCACAGCAGGAAGGAATTCGTGTTCCTGGGTGCTTGTGCACACCGAGCACACAGGGTGCAGATGCCGTGCTCCACCCTTGGCCACATGGAGGGCCAGGCATTCACCCCACCTTACCCCGGGGAAGCCGAGGCTCAGAGAGGCTCAATGTGGCACCCTCACGCCTGGGCATGACTGCTTGTTGTGTGGCCAGGTGAGGGCCTTCGAGGAGGGTTCCTTGGGTGGAGATGGAGGATGCGGGCTGGGGTGCTCCAGGCCCCCCATAGACTCCAGCAGAACAGGAAAGCGGGAGTGGAGTGACAAACTCACAGGAGCAGCAAAGGCAGCGTTTCCACGTCTCCACCAAGTTCCTCACTCCGCGTTGAACAGCTCTCCCCTCCTATGACAAAGGCCGGGGACCATCGGCTGGAAGGGGAAAAAGCTCCAAGGTTCCAGCCCAGCCCGTGGCCTCCAGGTTGCTGGTGCAGCCTGGTGAGTTGGGCAGGATGCAGGGGGGAGAAGGAGTAGCAAAGGTTGCTCACTGCCAAGGAGAACCTTAGAGCAGGGAGCCAACTGGAGCCCCAGAAGTCATTTTGCACGTGTGTGTGTGTGTGTGCACGCGCACCTGCTGTGTTGCAGGCTGAACCCAGGGCCTTGGCACACTGGGCTGCATCCTTAGCCCTTTTTCGTTTGTCTGAGACCAGAGCTGCTAGGTTGCTGAGTCGCCCAGGCTGGTCCCTCGAGGTCTGTTTGGGCGCACCCTTGACTACCGAAGCCTCAGCCCTGTCTTTTGTAGGCCAGGGTGGGGGCCAGACTGAAACGCCTGGCCTGGAGTGCACTTGGGTCCCAACGTAGCCATTCCTACTGATGTTACACTCTTCCACCTTCTGTCACCGCCTGAGGAGCAGGAAAGATAATGGTGGAGAGGGGCTTTACGGCTGTGACATGTGGGGATGTTAGCAAATACAGCCCAAGCCGAGCGGGAACCTCGGAACCAAAACCCTTTCGGGGCTTACAGAGCGTTCATAGAAACAGAGCTTCCGAAAACGGGGAGAGAAGGGCTGGGGGGGGGGGGGGCAGTGGGGAAGGAATTATCAGATATTGTGTACAGGTTCAAACTCCCCACTAAGAATGCTCTAATGAAAAATTTAGAAAATAGATGTTTTTCATAAATAGAATGCTGAAGAAGACATGAGTATTTGGTAGAAATGCACACAGAGCGTGGCAGGGGCTGTCCCACCTCTTGGGACAGGGCCGGTCACGGCTTCTGTCCTGCCTGCGCTACGTGTGGCGAGTGACCCCGCCGAGTAACCCGGGCACCGGCTTATGCTCCGCGCACTCCCTGCCCACGCATCGGAACCAAGTCCTCAGACCATAGAGTGGCGGCCGGAGCTCGGCTCCATATCCCTGCCAGGGAGCACACAGGGACCTCATGTTGGCACAGACATGCGCCTAGCACACGTGTGTGCCTGTGTGTGTTGCACGTATAACCAGTGTGCCGTGAGCTCAGGGTTCTCAGCCTCAGCACTGCAGACACTGCAGGCGCCTCCTGGATGCGGCAGCCGCCCTGTGCCGAGCAGAAGCCCGGGACCCACCCAGCAGAGGCCGGCAGCCCTTCTCTCTGGGCCTTCAACGTCCCTCCGCACACCGGGACACCGCCGACGCCCCGAGGGCACAACCACGGCCTTCACCCTCGGGGAACTGATTAACTCCAAGCGCAAGGAGGCAGCTAAACACCCTCGCCTAGATTATGGGTTAAACCTGTGTCCAGGAGCCGGCCTGTTGGAATGAATCCTCAGGATTAAAATTTCAAACCAGCTGGCTTGAAGTCGCTGCGACCCCAGGCAGCTCTAGCGATTCCGGGAGCTCCGAAGCGGCTGCTGTTTCACTTTTCGGCGTGGGACTGGCCCCGCAGGCGCGCCTCGGTCCTTCATCAGAGTTACAGCCCCTGCTTGTCCTCGGTGGGCGGGGAGAGAACCATCTAGGGTGGAGACGGCGCAACATAAAATCCTCCCACTGCACAGCTTGCGGGAATCATTTTGGTGGATAAAAGCCAAGCAGCAATATATGAGCACTCGCTCTTAAACATTTTATTCATCATTCTAAAAAAACTCGTAATGCAAATTTTTCAACTTATAAAATGTCTACAAGATAAATTTTTTTTCATATTCTTTCTTTTTTTGTCTTTCTTTAAAAGTTTCCTTTCTA
This sequence comes from Fukomys damarensis, assembly GCF_012274545.1. NCBI lineage: Eukaryota > Metazoa > Chordata > Mammalia > Rodentia > Bathyergidae > Fukomys > Fukomys damarensis. The sequence continues at coordinate 1,985,583 of NW_022900945.1, forward strand.
CATAACTGTGCTAAAAATACAGTAGAGACCCCGCAGAGCAGGCTTAATCTCGGGATGTTTCCATTAGAAATCAAAGGGATAGGGACCTGGGACGTATCTCAGTGGAGCCTCGCAAGCGCAAGTTCAATCCCCGTTCCAAAAACACAAATAAATGAAAAGCTACAATCAACAAATGTATGCATTTGATTAAAACCTGGAGTTGTCTGTGGATTTCACATTTGCCTTTAAAACCTCAAATTCATGAATACTGTTCACAATGATTCATTTTTATCATAAAGTGTGCAGGGTGTTCAGGGCTGGGGCAGGACGCAGAAGTGTGTGAAATGTTAGAATCTGTGGGGATGTGAACGCTGTACCTCGTCTTTGTTTCTTTAAAAATACCACAGAAGACATAACTAAGTTGGGCATCTCAAAAACGTATGACCGCAGAGGCAGGCGTAGGAGCTGGTTCTGATTAATTTCTTCTTCTCAAGGAAAAACACAGCAGACTAAGGAACAAGAAAGCTTTGGTGTGTGTGGTCTGGGCAAAGTTACACAGATCAACCATTTGAGCACCCAGAAGTCCGAGGACCCCCACCCATGAGCAGAAAGCGCTAAGCGTCCGTGTAATACCGCCCGCCACTGCCAGTGACCTTACAGCAGTAGTTGGGGCTGCTGTGGAGCCCCGTGATCTTTGCACTCTGCCACAGTTCTTGGCGGGCGACTGCACCACCAGAAATGTGCCTGTGCGATAAATCTGTCCGTCCCACCATCTGGCCACATCCACTGTCCACACACAGATGACAAATTCCATTCTCCATGTCTGCCCTTTCTTGTCCTGTCTCTCACCACCACACGGAGAGCGGAAGTGAGTGAGCCGTCCTTCAAGGGAAGTTAGCAGCAGGCAGCCAGGCTGCGTGAGTGGGAGGAGGGACCCGACGAAGAGCCCTGCGAACCCCATCACCCCTTCACCTTGTTCACTGGAATCGCAGGGCCGTGCATCCACTTGCCAGGTGTTGCTGGAGCGGAGCTTGCAGCCGGACAGAGCTTTCCCAGCTGGAATTCGGGTATCGACCAAAGACGTTCTTCCCCTGCAAGATGGGCGAAATGGATCACTTTTTCCCCCGGACATAGTGCACTTCAGGCTCATTTTGCTTTGTAATTAAGAAGAAAGCCAGAAACATCATTTACACATTAAGAATTTAATAGATATATTTTTCTAGCATTATGCATTAGCCCAGGACAGCCCATTAATGAAATAAGTCTTCCTTCAGGTCAATTTAGATGGCTGTGATCTTCTGCATATGTATTGCAAATGAGGATCACTTAATGATCTTAAAACGAACTGCCAGGAGAGGATTGTTATAACTCTCCAGACAACAAAAAGACACTCGCCCTGGTCTTCTCCTGCATGCAGCAAATGTTTCGTTTCTGGCCACTGCGTACTAGAAACTGTGCCATGTTGTCTTCTGTTTGGGCCGGTCTCTGGCTCGCTGACCTGGGAGGTTGATTCTGACTACAGAAGACTCGGGCTGCTTTCAGTGATCCATAAAAGGATGAGGGCGTCGCACTGACAAAAACGTGTCCTTCGCACTACCGCAGTAACTGTGGGTGTCTGCAGCTGCCAAGCTCTCCTTAGCCTCCCCACCATAGCCCTTCTGTCTAACAACACTCAACCTGTGCACAGCCTTCAAGCATTGCAAAAATTCCTCCACACTTGCAGCTTTATTTGCCCCGAAACAACCTCCTGTGCTGTAGAGCAGGCCATGCTCTGTTCTGGTTTATATATGGCTGTCCGCCCAGAGCTTTCTGTGCTCACGGGTGGGGCCTTGGGAGGTGACTGGATCACGGGTGTGTGGTGCCAGAGGAGTCCACTGATGGGTGCATGGCTGGGTGTGAGGCTGGGAGGTGAAGCCTGGTTGGCGGGGCGGGCCAGAGGGGGCGTGGCCTGGAAGCATGCAAGCACGTGTGTCTGTGTGTGTGTGTGTGTGTGTGTGTGTGTGTGTGTGTACACCCCTTCTCCTCCCTTGATCCCTCTCTGCTTCCCTCCACCATGCCGTGGACTGTCTCTCCTCTGCGACGCTCCTCTGCCACACCACCCTGCCTTGGAAGCAGATGACTATGGATGAAACCTCTATGAACTGTGAGCCAAATAAACCTCTCCTTCTTTAACTTGTGGGTGTTAGGTATTGGGTCCCAGTGATGAGACAGTAACTAAGGTGCTCTCATTTCTACAGCAGTGAAGTTAATCTAAAATTCAGAGGGACTCAGCGCTGGGCTCAAACTCCCGTTCCATCTTCTGCCCTCAACAAGCAGGAGCTAAAATTCCAGTCTCTCTCCAACCTCTGTTCAAGCCGCCTCATCATCCCTCACCTTCAGGCAGGGACAGAAGCACAGCAGAGGCTGGAGGGAGGACCTGGTTCAAAGACTGCAGGATCTCCAAGGATGGGCAGTTTGGTTGGAGAAGCAAAAGATTTTCCCCTAAACATCAGGCCCTGGAATTATCAAAGCAATGGAAGCACAGTTGTGTTAAGAGATTCACAGAGGGCCAGGTAGAGATTCGGGGTACAGCGTGTGCTGTTCAGGGGCTGAGGCCTTGGGTTCAGTCCCCAGCATGCACTACAGATACTGTACACATATGCATATGCGCGGGCACACACAAACACACACACACACAAGTGTGTGAGATGTAGAAGTCGGGCAGGTATCCCAGAAGACAGACCTGAAAGACGGGCAGCAGAGAGCTTGGAGAAGAGAGGCTGTCAGGGGAGCCCTGCAGGCAGAGGGGCCTGGCTGTGCCGTCAGCTGTGAACTCCTGATTTCCCCACACCTCACTCCTACTGTCTGTTCACGGGGAATAGTGATCAGAACTCCTGCATCAAGGTGTTCTCAGCAGCACGACCATGGGAGGCCGGGCCAGAATTACTGCTCACACGAGAACAGCTTGGGTGAAGGAATGCAGATGCCCAACAGCGATGAAATTACAGTGGCTCTCAGGCTCACGAACTCAATCCTGTCCACACAAACCAAACTGGTCGAAGACCGAATCAAATTTCCCATAAGGTCAACATGCACCCTAACTATTGAATTTGATTCGGATCTCATCCAACTCGATTTGCAACCAGAATTGTGGAAAGAATTAAGTTCGTGAACCGAGGCACCACTATAGTCAGGTTTGAGCAAGTTTTGTCAAAAAGAGTAAAAAGAAAACAGACGTGTGTGTCCTGGGGATTTGTTTCTATTTGAAACTCGGGGTCTTTTCTGGAGGGGTTGGGGGTGTGGTTCCCAGTGGTATGAGGCCTTGGGTTTGATCTTCTGCATCAGAGAAAGAATCCTTTTGGTAAACAAAATCCTCCGTATATAAAAAGCTACGGGCAGAAGCGCTCTTGCTGGGGTGCGTATGGGGACTTAGTGTCCTCCCGACCCCCACAGCATCCCTGGGAAGAAAACCCGCATTGGAACCTTGTCTTCTCGCGACAGGAAGCCATCAAGGCCTTCTGCTTGTGGGACTGTGTGGAGTGCAGCCAAAGGACAGACATGAATGACCAGGTAGCATCCAGCAGAGGTTGGCATCGAGCACAGAGAGGGACAGAGCCCAAGACGACGTGAAGGATGGGGCTGGGGGCAGTGAGCAGAAAGACCAGAGATGATTCCTGGCCAGTTGACCCACAATTGCCAGTGGAAACCTCAGCACCACTTCCATCTCCAGAGCTCCTCCCGACCAATGTCAGTGGACATGGTATCAGGACTTCGCACAGCTCTGCATAGCTTTCATTAGGGGGACCACAGCCAGGCTTCTATTGGGATGACAGTAGGTATTCAGCATAGCACGTAGAATGGGTAATGAGGTTCCTGGTACACAGGTTTAGAAACAGCGAGCTGAATAAAGTTAAACTTTGCGAGACTTCTGAGTCGATGGGCTGTGGTGCCCCTAGAGAGAGAAGGATAAGCAGCATTCCCCGAACATGCTCAGCCAAGGGACGTTTTTGTGGGACCGATGTTTCTTGGGACTCACTCTGGAATATGTTGCTCTGCAGATGCCAACAAAGTCCCTGGAATCAGGACCCGTTCCAGCAGCCACTCCTGGAAGCACACTGCACATCAGGGCCCCGACTTTTGTCTTCAGCCAACTCAGCTTCCAGGGTGGCCGGCTCTTCTGTAGCTCACAGTACACACTCGACCTGTGCAAGGTCTGCAAATGCAAACACGTGGTGAGTTTTAGGGGTTGCGCATGACTCTCTGCTGGGAATGAGAAGCTGCAGGGGCAGCCACGCCACCACAGCTGTGCGAGCCACTGAGTGCCAAGCCCACACGACCTGCCAGCTCACGCTCAGTGTCCTACTCGCCCTGCATCGGGAGTCTCAGCTGGAGCGCGGAGCAGGCACTGTTGGCACCCTCACAGCGCAGGTGCAGAAGCAGAGGTCTTGGGAGACATGGAACTGCCCAGCTTCACCCCGGGTGGATCCACAGCAAGCCCGGCCCCACCACCCCATTGTCTCTGAGCCCAGGTCTGTGCACCTGCCCACTGTCCCTCGTGGGCCTCCTAACCTGGGGGGCCCTGGGAGGAGCTGTGGAAGTGGCTGCATCGCTTCTGCTCCTCTGAAAACACTTTGAGTCAGGCCTGTGGCCAAACAGAAGAAAGAGGTGCTTGCTACAGCCCCAGGGCCTCTGTCTGCCTGGGCACCCGGGACTCGGATGAAAGGCTCTGCCAGCAACGCCCTGCTGGGCCATCTTCACGCGGATCAGATTCCTTCTGGCTTCTTCTGAGGCTCCGCTCCCCATCCTGCCCAGAGCTAACTTTGAAAGTCATGCATTCTCTGCTAAGTGTGTTTTAAACCATGCAGGGTCACATTAAAAAGAAATGGCAGTCATTCTGCCCTGGAAACTGTTCCCTAGCATGACATTACTTTAATTCACTGGCTCCTTGTAATCAAGATCTAATAAACAGCACCTTTAAATAAGTCCTCACACAGCCTGCATTGTTACAATCAATTGCACAACTTAAAGCAGAGCCTCCAAGGCTGTCCGGGGGCTCTGGCCCCCTCTGTTTTATGGCACAACCTTAGAGCGATGTGTAAAAAGGTCAAGACAGCGTGTGGGCGTCCGCATTACACAGCAGAACGCTAATCAGTTTTAGTGACAATGGGGTTCTGTCCGTGTGCTCTAATATTTTGATGCTTAGTTTTGTTTGAAACCTCCAGCCACAATACACAAAAGCACTTCTATCTTCCTGCTTCGCCGGTGTCCGCATTTTTCAACCCCACCATGGATATTTTCTGTTTCTGTATCGTTATTGAAAGTCTGTTCTAAAAGCTTCATTTCCAAGCATTTCAGTGAAAAGGAGAAATCAACAGGCAGCGGAGAACTTCATGGCTCGTGGGGAGCTCCATCTTTCTCTTAGTTTCACTCTTATGCTTTCTCCTCCAGGCGCCAGCCTTGGGAGGCACAGTGTGGCACTCCGTACTCGCTCCGTACTCCCACATGCTAACGGTCCAGACACTGACTCTGACCATGACAGTTTTTAGGAAATGGATTTCCATTCCTCAATTCCACTTTCTGAAGAGAATTCCTGAATTCTAAATTTAAAAGGAAACAATATAGTTCTTCAAAACCAAAGAGTTACTCATTAATTTATTTTTTCCATTTTTATATTTTTACTCTTTTTCTACACACATATACATTTCCCCGACATTCTGTAGGAAGAAGAATTGCAACTAAACTAAGTGACAGAACTTGAAGTGTCATTCACAAGTGGTTATCTCAGAAACACAAACTATAGTAAGACCCTGGGTGCGGGCAGGGTGGTGCAACCCTGTGAGCAGAAATGGCCGTGGATTTCTCCACCAGCCTGGGAATCGCTGCGTCCCGAATGACACAGACTCGTCAGGCTGACACTGGTCTCCATCTTCTCTGATTCCCTGGCCCCTTCTGGTTTGGCGGTGTGGCCCAGGAAGAGCTCTGACCAGCACTGCAACATCACCGGCCAGAAGCCACCAAGCTGCAGACGGAAGGAAGCCACGTCCTCCTCATCCCCACTTGGCTGTGTCTACAGGAGCCAAACCTCCGAGACAGGAAACGGAGCCCGGGCCCTTCATCTCCAGAGCGGGAGTCTTCGCAGCGGGCACCTCACGCCCCGCAGTGCCAGCGGGGGGACTCTGGGACTCTGTCCTCATGCAGGGCCCACCTGGACCCCACTTCCCGCTGCTCCAAGGTGCCCGTCTCATTGTCATCAAGCCAGCCAGAAGAGACAAATCCTGCGGTGAAGCCTGCTCTCCGTCCTATGAGTGCTGTGGATGGCTCCTGGGTGCCAGGCGCTGCACCAAACACACACGTGCACCCCTGACTCCACACATTGCACAAGCACTGTTTCTGAACTCTGCTCCATAGAAGAGAAAGCTGGGACCCAGAGAGGTTAAGTAACTAACTCCAGGCCACACAGCTCATGAAGTGGCAGAGCTGGGCGGCTGGGCCAGCTGCATCCAGGCTCAGGTTTTGACCTCTTCACCACAGTATTGCGCTGCCTGGGGAAGCAGTGATGTAACTCTGCTTCTACCTACAAGCGCCATCTCCGAACATCACTGAGAACCCGCCCCACAGTGACCGCGACTCCGTGTAAAGCGCTGCCTTCCCAGCCCCTGGGTTTCCAACCTCACAGACAAGACATGGAGTCGTCTTGACTCGAGGCCTGGGAGACAGCACCGGAGCCAGGGTCAGGCAACAGGCAGTGTGAAAGGCTCCTCACCCTCGGGGTCATGCTGCCTGTCCCAGGACCCCGCAGGCCTGCACCGGCGCCACATAGGACGCAGTCCGGTCTCTGCGGTCTCTATCAGCAAAATGCTTTCAGCCCATCATGTTGTTCCTTCTCGTTTCCACAGTGGTCATCTGTAGATTTGTTTGTTATTTTTCATTTGTTTGTTTGAGAGGCCAGGTCTCACTCTGCAGTCCAGGCTGGGCTTGAACTCCCAGTGATCCTCCTGCTTCAGCCTTCCCTCTGCTCCCTCAGCCAGCCCAGGACTGGAGCTGCACCCTCCACTTAGCAAGCATTCGCTCAGAGCCCTTTGTGAACTGGGGGCTGGGCAGGTGCTGAGGATTCCGCACCAAAATGAAAGAATAGCAGTGAGGCATGTAGTCCCAGAGCTCTGGGAGGCTGAGGCAGGAGGATCACAAATTGGAGCCAGCCTGGGCAACTCAGTGACTTGATCAAGGCCCTGTACCAAAATTTTAAAAATTAAAGAGAGTTGGGGGTACAGCTCAGTGAAAAGGCCCCGGTTCAATTCCCCAGTACTGCTAATTAATTAATTAACAACAGCATTCAGGGCACTTACACTTGGTGCATGAATTAATCACCTGCCACAGAGAAAGGTGCAGGCCATGTGTGGACAGAGGGGGAGACAAGAAGCACCCGCAATGTGAGCCTTCAGCTCTAGTGACACACGTGTCCCCTGCAGACCGTCTGTGTGGTCACACACAGCCCCCCCCTTCTGAAAGTCCAGTGTCCTGGGAAGTGGACGGAGACCGACACCCCACTTCCACTGAGGGGCAGAAGGGGATGTCGACCTAGAGACCCTTCCACTCCCCTTTCCTGTCCCTGTCCTCCGCTGCCCCCTGTGGCTGGGTCATCATCGGGACCACCCACCTGCTGTCCACCCCTTGGACTTACGGTGGCCGAGAGGTATGGGAAATCCACTCACCTCGGAGGACTGGATTGGCTTTTGGAAAAGTCCAGACCCCCAACTCTGAAAGAGAAAAAAGTCCACAAATAAACTGGCTTAACAGTGAGCAAATCGTGTTTCAGCACCTACTACAGCATCACAATGTTCACTGTGTCCTGGCTTCTGACTCAATATTTTTAATTACTCGTCTTTATTGCTCAGACAAAACATGGAGTCGAGTTTGAAGTAATGCCCTTTATCGGACTAAAGGTGGGATATTGACAGAAGGGCTTAGGGGAGACAGACAGCTCCCCTCAGGGTCAGCCAGGGATTGACTCCCAGCAAAGGATTTCTGTAGGCAGAGAAGCCAGCCTGTCGATATGCTGTGTTCTGCCTGATAAAAAGTATGACTCAAAACGGTGTTGGACATTTGCTTTCATAATTTTAAAAAGTGAGTCTTGCGAGCGGAGGGTGCAGGACTTTGCAAAGACCCACCTCCAGCCCGTCCCGTCGGCCCCACAGACAGGGTGCAGCGCTCGATCCACCTGAGGCAGCCGCAGCGTTGTGTGGAAGGGTATGCCTTGCTCTCCCGCCACCCCTCATGCTCCGGCAACAACCCTGAGTGAGCGCAGATAGCGTGGAGGCCGAACCGAAGTCCCACGGGGAACCAAGCTGGGTCAGGAGCACAGAGTGCTCACGGGTGTCCTCCCTGCGAGTCCCAGGGTCCCGGGGTCACTCGTCACCTGGCATCATCCCTGGAGGGAGAAGCTGTTTGTAAACACAGCAGAGGCCACACTGGGGCAGGACAGCACCTATCCACAGCAGTGCGTCACCCCCGTCCCCTCGGCCTCTCCTCGCTGTCCTCACTGTCAGGAGCCTTCCATCAGCAGACGCCCAGGCAGCTAGCGAGGCTGAATCTCCACTCACCACGGACCGCCAGATTCCCTGCACAGAGAGCCAGCAGACCCTGCGCAGGCTCTGCACTCACCCTGGAGCCTCAGGACAGCGACTCCCTGGGCTTCCTGTGGGATCCAGGCCCAAGGAGCGAGCTGGGCTTTTGGGGAGCCTGTGAGCCAAGTCCTTCCCACAGCAGCCACTCTGGCCTTTTGGTGAGTTTGTCCACATCTTAGCAGCCGCTACCCCAGCAGACATGCTTGCTGACAGCTGCTTCGGCAGGGCTGGAACCCAGACCTCACCTGCTAGTCAAGCCTCTCCCTGGAGCTGCGTTCCGGCCCCAAGCTGCTCCTTGCAGGACAATTCACCGATGAGCAGCTCACCGCATCACCAGCGTGCTCTGACAAGAGGAGGACCACGAGGAGTGAGGTAAGTTCTGTAGGGGCCTCGAGCTTTTCTGTTCGCACAGACGGCAGGAGCTCTGCCTGAGATCCGTGTGCACAGGGAGTCAGCGGAGGAGCCCAGCGGACCAGGTTCTTCTGGTAAAGGGATTCCCGACTCCAGTGAGCTCTCAAGCCAAACCCAGCTTCTCCTCATTTCTTCAACAACCCACCGGACGCCTCCTGACTCGAAGCCTCCAAGCTGGGCCAGAGCCAGAACTGCCGCTGGCACAGGACAGGGGCAGAGCACGCGCATGGGGCCAGAGCTGTACAGGGCAAGCAAGAAGGCTCTCGGGAAAGACAAGGCAGGGGGAGCCATGGGAGCAGCAGTCATCAGAAGACGGGCTGTGTGGGGAGGGGGCTCCCGAAGGTTTGCCCGCGCTGCCCAGGGAATGGAAGCGAGGCCCTGCTGTCCTCACGGACGCCACAGCCATCAACACTTAGGGAGCATCTCTACACTCTCTCAATGCCGAGACACAACGCCTGACACCCACAGATTAAAGGGGGAGAGGTTTAACTGTGATTCCTGTCTCCAGTCCGCAGTTGGCTGGCTTTTGGGCAGGGTGGCGTGGCAGAGGGTCCGGCAGAGGAGACCTGCTCACAGCATGGTGGGCAGGAAGCAGAGAGAGAAGGGAGGAGCCAGGAGGGCGACCAACTCTTCCACCTGGCCCCAGCTCCTAACAGCACTTGGAGCTGTGATTCATTCACCTTCCAAAAGCCCCACCTTGGAACACATGAGGCTTTGGGGTACATGTCGGGGGACCTGTGTCTGCTCCTAGCCACACACTCTGCAACCCAATTACCTATGTATAAATATGCACCTCCTGAACCATGAAACACGTCTTCCTCTGGAACCCCCCAGCTTTTTCTGATTAGGTACAGGAGGGAGAGAAGTTCCACCTCTGTTTTTAATTATTTGTTTATTCAAAAAATACCTGCTGAGCCTCTGCTGTGTGTCGAGCACTGGGACAGATTCGGGGCTCACAGAGGCGGGCAAGGTGGACACCACAGATCGTTTCATGGCAGGCTGCACTGTCAGGGTGCCCTGGCCTCTTAGCAGGGTCACCTGATGCCATCTGCAGTCAGGCAGCTACCCTGCAGGACGAGCACCGTGACTGAGACCAGAACCACAGAGAGCATGGCTTTGCAGGGCAGTAAGACTGACTTCCTGTGTCATCTGCTGGGTGAAGCCCAGGGAGCGAAGCAGGCAGCAACCTGGGGAGACCTGGCCAACCGGGAAAGGAGCTCATCTCGCCAGCGTGGTAGGCATCATGCCTGTGTCGGGGCCTGGGGAGCACAAGAGCAAGGGCAGAACAGACCCAGTTGCTCTCTGGAATCAGACATCAGCTGTGCTAGATCTCAGCCTGCAGATCCAGCCAGAACCAGCAGCCACTCTCCTGGGACCCGAGCAGAAGGCTGGGGAACAAGCCCTTGGGAATCCCACGCACCAGGCCCTCATGATAAACCTGCCTCTGCTCTTGGTCCTGCACTTCTGCAGATCTCTGACGAATGCAGAGGACTTCAGCAGCAACCTAAGAAACAAAAACCCAAAGAGACGGAAAAGAGCAAGCTGACCTTTGAAGCCAATTAAATAATCAAATCAAACTCGCCTGGGGGAGCTCGGCCAGGGGATCTGGGGCATGGCAGTGGGAAACAAACGGGAACTGGATCCTGGGTGTGAGTCTAAGGCTCTGGTTCTGAAGAGCTGTGCAACGGGGGAGAATCACTGCTCAGGGTGTGGCACTTTTTCTTGTCTTTGAGGACAGGGAAGGACTTCCCTGCCCTGGTGTCTTCCTGGCATTACAAGGCTCAGGTGAAGTAGTGGACCCAATGTTCTTCTTAGGCGGTAAAGCATTGCACAAATATTAGCTACTGTTATTAAAACAGAAGGAGAAGTGGGCAAGTAGACTTAATAGCATTTAGATACAAGAAAAAACAGAGATTATGACTGTAAAGTGAAAGATAGCTCCCTTTCTTGCTAGGGTAATGGCCAAAATTAATTTCTCAAAGCCTGGGAAATTTGCCAGAAACATGAGAAGGAGGTGCAAATTCTTATTTCAAAAAAAGGACGAAATTTAAAATGTGATTAAAATGGAGAAAAAAGCAGGGCTCAGAGGAAGCGGCAGGCTGCTCCGGATTTAGGTTGTCAGTGAGTAGCAATGTGGTAGAACATACTCTGAAGAAAGCCCCCGAGCACCAAGGGCCAGACAGATGTGCTCATCAGCAGAACGCTGGGTTTCAGGACTGAAACCGACCCATGGGGATGAGGGAAAAGATAATGAGGGGATGAAAGGGCCCCGAAATCAGGCAATGGGAACACACAGCAGTGTGATGGGACAGGAGGAAAGTTCCGAGGGCCAGGCACCCACAGCCAGTGACAGACGATGGCTCCTCACGGCCAGCTCACATCCGCCGGACAGAGGGCAGGGCACCTGGGCACCTGCAGGTCACGTAGGAGCCTGTGGAGGGCGGTGGTGGCTGCAGACCCGGCCCAGAAGGTGCCGAGAGGGATGGACTGCAGTGGGGTGGGCAGTGGGTGTGGGGAGCAGAAGGAGATGTGCACACTGCCAGGCCCTGAGGGCTGCCCGGGACTTCCCGCGTGGCTCCTGATGAAAGACAGCGGATACCCAAGGGGTCACAGGACCCAGTTCCAAGGAGAGAGGCAGCGCCAGGGATCGAGGCTTCCCAGCATCAGCTGGGACAGCGTCACTGTTTTCCCTGTTTCCTCATCACAGTGACAGGGTCCACGCGTGTGGCAGGCGCAGGCTCTCACGTGCAGCTCCTTGGTGAGGCGATGTCGTTGTTATTATTATTATTTACCATCATCATCACCACTCCGGTTCAGAGGGGCGAAGCTTGAGGTCACCCAGCCCCTGCGTGGCAGTGACTGCCCGTAGGCCGGAGCGCTGGGTGCCTTGGGGAGCAGCCAAGGGGGGCAGAGGTGCCGCTCCCCGCCCCAAGGAGGAATCCGTCAGGCGCTCTGGTCAGGTCCGGCAAAGCCCCGGCCTGGAGACCGGTGACACAGGTTCGAGAAGCAGAGGGCCTTTTCCACAGAAACAGAAGACTCAAAACGCCAAGTCTGCCATCCTAAGTCCACGGTCTGAGGCCCCGGTCCCGGGTTCTAACCTCGGCTCTGCCGCTGCACTGCGCCTGCCCCTTCTGTCCTCCAGTTGTGCGGCAAACCTAATGCGCATCCCGCGTCTTCCGGCACCGTTCTGCCTCGGGGACAGAGCTTTCCCTCGCGGGGCAGGTGAGGTGACGAGGACGAAGCAGGCCGGGCAGAGGGGCCCGGGCGCTCCCCGTGACAGTCAGAGCAGCCCCGCAGGGGGCTGAAGGGCAGACTCGGTGCGCTGCGGGCAGAGGGTACTGGGCCGGGACGGCGGCGCTGTGCCGCTGTGCCAACTCCGAGAGCCCTGAAGTCCTCAGAGCGGCGAGATCGATGGTGGCTGCTGCCCTGAGCCAGCAGTGCGGGGAGGAGAGAGACCGGGGTTTCTGAGTCTTTCTTCCAAGTGTTCTCAAGATGGAAGACGATCCAGGCTCTGAGCGCTCTTCCCCGCCTCTGGTTTCCACTCCCTGCCACCCAGAGGCGCTGCGTTAGAAGAGCTGGAGTCGCACCGCTCAGAGGGGACACAGACGGGAGCGGGACGTGCCACACGGCACTGGTGTGACCGGCGCAACCATTGCAGCCCCCGCTTTGCAGCTGGTGGCCTCCAGTCCTCGCCGACTTGGAATCCTTTCTCTGTTCTGAAAGCTCTCGTGGAGTCTCTGCTTCTTTCTCAGGGTCGCGATGCTTTTCAGACTCAAGAACAGCAACGGTCCTCGGACCCAAAGCAGCGAGCTCATTGCTAACGCTGCAGCCAGTTCCTTTTCATGTGTTCTTTATTTAAAAATAGTAAATGCAACCCACAGGCTATGGTGGGCAGAGTGGGAGGAAGGGGACTCGTGGATCGTTCCTGGGGGGTGCGATTGCACTTTGTGATTCAGGGCTCAGTGGGCACAGAATTTAGAATAACTCCACTTGTCTGCGCAAACTTTCCTCAGGCCGCTGCAGCTCTTACGCATGGGTGTTGGGCAGAATATGCTGAATAAAAGGGCTACAAAGGCTTGATTTTTCTCCTGCCTACAGGGATCCCCAAATCTTTACTATTCTGCACAGCTGCCTGGAATAGACAACAGTGAAGCCATTGTCCGAAACTCGACCCGAGGAGGAGTGAAAATACCATTAACCCTTCCAAACAGAACTGTCTTATTCTCTTGATTCTGTTGCATGGCCTAATGTGTTTGTGGCCATATCGGATCACTTCCGGTCCGAAGCAGTAGAACCCACGAATAATAGATATCATTCAGATAATAATTAGCCATGTTCTTGCAATAGCGGGATGTGAAGTCAAAGGAAAACACGAAAAATGTTTTTCTGGACCATGACAAAGAGCTTTTTAGATGAGTTTGAGCATTTTTGGGGGCTGACTCACGTCTAGGGGCCTTGCTGTGGTCAGCATGGCTTCAGCTTTTGTGCTTTTAATTTCTATCTTTGATAACTGTAAATGCTAAGCAACACAGGGCTTCTTAACTGCCAGCGAGAACATATAGCTTCCCTCTGTTCCCTCTGTTTTCTTTTTGTAAGCAAATGCTACAGTTTTAGGTCACATGTTGGAGCCATTGTTGCTGATTAAAGGAAATTATAACATGTCTTGGGACAATGGACCTTACAATTTTGCCACTGACATTTCAATTTAAAATTAATCCCATAAATTCTACCATCCTTTTTTTTTAAACTTGGGCTAAATTGTGTACTGTTCCTTTCACACTTGGTAAGTTGGAGTGTTACAGTGACAAGAAAATGATTAACTGCATTATAAGCATGATCATTTATTTACAGAAAGAAAGATTGGAAGAAAATTAACACAAGATGGTGGTGTGGTTACTTGGAGAAGTAGAAGTACAAGCAATTAAGTTCTTTGGGCTTTTATATATTGCCTAAATTTTTCTCAATAGAGATTTTCTTTTATAACTTTTAAAGCTTTAATTTCATTTAGTTGTAGAGAACAAAAATAAATCTCAAGTTTTTGGCAGACCATTTATACATTAAAATCACCTAAAATGTGCTTCTACCAAAAAAAAAAAAAAAAAAAAAAAAAA
>NW_022900945.1:1999921-2028756 GCF_012274545.1 Fukomys damarensis
AAAAAAAAAAAAAAAAAAAAAAAAAAGACTGTACAAAGGAAAAGTCATTCATTCTCACCCTTTTTCTTTTCCCTTCAAAGTAATGCTCACACTTTGATTTTATCGCAGAGATGAAAGTTCTAAGAGAACAGATAACTCCTGGTGGTTCTACACAGGACTTTTTTTCAAGAGTACAGAGAGAGAGAACTGGGAAATTCCTATTTGCCTCCCCCTTAGTTAGGATGCCTTAAAATATCCGCCCATTCTTCACCACTCGGGCACGCTTAAATCAGAGGAGGAAAGAGAGGCACACGGGACCATCTGTGGCTAAATCTACCTGCATGATGGATTCCGGAGACACACAATCAATCTGCTGCACTACGTGTGGCACTGTCGGCGTGGACCCCCCCCACCCGGCTCTCCAGACACCAATTGGTTTCCACAGGGGCCTTCCCAGCCCATCCTCCACCCAGCTCTTCCTCCGGCCCTCCAGCTGGAGGCGCCACCCGGTCCTCAGCACAGCCCAGTGCCACTCAGAGACTCGGAAACAGAGGCTGTCCAAGCCCGGGCCACACTCAACTCCTTCGCCCCCGCTTCTCTCCTGCAGGCGGCTCTGCTAACTTCAAAGGAGCCACTGGGCCCCAGAGACACAGGGAGGCCAGAGGGGCGTGAGAACCAGGCTGGGACACCTACAGCCTGGACAGACGGGATTTGTTCTTCCTCAGTGCCTCCCTGACGGCTGGTGCTTAGCAAATGTGAAATAATAAAAATGTTACTATTAACAAAAATAATAGGATTTGGAGCAGAGAGATGTTTGGAAACCATTATTCCTAAAAAACTGATGGAAGGATTCGAGCACGGTTTCTTTCATCTTCCCACAGTCCAAGCTTGAAGAGATCGGTTAAACTGTGTCTCGTGGAGGCCTGGAGGAGGGAGAGATGTGGGGGATCAAACAGGGAGCCCGTCCAGAGAGAAGCGAGGCACGAGCACATCAAGCTGAACTTCCAAGGCGCCTCGGCCCTCCCCGCACCTCTCCTCTCTGCCTCCCGAGTCGAGAGGCCTCTGCTCAGCGGGTGCAACACCAGCAGGGGAGGAGCTAAGATGCCTGGATACTGGGTCTTTGCTTAAAGCTGCGACTAAGGTGGAAAGACTTCTTGAGTACTTCTAGTCACCGTGACTTCTCCTTCCCACTTAAAAGCCAAAAGAACCATCTAAAACACAGGACCCCACAGAATGGCGACCTGTGGGGAATTGTGAGTGATGGGAGCTCATGATGACGTTCTTTATACTTTGGTCTATGATTGAACTTTTTCATAATAAAAAGGGAAACTTGTTCACGGCTGTTGGGAATGAGAATTGGTATCGCCATTATGGAATACTGTATGGACACATCTTAAAAACTAAAAATGGAGTTCCCACATGACCTAGCAATCCTACTTCTGAGAATTCAACCAAAAGATTTGAAATTAGTTTGTTAAAGAGACATCTGCAGCTCACACTCTTCTCGGCAATACTCAAAACGGCCAGAGTATGGCGCCACCTCTGGTAGGGAAGGATAAGCGGATAAAGGAAATGTGGTACTAGAATGCTAGTCAGCTTCTGGAAAAGGAGTCTTGTCATTTGGGACAGGAACAAACCTGGGGGCGTCAAGCTACCTGACAAAAGCCAAGTGCAGAAATCGTGGAGCCAGCAATCACAGAAGCCGGGGTGGGGTCGTGGGGAGAAGTTGGCCAAGGGGCGCAGAATCTCAGTAAGACAGGAGAGATACACTTTTTAAAAGAGCTACAGGATAACCTGGTGAGTATAGGTAATAACAATGCATTACACCTTTCGAAAGTGGTAAAAGAATAAATTTCAAATGTTCTTACCACCAAAAAATATTAAATATTTGGAGTGATGGGTGTTAACTGGCTCAATTTAATTATTCCACATCTTATTCATGAATCATAACATCACTTTGTATCCCTAAATAAACACAATCCTAACTTATCAATTTACAACGTAAGAAGAACAAACTACCACAAAAGCCAACAGCAAATGGAGTCATCTGAGACCTCACTGGCCATGAGCAGGCAGCATGATCTCTGGGAATCCTGTAGCTCTAAAGAATTGGTTGGTTTGTATAATCTATGAATGCTCCATCCTGCTCCTGATTTCTACAGCCCTTTCCTCCCTTCGCTGCATTTTTCATAGTAGTTCCTGGACCAGCAGTCTGAGAACACCGAGGGATTCAGTCAGTGAAACCTGAGCAGAGCAGAGTCCAGGGCTGGCATACGTTGGCTTTGGCCTTTTCCTCTCCAACACTGTCATGTTCTCTCTCTGCTTCCTGGCTGCCATGAGGTGAGTAGCCCCCCACCCCCGCACCCTTCTGCTTTCCCAGAGGCCCAGAAACGACAGAGCACACTGGCCATGGAGCCTCTGAAGCCATGAGCCAAAGGAACCTTTCCTTCCTTAAGTTGTTTTTCTCAGGTATTTGATCACACAGATGAAAAGCTAACGACACAACTGGATTTGTTGCAAGCCTATATGGGCTTTAAGTAAAGTACCAATAAGTCAAAACGGGGTGCTTCCCTCCCATACACACTCATGCTTCTAACACTACGCCCATGAAGTCATTTTTCAAGCTGTGGATTTTTCTTCTTTAATGCATATGCCCATTATGTCATTGTTTTATTAAAACAATGTAAGCACACGTCTGAGTGCAGGTTTCCTGGTTTAATGTGTTTTTCCCTTTGGAGGATGAACAGGGCCTAGGGATCTTAAAGGGCTAGATAACTAATCTAGTTGACTAGTTAACAGCCCATCTGATCTGAAAGCCAGAGGTCAACTAACACCCAGTATGGACAAAAATGGCTTCAGGGGAAAAGGAAAAACTTAATCCTATCAATTCCTTTAGAAAAAGGATAAATTCCATCATGCAGAGTTGGAGCACTCGTAATAAGAATTCACGTGCATTAACTATTTTTCAAAAAGCCTCCAGTGGTAGTTCCTGCTATTCCCATTTATAGATGAGAAAATAAGAGATTTGGCAAGGTTTCAGAGCTTGTCCAAGGCTGCAGAGCCAGCCTGTGGGAGAACAAAACCGTCCAGCTCGTACTCAGGGAAGGAATAAGTTAACATCATCTTCCAGAAGCAAAGCAGCCACCGTTCATGGCTCCGCCTGCCACAATCTCTGCTCTGTTCCCAAGAAGCAAATGTTCATGACATCTCAGGTTAAGAATGCAATTAGAATACTCACAGTCATCCTGGTTTATGAATTGCACCCTGGTTTCTAAGAATCTACCCAAGTTAGCTGGACTATGTCAAATAAAGGCCCTAATTGTCCCCAGGGTAGCAGCGGCACAACCCTTAACATCAACGTTCAAAACAAGACCCTTCCGGGAGGCTAAATTGCCCTGTGTTATGTGGGGGCTGCTGTGAAGCCGCGACCACCAGGCCACAGCGAGCGGCCATGGTAGGAAGAGGCTCCCCATTCTTTGAGGAAGCGTGAAAGACGCGATGTGTGTCATGGGCTCTTTAACCTTTATTTGTCACACTTTCCTTGATGATGTTGACCTGGGGAAGTGCAGTGAAACAGTCTCCCTCGCTGACAGGAGTGTGAATTTACACGACACTCGGGACACAATGGCAGCACTCGGCGGCAAACCCTGCCGAGAGCTTCTGCCCTTGGCCCTTAGTTCCTACTACATCTACAGCAAGGACATTTCCAGGATGATGGAAAACTCTTAAACCCAAATATGTTCACCACAACTACATTCATATGGAGAAAGTCCAGAACATTCCAGGGGTCTGACCATAAGCCTGTGGGTAAGTAAATTAAGACCTATCTACACGGTGAAACAGCATGCAGCCATCAAAACAGGTGGGCAGGGCTGGGGATTTAGCTCAGTGATTCCGCACAAGGACCTGAGTTCAATACCCAGTACAAACAAACAAACAAACAAACAAAAAGCAGGCAGGCAGAGAAGTTATGGATTGTATCCACGGGAAAATGCTTGTGCTACAGTGTTCAACTGAAATAGTGACTTCTGTGCCTGTTTGACCTGTGAAATGTGACTGATCTTCATAGCACTGTTGCAAAGAGTAAATATCAGTGTGAAAGGGAAAGTTCTTAGAGTGAGCGCTCATTTCGGCCGTATGACACCTATACTGCCATCTGTCCGCATGACATCACCTCGTTTTCTAGATGAGGCTGCTGAGGATGTAGAGAGGAACACAAGTACCAGAGACTGAATTTGAATTCAGGTCTGTCAAACACCAAGTCCCAAGTCTCTGCTACACCTGATAGAAAGAAGAAAGTCTAAAGGGTAAATTGGATGGGAAAAGAAAGTTGCAGTTTTCCAAATATTGCCTCTAAGCTAAGTTGTTCAAAATGTCAAAAAGCCAGGTCATTGTCATGAGTGTTACGTTGTTCTCTATTTCTGCTTAGTCTTCTGTGAAGAGAGAACACGCAACTCAGACGTGGTTCTGCAGAACGCACGATGATTGATGTCTACTGAAGTGGGAGACAGGCGAGGAAACCCAGGAAGGAATCAAATGTTTGTAGAAAATAAAACACTTAGGCCTGGAGAGGAAGGGCCAAGGACTGAAGAGAATGGGCGGGGAGTGTCATGCAGCCAGGCAGCTTCCCAAGGCTGGGAGGCGGGAGAACAAACCCCTGTGGGGATGGGAAGCACTCGCAGAGTCACCAACTGGGACCTCCGTGGTCAGCTCGAAAGTCCCACGGCGAGAAGGGCCACAGCCCAGGGACTGGGACTCCAGAAGTGCCGTCTGTGCCACCGGGATTCCATGTACAGAAACGTAAAATCATACGGGCGTAAATGTACACATTACAGTGAATAGATGTAAATATGATACACAAATAGGTGTATACTAGAAATAGGTATAAAGTAAGTGTCCTAACAAGTAGTTCCTCGGGAATTAAGAAAGGAGATAGATCTCACTAGCCTGTGCCATTTTAAAATATTAATATCTAGCCAGTTATTCATTTAAAGGGTGTTAGTTTATCTAACTTTGCATAATGAGCAATAAGTCATCCCTGGGACTTTGAATTCAAGGGAGGTCTTTTCATCACTGCGGTTTAAAACACAGGCTCTGACCTGGGCTCGAATCCCAGCTCCAATACTTCCCAGCCATGAGGATTTGGCAAATGATGTAATTTCTTTAAACTTCGATTTCTTCATCTCTTAAAGGAGGATAAAAGAATCCCCACCATACAACACTTCACTCAAGGTTTTGAAAGGTACAATATTAGCCAAGTGTGGTGGCGCACACCTGTAATCCCAGCACTTAGGAGGCTGAGGCAGCAGGATCATGGCAAGTTCAAGGCCAGCCTGGGCTACATATAGTAAGTTCACAACCAGCCTAAACTATACACAGAAGCCCTGCCTCTAAGCAAATAAATAAATATGAGTGAATTAATGGTAAGATATGCATAATAAAGAGGCTGTGAGGGCCTGGCACAAAGAAAACGTCAGTGGCAGTGAGATTCCAGTAATGATCACAACACACTCAAAGCCTCCAAGCTCCCGGGGGCCAGAACACGTCTTCCTTCTCTTTGCACACACCACATCTGCACAAATCCTGGGACACAGATGCAGGCCTTAGCTACACAGCTGTGAGCTGAAAGAAGAGAAGGAAAGAGCAAAGCAGGGTGGGAGACAGGAGACGTGTGTCACGCACGCCACGGGAAAGGCAAGTGGACCTTAATCCTGACAGGAGATTTCAGTCAGAAGACTCGATCCATCCTTCACTCTCTTCTTCAGCTCCTTTGTTCATTCCAAAAACATGGACTAAAGGCCTCTGCTGTGATGGAGATGAAGAGACAGAAGGAGAACGAGGCGAGACTTTGCCACCGTTCGCCACACAGCAGGGACACAGACACTAGAACCACAAGTACTGGAGGCCAGGGCCTCTCTGCAGATTCCTTTTGTTTTGTTTTTTAATGTAGGCTCTTCCGGAGAGATGGGTGAGATTCAGATCTGCGTCCAGGAGGGGACAGTTTAATGACTCACCCGAGTCAGTTGGCGTGGGGTGAACTGGGGAGGGACTGAGACCTCTTCCCCTGCCCGCTCAGAACAGCCTGGGTGTGGCACAGACTGGACCTATATGCTCCCTGGCCTGGCCTTTTACATGTTTACTGCACTAACAAGCTCTTGCTTCGTTCTCTTTTCCCTGCCGGCACACGAGCTCTATGGGACTGAGGATGGTGCCTGCCTTGTTCTCCACAGAATGCCCAGCAGAAGTTTCTGGAACAAGGCTGTCCAATAGGGTGGCCAGTGCCAAAGGTGGTTGTGGTTGCTGAAGACTTGACATGGGACTGGTCCAAGATTTGTGCTGTGAGTATAAAATAGACCCAAGATTTTTGAAGACAGCTAGGAAAAAAAATTTCAGTAATAGTTTTCCATTGAATATATATATAATATTTTCACTATATTGGTTTAAATAAAAATATGTCATTGAAATTAATTTTACCTGCCTCTCTTTGCATTTTAATGTGGCCACCAGAAGAGTTTAAATGACACATGAAATTCGAGATTGTGGCATTTCTATTGGACCAAGATGTTCCATAAATTTTTGCTGGATAAATGAATAAAATGAACAGTTGGGTTCTCGAAAGTCTAAAACAAACATGTTCCTCACAGAATGGCAGCTGGCCCTGGGTGACGTGTGTGCATGGCTCCTTTCCTAATTGGAAGTTCCCGAGGGTAGTCTTGGTCTTATGCCCCACGGCAGACAAACCAGGAATAGGGCAAGGTATGAAATGTCAAAATAGGCAACATTTTCCCTGTCTCAAAAAAAGAAAAAAGTGTGCCAGCCATGTGTGGAAAAGCAAAGAAGATTACAATCTTATTACAAGATTAAAACTTCATAACAGAGTACATCCAAGCAGGCCAAACCAAAAAGGGTATGGAGAACATGCATTATATTAAACCATGAGTTATTTTATGCAGGCCTGAGACTGCAAGGAGGAAATGAGAAGGAAAATTACAGAGGCAATAGAAGAAAACGGAATTTTATAGCATTTGGAGATCATCTTTGAAGAAAAATGCTGAAAGTAATGCTTGTGATGAAAAGAAAAAATGCCCAAGGAGCCAATAATTTTCCAAGCTGTCTAAAATCACCCAAAAATATATGAGAAGAAGAAAACAAATAAGAAGGAAGGGAGGGAGACACCCCTCAAGCCAGGAACTCTTACCATTGTAGAAAATGTTTCCATTTTTCATTTTCATGAAAAATGTTTTCATTTTTCATTTTCATTCACCTCCCAAAATTTCTACAACAAAATTCCACTTTGCAACTAAAAAGAAAATGCAATAGTTATTTCTAATTAAAAGGATGAAGTGAGGTGAGGAGCTCAGCATGGTGACAAGATGACAAGCCAGAAAGGGAATGGGAAATCTGGAGCTGAAAGCCATCAGGTGGCTGGGCAGCGTGACACTTGGGGACACGGGGAAGATCAAACGGCTACAGGAGTGATGGAGTGGGTGTCAGCGGGGAGCAGGCCATGAAAGGCTACACGAAGAGATCCACCTTCGAGCTCGGGGTGACAGAGCTCAGGGGACAAGACAAATGAACCAACTATCAAAGCTAAAATGATGATGGATAGACCTTGGAGTGACCAACGCCTAAAAAGGAAATAAGGTCCTGGAAAAGGACTGAGCCCTAGCAGCCTCTTTCCCTGTGGTTGAAGAGGAAGCAGGTAGTGATAGCTGATTGAGTAGCATTTGAAAACGGAAGCTGTTCCAGCATGGACACCTGCGGAATACAGGAACCGTGTCGGCACCTTGGTCTCCAGCAGCCGAGACTGCGCGTCAGCTCCCAGGCACTAACGGTCGCCCTTCCTCAACTAGCTCTGCAGGGGAAGAGGGCAGAGGCAAGGACTGAAACAGGGAGTTTGGCCACAGCTTCTGGCCACTCTAGTTTCTTGTACCCATTAACTGAGCAAATGAAATGTGTCTTATCTCCTGAAGCAGTGCATTCTTGGTATGAATGTCTGAGACATTTCTAAATTCCCGAAGCCTAGAATATACTAGGGATTCAGTAAAAGCTCGATCCGAAGGGTTTGGGACCTGTGAACAATACCTATGGTAACACATCTGCTTTGTTATTGGCTGTTCTTTCAAACTACAAAGAAGAAAAACCAGAGTCAGTAGACCAGGAGAATAAATACCCAGCTTTTATTCATGGCCATGCAAACCCAAGGAAGCCAGACAAAGGTAACAAGTACATCAGAGTTGCTACGTCCAGGCCTAAAACGCCATCAATTTTCTGAGGAGTGCAGTCAGATTTAATTATGTCCATTGGCATGCATGTCTTTAACCTGTGTTTATATAATGCAGCATTTAAATAACGTAACTACTTAGTAAGTAACCTGCAAGTTAGACCCGGAATTTCCTGCGTGTGAATTGTTTAAGTGACATCATTAGCAAATCTTTGTTTTGCTTACAGGATAGAAAGTATATTTTTAGATAAAGGCTCAGTGGTAGTGAAGAGATTACCTTACCATCTTCCACAGATTTTGCAGGACAGCATCCTTAAGACGGAAATTCAGAAAAACCTGGGGCACTTGGGGTGGATCCCACTGATTAAGAAAGAGTGTCCCCACCTTCAGCCCATCAGGGGTGACCCCAAGAGGTGCCTTGAAATTCCAGAGTAGCCGTATCATCCTCCTTCGTGTGAATTTTAATTCATTTATTTGTATTTAAAGAAGGATCTCATCCATTAAGTGGTTAAAACTTAAGGTTATCCATCCAAGGAGTGGGAAATGAAGGCTCTCAGTTTGATGGACAATAGCTCAGAGATCCCTGGTGTCCCAAAATATTAGGTTTCTCTTCTAATAATGCTGGAAATATTGCCTACTGTCATGATTAATCTGCACCCCGGCACAAGCTGATTGCAGGTGACACAGTCACACAGCAGTGCTCGTGTTGGTTTCCACACACCGTCAAATCTGCTACAAACGCGGGGGTGGACGGGAGAGAACTGTGATACCAGGCTTCCCGGTGGCTAATAGATTGTGACACGGAAGAAGGAAACCTTTGTTTTAATTCAAAAAACAAAAGCCAAATAGCAAAACTTATGTACGTGCTGAACTTTTTTTTCCTCAAGTGGAAAACATTGACTTGCTAACAGCTCTTGGCTGGCATCAAGGGAAAGCCGAGGTATTTGCAGATGTGGAGGAAGACACACAAAACATTTTTCAAATCAAAGGCTTGAATTATTGCTCTGGGTTCATGAAGTTTCACGGGCATCTAGGCACACCATTGTCCTCACCCTGGAACAAGCTGCCCTTTCTTTCTAGAAAGAAAACAACCCAATGTTTCTTACACTCAGCTCTGTACGATCAGGGAGCTATCTCTGTTTTGAAATTCTCTGCATTGTCTGAGGAAGGGTGTGCTGTTTGGACCGGACAATGGTAACATTGATTTTAAGATTTTTGAATTTTGGTTGTGGAGAGCAAACAGAGAAAGAAAACTGCCGTCTTTCAGAATACAACAACAGTGCTCTTACACAAACGCGGTCTCTCCTGCCTGCCTTCCGCGACCCAGGATTAATACGGTTCATTCAGCCGATGCTATTAACCCCATTTATCAGTTTCTCTCGTTAAAAATAAGAATTGAAAGGGTCTCGCCGACAAAGTTATGTCATCTTCCGCCCGTTCCATCTCAAAGCAGATAATTCACTTTGTTGTGCGCCCCAACAATCGAGCCTTGTCTCTGACTCCATTTATTAAGTGAAAGTATTAGGAGATGGACGGGACAGTCGGCCCGGTTGCCATGGGCAGTAATCGTGGCAAAGTCGTGACCTCCCTGTTATGCAGCCAGTAACTAATTGGAATGATACAAATTACTCCGATTCTGTCTGCCCATGTAGGGCCTGGCTCTGGCCAGGGGTCAAATGGGCCCATACTCCTGAGATCATGTTTGAAGTCGCTGCCCCCTGGCATGGGGGAGGCTGGGCCCGGCTGCTCGGGGTCCCCCTCCACTGGCGTCCCCTCGCCCACCTCAGCCGGCCCGTCCAAAGCTGGCTATTGTCAGTCGGTCTGGGCTGCTTGTCACCACCCCGGGACATGGCTTGCTAAACTTCTCTGACTAGGAATAAATGCTGCATTTGCGGCACTGAGGGAATCTGCCCTCTTTGCCCGCCCTCTTCTCGGGCCCCCTGAGAGCCCCACGGCAGGCAAAGCCAAATGCCACCAAGCCCACAGCGGAGGATCCGCCGCGGACCCGGCCCGGCCCACACCCGCCACTCCGTGCCTCCTTGCCCGATGCACCCCTCACACCTGCCAAATAAAGAAGATGAATTCACAGCCCAAAAGGTAGATGGCACGCATGTTCTGTCTTCCAAGCATCATCAGGGTGATTATCTCTGCTTGAGAAATGACACTAAATGTTAATCTAATTGAATCTGGGAAAGGTGGCAATAAAAAGTTAATAATTTACAGAGAAACTGTTCTTCAAAAAATTCTAAGTGAATGCCTGCTAAATGAATTTCAGGAATTTTGCTCGGAGGCTTCTAGGAGCTGTCGCAAATGTGGCGGCATACACCGAATATGTTTCTTACACTACCTAAACTATTTGCTTTAAATAAGCGCACTCGGGGACGTGCGTCTGTGGAGGCCCGCAGACTCCGCCTGCAGAACACGGAGAACAGAACAAAGACGCACTTCCGACCTGCGGAGCTCCTGCAGTGTTGAAACCTCAGCCCAGGACCGACTTCCAGGACTCTGACACTTTCCAAAGTCAGAGTTCCGACACTGAGAAGAGCCCATTCGTGTCCACGGTTAGGCTGGCCCTCCCCACAGCTGATCCTTGCTAGCGCCTGCGCAGCGTTCACCGCCCGTGTGGGTCTCAGCGAGGAGCAGGCCTTCCCGAGCCTAGACCTAAACTCAAGCCCCAGTTTTGCGGCTGCCAGACTGCAGGTCAGTGATTCAGTTTTGCAACACAACGGCTTTCATAAAATCCAGAACTTAAAGACTTTCCATTGAACACTCTAATCCCGTGGGGAGCTTTCTAGCATCCTAACAGCTGTACAAATTCACAGATATTTATTTCATTTCAAAGGTTCTAAATCTCAGAAATTCCACTTTTATCATTTGCACATTGAGCGGAACTGGTATGTTTCCACTCGATGCTGCCATCTCTCTAGCAGGGGAAGAAGCCTCAGACCAGTGACTCCAGAGCACAGGGGACGCTGGCTGGGCCCCTTGGCACCCGGGGTTTGGAGCACAGATGCCGGTCCGGCTCAAATTTGTCCTACTTTGTGGAGTAAAAGCAGGAGGGATGAGGTCCTGGTCACCCCATCTCTCTGCACCCTGTGGCAACTCTGTCTGTGCTGACCCAGGCCACATTCAATCCAAAGGCCTTGTCGGCCTCCTTGCCCTCTCCAACCTGGGCTGCTCTCCCTGCTGCACCATCCTAAGGCTCCCAGCACCTCATCCACAAAGCCCTTCCCAATCCCAAGCAGGGTGTATGGTTCCTCATCAATGTCTCCCAGCCTGGGAATTGGGAGGCAACACCTGTGCCACCCCTCACTGGGCTCCTGTATCTCCATGGAGACCATCCCTGCATCCTGTGTCTCCACTGGAGAATGTCCCATGTCCTGTATCTCACTGGGGAATATCACACAACCTGTATCTCCATGGAGACCATCCCCATGTCCCACAGCCCCAAGAGGACCAGAAGCATCTTTCTCACTGGCCGAGTGCCGAGGTGGAAAGACACGAGTCTTCTACAGCAGCCGACTTCTAAAGCAGCAGACTGCACTGTGAGTCTATAGCTCCCGCCACTGCATAGAGAGATTAATCTGTTTAAAAGGCCAGATCCTTCTCAAAGGTACCAGCTTTCCCACCTCTCCAGCCCTCATTAT
Source organism: Fukomys damarensis (assembly GCF_012274545.1). Lineage (NCBI taxonomy): Eukaryota > Metazoa > Chordata > Mammalia > Rodentia > Bathyergidae > Fukomys > Fukomys damarensis. Next base: position 2,011,772 of record NW_022900945.1, read on the forward strand.
GAGGACTATTCCACGTCACCTGAGTCCCAGGGGACAAACCGTCTGCGGCAACATCACGGGGCTGACCCAGCTCTGTCATTCTGTGCCCTTCTTCAACACGGACCACACAGCATGAGCCAGAGCATCACACATACGAGGCCCTTTGCTTCTCCTGTTTTCTTACATTGTTTTTAAACAGCTTTATCAAGGTTTCATTTACACGCCCCAAAGGTCATCTATTGTAAATGCCGGTACAATGGTTTTCAGCACACGTACAATTTTGTAATCACACCTGATCTCGTTCAGAATCCCAGAGAGCCCCTGCTGCTCCACTGACAGCCAGACCCTCATCACTCCCTTAGCCCCAGGCAACAGCGAGCCACTCGTCTCCACAGATTTGTCTCTTCCGGACAGGTCATACAAGGAAGCACACGGCACACGGTCTGCGTGTCTGCATCATGCACGCGACAGTGTTTCTGAGGATCCACTGTCCATTCTTTTCCGTTGCTGAATAATATTCTGCTGCTTGGATGGATCCGTTCGTTCAATCGCCCGCTAATGGGCATTCGGGGTGTTCAGGGGTTTTGGCTTTTAGAAACAATGTTAGCTTACAATCTCTCTTGAGATACTTTGATATTCATTGTACAAATGAGAAAAAGCAAGTCTCAAAATCATAATTTTCTAGCCCAAGGTCAAATAACTGGTAAGTCACAGAGTTCTGGGCTTTAGCTCCAAAGCCCCTGCTCTATTATGGAGGTTTTCGGATTTGGAAGATTTTCTGGCTTGAAAATTAAAATTTCAAAAATGTTTTTTTTTAAATGTGAGAATAAAACTAAATGTGCCACCGTTTGTATCTTGCACAGGACATTTTCAAAAACCAACCACCAAGTGTAGGGCCAAGCCCGGGGCAGGATTCTGTGCTTGCTAAGTGGGTGGATCTCCTGTTAAGTGTTCTTCGCACACACGTGCAATGACACTAATAACAGAAAGGGAGCAAGGAAGTCTGGGGGTCAGTGGCTTTGTTCACGGCCTCGGTCACAGCTGGTTTCACAGGACATACGTACCCCCAACGCGTCCACTTTAAGTGTTAAGTACGTGCAGCCTTTTGCGTGTCAATTATACTTCAATAAAAGGGTTTTTTTAAGTTAAAAAAGTAAAAGCACAACCATCAGCATCATTTCAAATACCAAGGATACTTCTAACACCTAAAGTAGAAAAATAAATTTGGCCTTCCAGAAAAGCACGCCAGCAAGTACTGCTGTCCTCATTCTTCTGCAGCTCTCGTGTAGAAACCACCTAGCTAGCAGGGCTATGAAGGATGTGGGCTGCGCCGGGCTGTGTCACACTTTCCGAGCTCCTTCAAAAAGCGTTAAGTGGAAAGTCAAGGCCTGCTTGGCTCTGGCCCCGTGGTGCACATCCCTCTGAGGGCAGGGCATACGGGCAGCAGCCTCTCTTCCCCAGAAGCAGAAAGGCTGAATCCCATTTGACGCCCAGCACAGCTCAGCCCAGCCAAGGAGGCCTCTCCCCAGGCCCACGCCGCCCCAGCCTTGGGCTGCACTGTCCTCCCTCGGGCCTGGACGGCACCTAGAGGCCCAGGCCCAGGATGCTACTCCATGGCAACACATCTGCATCTAGAAGGTCTGGGGAACCCGGCCTCCTGGCTTGGGGAGAAGTGCTGGGGTCCTGCTGACATTCATTTCGCGGTTTCCGTCAGGCCCCTGCGGAACAAAGGCCATAATGAGGCTCAGCGCCAGCCGAGATTGACTCTGGCCCCCCAGCCGCTGTGCCCCCAGGCCTGCCAAGCGCTCTGCCACTCCCCACTTGGTGGCTCTGTAAGAACAAAAGGACCCAAGTCTCCCTGGCTGTTCACCTGGCCTCACAGGCATGAAATTTACAGACACGCGCGAGAATCCATCACCGAAACCTTTTCCCCTGTCATGTTCAGCTGCTGGAAAGTGGTCGCACTCTTGGATGTGAATGTTAATAAAAAAGAAAAAAAGAACAGACTGGCTTTCTGAGTCAGCTTCCAGGACCCTGTGCGCCCTCCGCTCTGGGCCAGCTTCCCAGAGTTGGACATTTGGGGGGAGAATTTCAAGTCTCCCCACAGCATCCAGGTCAGGGAAGATTTTATTAAATATTCTTATCAACCCAAAACAGCTACTTTCTGCTAATAAATAAAATATACCTGTCCTAATTCAACCCGTAAAGGGAATGAAAAAAAGCACAGCACCAAAGAGCCATAAAACGAATCAGATTTGATCAGGCCCAACCGGGCATCTCCTGGTTTTGCTCGTTGAACCTGTCCCCTCCTCGGCACCCGCCCATCATGTAGCTGCGGGGTGGATGCGTTCACACTGAACTATTAATCTGTTTCAAAATGCCATAACATTTCCATGAAGAACTTCCTAATTTTTTTTTCAGAAATTAAATGTCTGTTTAAAGTTCATTCCCTCCTGCTGTAACTAATTGAAATGAGATTTGGTTTATCTTTATGACATGGGAATAGGATTGAGTTTCATAATAATAACAATAATGATAGCTCGATAGGTTTGAGGACTCGTAGTTAATAATTACAGTAATGTGGGGAGACGGGGGGGGCCACACACCCGGACCCCGAGATCGCAGGGCTGCATGGTGTCACGGCATGGCCCCGGCTCACAGCAGATGGAACATCAGATGGACCCCAAACAAGCGTCCCCCGCAATCAGCAACAGTGCCAGCCACAGGCAGAGTCACTGATGCTGGACAGGCTGCAGTTATGGCAGGAGAATTGGCTGCGGAGGCGAGGAAGGCTTTGCTGAGAGGCGTCTGAGGTCCCGCACCAGCAGGTAAGTGTCCGGCAGGCACGGCGGACACTCAGGTCCAGGTCGGTCTCCCCTAGTGTCCTGCCGGGCAGGGCAGAGCTGAGGCCCTGGGCTCCAGGGAAGTCAGTGCTCTGCCCTCGCAGGCCCACACGGCCTCCCCACGCCATGGCTCTGGCGGCGCCTTCCTGGCTTCTCCGCGGCTGTTGCCATCCTTTCTGAGGCCTCCGTCCACAGGGTGCCGTCATCGCTGCTCATCCCAGCTTTGGGGTTACCTGGCTGTGGCCCTGGTGCTGGGCTCCTTCGGCTCGCTCTTGGGGTGCAGCCCTTGTGAGCACCCTCAGGGCTGGGGGAGCCTGGCGGCTCGGGCTGGGCAGCTCCGGCTGCCTTGCTGCCAGGTGAGAAGCACCGTGACCGTGTCTGTCTTGTCTATCAGTGTCTTCTAGCGTCGAAACGGGAAAACTGCCATTGGCACAACACATATATGTTGTGCAACTGAGTGAATGAATGGGGAAACTGAGGCTCAGAGAAGCTCAACAACACAAATAGCTTAGGAGTAAGGATTCTTTATTCAGACACAACTGTGCAGAGCCAAGAATAAAGAGGTCTTTGGGGTTTTCTTGGTTTTTGTTTTTTAGACAGGCTCTCTCTGTGTAGTTCAGGCTGGTCTTGAACTCACTATGGAGCCCAGGCTGGTCTCAAATCATGGTGATCCTCCTGCCTCAGCCTCCCAAGTGCTGGGAATACAGGCATGTGCCCCCACACTCTGCCCAAGATCTTCACACTATCATCACCGCTGAACACGGACTGCAGCCTGGAGACCTTCCGCCTCCTTGACTGGACCTTCTCTCCCGAGAATACCCCACCTCCTACCAAACCCCTGCCTTTCACTATTACTTCTAAACACGCACTGTTGCGTCACAATGTCCTTGTCAGCATGTCCTTTATTGCTCCTGACCACTCCCAGGAAAGTGTTAGCCATGCAGTTGGTGTTTAATAAATGTGGAATCAAGTTGAGGGGATGCTTAGCATCCAGACTGCCCGTAATGTGGATTAAAGAACTGCGTTGGTCTCGGGCTGTGGAAGAGAAGCGTTCTGCAGGTGAGCTGGCATGCAGGGCCCTGACCTTGCCGCAGCCAGCGCCAGGTGGTCCTGCCTCTGAGTCCCCATCACCAGGCAGAGTGGAGAGCCCGCCCAGCCTGGAGGACGGGATGAGACTTGCTGTAAGGGCTGCAGCCCAGCTGCCTGCTCACCCGTTTTCAGGCCCCACAGAGGGGACGCTGGCCGAGCAGCGGTGCCCAGCGAGCCCCGCCCCTTGCTGCATGAGGCTAAGGTGACCACGGCCTCCTGTTCCCTGTGCAGTCACCAGGAGGAGGAGCCGCGGGGAGCGGCAGGTGTCCAGGTGCTGCCTGCACCTGAATGCAAGGCTGGAGCAGCCCTGACAGGCATCGCATCTTCAATGGGTTCAGAGGGCAATGAGCGCTGAGGAAAAGCAACAGTAAGTTGTGGACCAACTCCCGGCGGGCGCCTCTGCTTCCGGTCCATGGCAGCGCCTTCCTTCCCTCCTCGCCCTGCTCCAGGCTGTCACAGCAACCTGTGGTTCTTCCCACCCCTGGGGCACCTTCATCCTGCAGAGCTGGGGTCCCTCCAAACCTCGAGCTGGACTCGGCACCTCAGGGTCTGCCAGGAGCCTCTGCCCTCCCAGCCCTCCCCATTCCCGCTGCCCGCTGCGCTCCGCCCCTGTGGGTGCCCAGCGGAGCCAGCCCTTCCTGCCACTGTCACGGGCGCCATCCCCATGGTTCCTCTCTGGGGACAGACAAGGCAGCCCAGAGGTACAGGAGGCTGGTCCCAGAGCACCATGTCCATGACATGCGTCTCCGGCCCCCACTCGTGGTGGCCTCTCCACTGCAGGCTCACAGGTGCCTGGGACTCTCTGTACCTGTTGGAGTCCTGAGCACAGAGCCTGCGTGAGGGCCGGGACGGTCCGTGCCACCTGCTTTGCGGTGTTGATATGGTGGGCGATGATCCAGACAGGGAGGCACTGGAGAAGACAGGGCTCCTGTCCGCGGCATTCTCTCTGGGAACAGTGTGGCATCTGGATGGACACGTACAGGACGTGAGCCAGCAGGGAGGCAGGCAGGGGCTTCCAGACCGAAGTGCCCAACTAGGGTCCACCACATCTCCCCATGAAGGGCAAGGAACCATCCAGGCCGGGCCAGCAGCCCGAGCCGAGCTCGCAATGGCTGTGTGAGGAATGAGGGTTTGTTGGAGGCTCTTTGTCCAGGGACGAGGTGTCACACCCCACCCGTCCGGCCACCCAGCCTGTGCCTGATGTCATCACTGACAGTTCTGTGGGGGCTGCAGCTGGGAGCACCAATCTTCACCTCTGGGCCTTGCTGTGCAGCCAGGGAAGTCAGGGACCCTCAGGGAGCACCAGGCACCAGCACCAGCAGGGTGAGGTCCACTGCTCACAGTCATCAGCCTGGGCCCGGGAGCAGAGAGCACCGAGGCCTCCGGGTCGTGTGGGGGAAGAGGACCTGGCCTGGGTCCACAGCACAGGAAGGTGGCAGGGTTCACCCCCAGAGCTGAGCACACACACGCCCTGAGCCCCTCTCAGCATCAGAGGTGATGCTGACGGCTCCTCCAGGGACATGACAAGTGCCAGGCAGCAGCTCCAGACAGCACACTGGGAGCCAGGGAAGCCAGTGAGACCAGAGTGTCCAGCACGAGTCCCGGACTCATCCCTTCGCCGGAAGCTTCCACCCTGGGGAAGGTCTCAAGGTCAGCTCCGGAAGGCAGACTGAGGCTCGAATTGTGGATGCTCACCCGCAATCTGCTTGATCCAAAATCAAGCTAATTCTCCTGTTGGGTTGCCAGTTACCTATAAAACATGAATACTATTACCTGTTTTGCTGACAGTTGTCCCAAGAACTTTCAAGTCACATGCCACTGTACACAATGTGTAAACTGGATCCCACAAGCATGGGCAGGTTATTTTATTAAATCGAATCCAACTCCCCTCCCTCTAGCAGACCAGGCTGAGAGAAATCCCCCTCTGCCATTGCTCCTGTCCCTCGCCCACTTCCACAGAGCACAAAGTGTCCTCCAGGGCCGCTCTCAGAGGGAGACCTTCCCTTCTCAAGGTCAAGCAGGAGCCCTCTACACTGTGGGTAGCGCTGACCCTCCCTGTGCCTGCTTGGAATCGGGGCCCAGAAAAACGCCTGGAAACTGACACCAGGATCTCAGTGGTTCTCTTGCTGTGTCCATAAAGCCTCTGACACCCTCACCTTCACACTTATTTCACTGATACTTTCGGGTCCCTGCCACCTCCCAGGCCCATTGTGGCACTGAGGGCTGCTCAGGATGGAACCGTGGATGCTTTGGAGCTGGATGCTTGTGTTTCCCGAATCTTGGCACCACCCTCTGAATTCTAGCATCCCCAGCCTGGCCATGACCTTGGAGACGTCACTGACCCCCACATGTCCCCAGGGAACCTGCCTTAGTCTAGAGTTCCTGAGTGAAACCAAGAGACAATCCTCTGCTCCAGGAGCTTACACTCTGACGGCAGGCAGACAAGTGACCGGTCTAGGAGATCGTTCCGGGGCGGCAGCACCAGTCGGCCTCAGTCTTCTGTGGGTCTGGACCACAGCACGGGCAACCAGGCCAAGGAGAAGATTTCACCGATACGTAAACATCGGGGGAAGGGGAAATGCACGGGTCTGAGTAACATCGGGGAGACGCAGGGCGGCCGCTCATGTCAGTTTGCTGTGGGGTCTCCACGTCCCTCCTCTGTGCACGACAGGCATCACAGAAGCAGACAGGACATCCTCAAGGGACAAGGAGAAGTCCCCACTGCCCCACTTCGGACTGTCCTGAGCACCAGGAGAATCCAGGACGTCCCCACTCAGCGCAGCCAGAAACTAAAACAGGGCTGAGCCCAGGACAGCAGAGTTGTCAGCACTGATGAGCCTCCACCATGGCCCTCACAGGTGACCAGGAGAAAATCCCTGCATGTGCAGCTATAGTGCAATTCATACAGCCGGGACAGAGCTATACATGAAACAGAAGCAGACCACGAGGCTGATGGAGGTGGCATGGCGGGGGCTTTGCTAACCTGGCTCTGGGCCCTGAACGCCCAGGCCCTTGTGCACTCAAACTGCTATGAAGCCTTCGTCCTTGGCGTGCAGACTGTGATGCCTCGCTGTGACATCACCGTCATCCTCCTGTTAGAGCCGCTCCCTAGTTCTTTCCTCACTATCGAAGCCCACACACAAATGGGCCCTGAAGGGCAACGCCAGGCTGCCGGCAGCCTCGTGAGAGTCCACAGTGTGCCCAGATGGCCCTTCCCGCTTTCTTTTTAAAGACAGTTTCAAAGAAAAAGCCCTGAGCAGAGCCTGGTGTGCACACCTACAAGTCCAGCACTCCGAGAGGCTGAGGCAGGAGCATTGCAGTTCAACCGCCACCCAGACAGCTGAGCAAGAAAAGGCCTGAGGTTGTAGCTCGGTATGAAGGCCCTGGGTTCAGTCTGGCACCAAGATCAATCAGTCGTGAAACCCTAAGGTGGAGACCACTGAGGCCCCTGATGATCACAAGTGAGACCTAGACCTTGGCGTCTGTGGGGGACATCAGATGCCGCACCCACCCCTCGCCGCTGAGTGGCCGAGTCGGGACACTCTGGTATCTGCGAGGGTTTTTGTGCAAAGTGCCCTGCACCAGCCCTGCACACACGCTCAGGCGACGGCAGAAGCTGTGTTAGAGGACCACGCGGCGGCACCTGGAACAGAGCACATGGGACAGAACTGTGGAGCCTTCGTCTCTGCTTCTGCCCTGACCCCAGTGCCCCGTCCTGCTCTGGGGCCCTAGAACCTGGGACCCCAAAGCACACGCTCCTTCGTCCCCGTCTCCTGGCCCCACCCTATTCCCTTCTGCCTTTGTACTTTGAAAAATCATTTATTGAACAGCTACTATAGGCTGGCACTCGGAACACTCTTTTAATTAATCCTCTAGACCAGGAGGCCTACTTGGTGTCTCGATCCACACAGACCTCACTTCCTCTAATGAGGAAAGGTGTCCAGAAGTAGCAGGAGCCCACTAGATGCCAATCGAGTGAATGAATGAGTGAGGTTACAGAGCCAGTGGCTAGAAAATACAGGATTTAACCCTAAGAGAGGCTCTGTGGCTTAGGGTTTTGTTTGCTTGTTTGCTTGGTTGGTTGGTTCTTTGAGGCTGGGTCTCCCTATGTAGTCCAACTTGCAATTCTCCTGCCTCAGCCTCTCAAGCGCTGAGATTACTGGCATAAGCCACCGTACCTGGTCGTTGGTTCTGCAGCTTTTGACAACTTCCCTGTGCACCAGGGCTCATCAAGCATTCTCTGTCTGGGCAAGATGACAAACATTCAGGCTCTGAGGGCCCTTCAGCCTCTACTTACTGGCTGGATTCTGCCTCGTAGGACAGGAACAGCCAGAGCCAATAGGAAAGCTGAGTGATGGGATGCATCCGCGTTCCATCAAACCCTACGTGAGGTTTTCATGTCACAAAATAACACTCTTTTGGGGTTTTTCTAACCCTTTGAACGCGTAAGCCAAGTGTGGTGATGCTGACTAGAGCCTTGGCACTCTGGGAGGCTGAAGCAGGATAGTTCAAGTCCACCCTGGGCCACTTGGTGAGATCCTGTCTCAACAATAAACAACAAACAACAAAGGGCTGGGGAGGTATCTCAGTGAGAAGGACCTGGCAGGACTGCAAAAAAAGAAAAAATAAGTAAATGATAATAAATACGTGAAACTATTCTTGCCTTGCAGGCTCTCCAGAAACAGCGGCAGGGCTGCGGCCCGATCCCCTCTCGCAGCGGGGGCAGCAGAGCCTCCAACCACTCAGGCAACCCTGAGTCTTCCTGCTGCCCTGAGCTCCGTCCCACTGGCCACAGCCTCTCCTCAAAGCCTCACCCTGCATTTGCAGGCCCAGGACTCAGCATCTCCCCTCTCTCCACGGCGCTGCACCCCGCTTCCAGAGGAGTTCTAGATGATTCCAGGATCAAGTTTAGTGCCACAAAATACAATCAGTCCACTCCAAGAGGGCAATTACCCTGCTGTTAATGAGAGAGCCACATATCACAGCAAAGCCTCATCTGGTGCATTCATTACAGCAAAATTAAGATAAGTGAAACTCGCCTGTCCCCTTATTAAGTCAGACAAATGAGTCCGTACATCTCCGGAGGAGAGCCACTCTGAGCAGCGAATCTCTATATTTTATAAATGGATTTTGCCCTCCCTCCTCACCAGGGTCCCCAGAACCCCATCCCACTGGAGGTCACAGAGGCACCAGTTGTTTCTCTCAGACGAGACGTGGCCTGACATCTAGCATGTGGCGAGATCTGAAAAAAGTTTCCACAAATTGGTAAGATTCTTTCTACATGAATATGTAATGTAATCTTCTTGTTAAATAAGAATAGATAATTTCCCCCAAACTGAGTGCAATAAAGGAGCACAGAAAGAATAAAGAATTCTAATACTGTTCTTTAAATCTGCTTGTGATTTTCCAAATTCCAGGCCGATGGCGACACAGTAGCCCTATTCTGCTGCACAGGGTCTCCACGTCCATGCTCATTAGGGAAACCCACGGGCGGCAGTTCGAATAAACCCCCAAATGCAGCAAACTTGCGTGATTGTACAGCAAAAGAAGTTGTGGTTATGTCTCACTTGCCTGTAGTACTTGTGCCTGTATGAAACAATATTTATCAGGCCTGGCTACAGGGCCAGGCGCTGGGCTGAGCACAGCAAGGAGCCCAGCAAACCACACTTTCCCCAGGGGAGCTTGGTTTAATGGGGCTATGGTGACAGGGCCGTGAGACTCTAGAGCGTGAAGTCACAAGCGTGTCTACCCATGCCGGTGACCAAGTCCGCCAGCTCATGCCGCGGCCCTCGCCCTGACAAGATGAGACACGGGAGTCACTGGCCTTCCCATTTCCCAGGTAGGGAAACTGAGGCTTGGGTGAGTTACTAACCAGCCCGTGGCAGTGCTGTCAGTGAGTGAACAGCCCAAAACCTGAGCCCAAGACCTACCCTAGGCTCATCACAAACAACCAGAACTTCATGCACTTTGGAGAGGAGCAGAGAAAGTGCCGCCATCCGGGGAGGGAGAGGCAGGTTTGATAGAGCATCCCTGGAGACGCTGCAGGGACAGGAGGAGGCTGAGGTGGCAGAGGGGAGGACAGGCTTCCAGGCAGTGCAGACCTGTCTGGAGCCACCGCAGGGCCTGGGCAGGAGAGCGGCCCACAGGGATGGTAGGTCCCCAGGAGGCCGGAATGGCAGGGCCTCCGCGGTGCTACAGCACCCGAGACTCAGGGACAGCCATTCCCTTGACCTCAGCAGGGCTGAGACCCGGGTGTGTGGCAGCCGGTCCCCACCATGCCTTGGCCGGGGCCACAGGTAAGTATGGGGCATGTGGGCTAAGGCAGGGGACTTCACAGTCCGGGGAGCCCTGAAGGCTGGAGCGAGGGGCTGGGATTGGGGACAATGTCCCGGGCACAGCCCCCGAGTCCTGTGGGCCCAGAGGGAGCTCCCGCCTCTCCAGCGCTCAGGAATCATAGCTGGGGGTGCCAGTTCTGTGGTCTCTGAGCAATCCCCAGTGGGCAGGGCTGAGGAGGAGAGTGCCCTGGGTTGATCCCAGCCTCACAGCGCGGGTAACTGCAGCCAGTGAGGGTCCCAGGGATGGGAAGGTGTCAGGCCGAGCAGGTCTGGTCTCAAATCCAGAGCCACAGGAAGGTCCTGGCTCTGGGTTTCCCCTCTCCAGGGCACAGCAGGGACTCCCTGGGCCTCGGAGGGCGGCAGTGACACCCACAGGCCAGCGTGGTGGATGGAGCTGCCTTCGGTTCTGTCCCGAATCACTCAGTGAGCCTGCAGCACCACACCGAGCAGGTGGGGCGCACAGTGGGGGTGGAGGCCGCCCAGAGACAGCTCTGTGCACGGCTGTGAGCCCGCATTCCTGTGCACACACACGGGCCCACAGAGCGTGGCTCAAGTCCTCTCCTCTCCTCACCTCGGCCCCTTCCCCTGTGGAAAGATCTCTCTCCCCATGTCCTATTATCCCGTATTTTGCTCTTTGTTTAAAGTTCAGGTTCTTCACGTAAGAGAAACCATGAAGCACTTAAGCTTGTGTATCTGGTTTGCTTCACTTCACATCGTGTCTTCGAGGCACAGCCACTTCCTACAAAGGACTCTCGTGTGTCCTTCTTACGGCAGAGTAGTACTCCATGGTGTGCACGCGCCACGTTGTCTTTGTCCATTCTCCTGCTGATGGGCATATGGGCAAATGCCAAAGTTTAGCTCTTAAAACCTGGGCTGCTATAGACATGAGTGTGTGGGGGTCACTGTAACATGACATCTGTAACTCCTTCACGAGGTCTCTAGAAGCAGACTAGCTGGGTCAAATGGAATTTCTAGCTTTAGTTTTTTGAGGAATCTCCATACTGATTTCCATAGCAGTTGTCAAAAAGTGGGCAACTAAAAAGAACAGACACTTCTCAGAAGAGGAAGTACAATGACCAATAAATACATGGAGAAACATTCAACACCACTGGCCATCAGAGAGGCGGAAATCAAAACAACACTGAGATTCTGCCTCAACCCAGAAAGAAGGGCATCATCAAGAAATCTGCTAGTATTGCTCCTCCGCCTTTTGGCTAAGATCAAGTGAAGAAATCCAGTAGTAAAAGACACTGCAGGGCTGTGAGGGAAAGGACACTTCCACCTCACCGGCGGGCGTGTAAACTAATGCACACGTTTTCTTAGCTTACCACACGTTACAATCCCGTGTGCAGCACTGCATCGCCTGGCCTTACCAGCTCCTGCCTCAGTAAAGCAGCTTGGATTTCACACAGCACGGTGGCCGGAGCTGTAGGTATATGAAGTCACCAGAGGGCACACCGATCCCCGTCCTGGGGTTTGCACACTCACACATGTGCAAGGCCCATGCACCCACCTGCACACGGCTCCCACACTCCTGGAAATGCACCAGGGGGATCTGTGCCCCCTCTAGCTCTGGCGGCCGCTAGCATCCTCAGAGAACTTCTGCTGGCGGACACAGGCCTGCTGCCGCCACTCTCCTCAGGAGCCTTGTGTCTGTCTGTCTGTTGTCTGTCTGTCTGTCATCTCTCACACACGAGAGTCCACGGTGCCCAGTGCACATCTCCGGGTTCAGGGCTGCCTGGACAATCCTAGTGACAATGGCCTCACCCCCAGAGCTGAAACTTGATTACATCTGCAGACACTTTTTCCAAATAAGGCCAAATGCACAGGTTCTCGGCGCCCATATTTGGGGAGCAAAGGGGGCACCACCCCACCCTGTGCTATCATAGCTATGCTTCTTCTGTCACAGCTTGCATGTGTGTGTGTGTGCATGTGTGTGTGCGCGTGTGTGCGTTGACTAAGCCACATTGAGCTTAGTCAACAGCCCTTCTTTCATTTTTAATTTTGAGACAGGGTCTGTGCAGGTTCCTGAATTGCCCAGGGTGGTCTCGTGATCCTCCTGCCTCAGCATCTAAGAGAGTGCTGGAATTCCAGTTGTGCCACCATGCCTGGCTACAGACTTAAGTTTTAACATTTATTTTGTGTGTGTGTTTGGTGCTGGGAATCGAGCCTAGGGCCCCGAATCCAGAATGCTCTCCCACGGAGCTATGTTCCTGGTGTGGTCATAGAGCTCATCACTGAAAATTCCACAAGAAAAAATGAAAATGATTATTAAAAGTTTGAAACTCTGCAGTACTAATCACTCTCCCACCACTGAAACAACTGTTTTTGTAATAAACTTTTCATTATAAATATATAAATCTCCAGCGTGCATTTCCTTGGGATTGTACCAGCAGGACGAGGGTGTCCCTGCCTGAAAAGCACTCGAAACAGCCCGGCCCGGGGAGTGCAGGGTATAAGTGAGGCAAAGGAGCAGAGTGCGACAGGTGCCAGAGACCCTGCCATCCTGCCCGTGCCGTGCCGAAGACCAGGAGGATGCAGGGCTCCCTGGGGCTCAGCCACGGCTGGGCCGCAGGAGGCCAGGACTTGGAGGTGGGGCGGCCTGGGCTGGAAGACAGCAGAGCCCAGAGCCAGACGGCCCCCGGGGCAGATGAAAGGCTACAGGGGAGCGGACTGCTGGGGTTGGAGGTCAGACGTGGGACGAAGACAGGGAAGCGTGATAGCCCGGTGCGCACACCTTATGTACCCTGCTAGGCAGGGAGGAGCTCGCTGACCGCTGACCGCTGACCGCTGACGGAGGCCGGCACGGCCCCAATTGGTATTTACAGAAGGAGACGGAAGGAGACAGTACCAAGGACACATTTAACGGCCAGGCAGGGCAGCCCCGACTGACAGAGACGTTGCGGTCTCGGAGGAGGCAGCGGGGCGACCCGGGCTCTGTGCAGTAAATCACTGGGAGCAGATGGTCCTCGCGAGGCTGAGCGAGATGGAGCAGGGACCCCTGGGCCTGGTGACAAGGACAGATAGAGATGCCGCGCACAGCCACGTCCCCAGATCTCAGTCACAATTTGCTTGGGGTGCCCATCGGGGCCCTCACGTGTGGAGGTGACTTTCTTTTCCTGTTTTCACAATGAGAACCAAGAGAGCTTCCTTGATGAGATGAAGGCCAAGGAGGCACAGGCCCAGGGAGCCCCAAGCAGAGCCTGCTGGTGACGTCGGGGTCTCCAGGTCAGAGCTCAGCCTGCATCCACGGCCCACATTGCCTCTGCACACAAGGACGCAGGGACATCTGGTGACTTTTCTCTATGACAGAAGCCGGAAGAAAGTTCCTGTTCATCTGCCTTAACCTGGAGGCCTGAAAGCAATTCTCCACCCACTGCAGGAGCCAAGCCCCAAGTCCTGAGTTACCCAGCAGCAGCGGTAACACCACGGCCCTGGCGTCAGCTGAGGGCTCAGTGTGGGGCTGCCCTTGCTTATCTGGGGGCGGGGAGAGCTGGGGCTCGAACCCAGGCCATGATTTTGTAGGAAGGTCTCACGCGGTCTCTAGGTCGCCGAAGCTGGGCCCCAATTTGCCATCTTCCTGCCTCAGCCTCACAGAGTGCTGGGATCTCAGGCGTGAACCGTGACGCCCAGCTTCTTGCTCAGTCCTTAGTACCCATCTCGCTTACCTTGCGGTTTGTGATATGTGGCCAGCGCGGGATCTGGATCCTTGCAGTCCTGCTCTGAAGTTCAGGCTTCTGCCCTCCCCTCTCCCCCACTCTCTGTGTGTATGTTTATTCATGAAGTGAATTGACAGACTCACAAAACCCTTACAGGCCGCCTCTGTTGCAGGTGGGATTTCGGTTCACTGGGAAGACCAGTGTGATGTGGTGGCCCCGTCTGGCGGGAGAGCGCTGCAGCGACACCACTCTCTGCAATGGGCAGGGTCCAAAGCCAGTGAGTACCCCGCAGCCCCTAGGAACCTTTCAGAAGCGGGGCGGGCGCCCGTCTTGAGCACAGCCCTTGCTCACGGAGCATCAGTTGCTCCAAAAGAGCGCCAGGCAGCTACGTCTCAGCTTCCTCTGAAATTTGACCGCCTGAAACTCCTGCCTCCTGACGCCCGCTGAGCGACTCAGAACTTGAAAAACTGTAACACTTCAACAAGCAAAGGAAACGGGCTGGGGATACGGCCCTGGACAAAGGCTCAGGACGGCCTCTTGGGTGCCTGGGACAGAAGAGAAGCTCCAGGCTGGACCGCCTGGTCCTCCGCATCTGACGCTCTCGGGGCTCTGGGTCCTCACTGAGGTGTCCACGCAAGTCACCTCCGACTGACTTCCTGTTCCCTGGAGCCTGGGGTAACAGGACAAAGCACACAGAGGAGGAAGGTCGGGGAAGTCAGGGTCATCGGACGGCAGCTGGGAAGCGGACTCTGATCTCGAGTGTGGACAGCAGGCACGGGCAGGGTCCACGCTGGCAGCTGGGAGACCCGAGGCCTTCCAGTTGCCAGGACCACGCGTCTGGGCCGCCTCTCCTAGGCTGTTCTGTGAACTCCAGAACTGCTGGAGAGGGAGGGTGAATCTGGAGAGAACCGGCCCTGACCATTGCTAGTAGTGTGGGGAGAAGTGAACCAGGCACTTGTCCGTAACCCCTCTCTGGAAGGCTGAGGCAGGAGGATCACAAGCTTGAGCCCAGTCTGGGTAACATAGCAAGACCCCGTCTCAAATTTAAAATATTGGTAAAAGAAAAAGATAGGTATTTCCTGAGGGAACCAGGGAGGCTACTCGGGTTCAGGGATGAATGGCCCTGCTGCAGGACTCTGGTGCTGCTGTTGAGAGCGGTAAGAATTACTGAACCCCAAGCCAGGCGTGGTAGCACACACTGTGACCCCGGGACTTGGGAGGCAGAAGCAGGAGGACAAGATGAGCTTGAGGCCAGCCTGGAATTCACAGCAAGATCCTGTCTCAAAAAAACGAAAGACGAGGAGGAGGAGGAGGAAGAGGAGAAGGGAGAAGAGGAGGAGGAACTACTGAGCCGTGACTCGCAGATGGTGTAAGATGGAGACGAAGCTCACACGATGCTTGGGCCTCTGATGAGCAACCAGAGAGGGGAGGTGCCCGCGGCCAGGCCTGCACCGTAGGACAGTGGGACACAAGCATTATTCCTCTGCCTAGGGGCCTCAGGCTCCCCAGTGCCCACTTCCTCACCCGGGGCAGAAGGGGCAGGAGTGGCCAGCAGCCTCCTCCTCCTTCCAGCACAGCCAGTGGCCGGCCCAGTCTGCAGCGCAGCCCAGTCACAGGCAGACCGACCTGGGATGCGGGGTCCAGGCATCGGCACCAGGCAAAGCCACCAAGCTCCACTGCCAGGGCCAGGAGGAGGCCGCCACATCTGCCTGGGCCCACCTGGGGACTTCTCCAGCTGGACTTCTCCAGGCTCAGGGCTCTCCAAACGACGGCACCCGCGTTACAGTCTTGGAGCTGTCCTCGGTCACTGGGAAGCCCCCTGGGGTACCCTGTCCCCAGAGCGCAGATGACCACAGTTGCCTTTCAGGGTCACTGTGAGCGACAGGCAGGATCTGGGTATAGCTTCGAGCATCCGACTTGGAACTAAAGAGTCTTCGGTGAGTGGTTACTCCTTCCCCATCTTTCCTTGTCTTCTGGGGTTTTGTTTTGTTTTGATTCGGTTTGTTTTTCGAGGCAGGGTCCACTGTGTAGCCCAGGCTGGCCTCAAATTCACAGGAATTCTCCTGCCTCAGCCTCTCCAGTGCACTCTTATGGCCAGCTTTCCTAGGATTTTTAATAAACTTTTTAAAGATGCATTTTTATTCACTAAACTACTGAAGGTGAGTAAAGATCCTCTTTTCTCAGAAAAGAACATTTTCTTCTTTTGTTGTGTTTCATGTCATATAAGCACCCTGGTCCAAAAGCCTAAGCACGGAGATGAGAAAGGAAACAGCACTGTGGGCACTTGTGTGTGTGTCCTCCTGTAAGCTAGAAAGTCTGTCTTTTGGCAAGATGGTGAGGGAATGCAGAGGGTGCTGGGGACAAACCCCAGGGACGTGTGCGGTGTAGCCCTTGGGAGACGTGTACACGACACCACCTCCTTAACGAGCGGGGCTGCCTTCGGGGCTTGGCTAGCGCTACTCTCCTTCAGCTTCTCACCTGGACAAAGTTAACTGCCCGAACCTCAGCTTCAACATCTGTGAAATGGGGAAATACCAGCACGCACCTCAAAGAGCTGTCAGAATCAGTGTTCGCATTCGAGGCCAGCCTGGCTACACAGCGACACCTTGTCTCAAAACAAACAAACAAACAAACCAGCTAGGGTAGGGCACTTCTTGATGGAGAAGAAATTCTAAACAGGCCTCACCTGGGAGGTATTTAGCACTGTTCATCTCACTCCTCAGTACGGTTCCAATCAGTAACACAGCCATACAGCGCTGGAAATGGGGCAAATTGCAGCTGGCAAGCTCTGTACGTGAAAGAGCTTACTAAGAATGATTATATTCACTACATGATAATGTAGTAATTTTTGGATATATTAAGGCACATAAAAGGTTTTTTTTTAATTAACCTATTTTTAACTTTTTCAGTTACATGTGTGGCACATTTTCTTCCGTCTGTGTCTGTTATTGTCTTGCTTTACGAGGCCCCATCCTGCAGAGAAGGACCCCACGGGCCGGGACGGTGCCGTCGAGAGTCCTTGTACGGTGCACGGCTGGGTGGGCGGCGACTCGGTCTGTGGGAGTCGGAACCAGGGCCCC
>NW_022900945.1:2028974-2090654 GCF_012274545.1 Fukomys damarensis
CCGACGCTGAGCCCGCCGGAGCTGCCGTGGAGCAGGGCACGGCTGCCGGGCCCATGCCCGCCACATAGCCTCTGCACCCAGCCTCTGGAGCGTGCTCTGTGGACGGAGGTCCATTTCTTTTTTTGCTTTGTTGTTTGTTCTTGGTACTGGGGACTGAACTCTGTGAATGGAGAGAGGCCCTTCACACGCAGGTGTGCAGAGGGCAGGGCCCACTTGGGCTTCTGAGATCGAGTCCGGGTCCTGGCTCTTCTGTCTAGGCAGCCTGCGGACTCCAGACAGGCACGAGTTCCAGAAACCACCTTGCTCCAGGTGCTGTGGAAAGAGCGGCAGCCACACTGTGGACACGGTGCTGGCCATCGCAGAGTAACGGCTGCCGGCGGGGGTCCCTCTGGGCGCTGGGGGTGCAGCCACCTCAGTGGTCTCTGTGCGGGAAGTTACCAAACGTGCCTGCTCCACCCTGTGGCGAAGGCCACAAATGGGACAAAGGAGGTTCTGGGGGCCACAGGTGATCAAAGCACATTGAGGAAAGTCAATAACCCAAGCTGCGTTTTACTCATCAGTTAGAAACGCTGCACACTTGGTGCCCCGTGGGTCCCGGGTCACACCACAGCCGGCTGTGTCTCTGTTGCTGTCGTGCATGGAACGTGCACAAGCCAAGCTTCTCACACCAGTAGGTGTGGTTACAACCAAAGACAAGGGTGGAAAATGATGAGGAAATCAGGGCAAAAAGCCAGGAGCCACAGCATCAGTGCGGAGTTCGTACCCAACACCCATAAGGTTTTCAAACGGCCTGATTAAAAATGGACAGAGAATCTAAGCAGACTTTTCTCAGAGAAGACATGAAAATGGCAAGCTGTGTAAGAAAAATACTCTGATAATCTCAGAGAATTAAGAACCAGGCCACATAAGATGTCAGCTCTACCTGTCACATGGCTACAACCAACCACAACAGGGAAGAACCACAAACTCAGAGAGCACATGAGGACGAGGGATCTTCACACGCTGTGGGTGGGGCAGAAATTAGCACAATCATTACAGAAGATAAGGAATTTCCTCCAAAAACTGGAAAAACTCCAAGCACAGTGACACACGCCTGTAATCGCAGCACTCTGGGAGGCTGAGGCAGGAGGATCACCATTCAAGCCCAGCCTGGGCAGTATAGACACTTGGTGAGAGCCTGCTCCCAGAGAAAAACCAAAAAGGGGCTAGGAAGTGGCTCAGTGTGAAGGCCCTGAGCCCAATCACCAGCACCAAAAGAAGAGTTTAACTTACAGATGGGGCAGTGGATAGTTGCTGTCAGCGGCTGGCAGTGCAGAGGGTTGGGGAGGCATTGGTCACAGGTCCAAAGCCTCCTGAGACAGGAGGAGCAGCCAGTGATCTCCCGTCATGTGACAACTCTGCTTGCCAACCAAATTCCTACTGGAATAGCTTTAAATGTTATCACCACGAGCACGATAAGCATGTGAGATATTGCACATTAATTTGCCAACTTAGCCACTTCAAAGCAACGTCATCCACAATGAATATAGACACTTTCACCAACTGAGAAAGTTTTTTACATTAAAGAAATCTGAATTGATTATGGACTTCAACCAAAAGCAAGAAAGCAAAGACCTACAAGAAAATGTCCTGGTACAGAGTGGCCAGGGCACAAACTGTCCACCACCCTTCTCACTGTGACATCCGCATCCCTCTGAGGCCAGTGGACCCAGCCTGCTGCTCACATGGGACACGGCCACTGGGACCGAGGGGTCACTGGGCACTGTCACCTCACCTTCCCCAAACAGTGGGCCCCTGCATCCACCACCCATGCTGGGACCCTCTCTGACACACGGGCCACACGTAGCTAGGAAAACAGGCGAGGGCAGGAAGAAAGCACATGCGAGTGGCCGTTCTCCCGGATTGGCAGGACTATTCCACGCAATGGAAGGCATATAAAAAATAGGTTTCAATCTTTGATGGCACAAATCAATTACATTTAAATATGTTTTAAAAGGACCAGGGCTGGGCGGACAGGTGAGTGATGGGCACCTGCCCTGTGTGCTCTCTATTACCACAAACGTGTGTGAAGGAGAGGTCATCAACACCAGGGAGTCTGTGGGTTTTGACAACTTCATAAACGCTAAATATTTAATAGGAAAAATGGATAACAGACACGATCAACTCAGAACCATAGAACCAAGGCCAAGAAATGACTAAGAAAGTACTAAAGCAACTGTAAACTTGACCAATAACCAGATAATTTGAATTAAAATAAACTTTTTCACCCATCAGATGAACCAAGTCCTGTCTAAATGTTAATATGCTTTTTGGGACAGGATATGGTAAAATGAACAAACTCATTCAGGGATACACTAGAGCCCTTTGGGAAAGCAAAAGTGTGCCTGTGTGTGCATGCGAGTGCGTGTGTGTGAGTGCGTGTGCGTGTGTGTGTGTGAAGCTCAGCAGGACTGAGGAGAAACAACACCCAGCGCAGAGTGTGCTCTTCTCTGGACCTGGTATCAACCAGACCAACTGGAAGAAGAGACTGTGAGACAATTAGGGAAAGTCAAACTTGATATTAAGAAATTATTTTTTTTGTTGGGCGTGAATATTATAATGTGGTTGATTTTAATGCAGACTTTAAAAAATCCTTATTGATAAAAGATTTTCAAAACTATTTTAAAAAATAGATGAGGCAAACATAGCAAAACAACTATAAAACCTAGGTGATTAAAAATTGGAATTGGTTATACTGGTCTTTTATTTTTCTGTTCTTTTGAAACTTTTCCTAGTAAAATGGGAAACAAATAAAAACTTCAAACATTTTAGCTAGTAATTTCTATTTTAGAAATTTACCTTATGGGAATATCCAGTCTCAGAAAACATTTGCTGATAAAGATATTCACTGCAGTTTCATTCACTCACTCAGAGATGGAGGTGTGGAGTTGCTGCTCCCCTGGGTGGCATCTACTTGTAGCCTCAAGCAATCCTCCTGCCTCAGCCTCCCACATAGCTGGGACTACAGGAAGGCATGCACTTCATGCCTAGCTTACAGAAGTGTGTGTGTGTGTGTGTGTGTGTGTGTGTGTGCGCGCACGTCATTTTTTGAGATAAGATCTTGCAGTGTAGGCCAGGCAAGCACTGAACTCCATATATAGCCAGGCCTGGCCTTAAGCTGTCAGTTCTCCTGCCTCGGCCTCCTACATGCTGGCTCACAAGCATACATCACCATGACTCCCTGCAGCATGATTTAACTAGCAAATTTAAGACCAACCCAAATGCCCAAAACAGAAGAAAGGCATAATAAATTTTGAGGCTTCCATTCAATAAAATATAATGCAGGGGCCGGGGATTTAGCTCAGCGGTTCGGTGGCCTGCCTTGCAAGTGCAAGGACCCGAGTTCGATCCAGTACCAAAAATAAATAAATAAATAAAATATAATAAAGTTTTGAAAAACGTTATGCTAAGAAAATAGAATAAGCAGGCATATTGCTGTGTGCCTGTAATTCCAGCACTCAGGAGGCTGAGGCAGGAGGATCATGATGAGTTTGAGACCAGCCTGGGCTCCATAGTGAGACCCTTTCTCAAAAAGGAAAAAGAAAGAAAGAAAGCAGGATAGAACAAAGTTAGACTGCAGGACTCTTATTTTATAAAACAAAACATTCCTGGAAGAGGACTAGAAGGAGCGTATCAGAGTGCGAAGGGCTCCCTGGTCACACACCTTTCTTTTCTGCGACTCCTCTAGTTCCTACCACCGAAGCTGCACATCTATCCCTCCATGATGTGAAGCCTTTGATAAAGTCTGTCACGGTGATATAAAAATAAAGTATTACATGATAAAATTAGGCTTTCAGAGGGAGGAAAACAATCTTCCCAGGCCCGACTGTCTGACAGGAGACAGACGCTCAGGAGAAGACGGTCTGAGGCGGAGCAGCTGGGAGGAAGGCGACAGCAGGCGCTCAGCCGGCCACGCAGACGGTGCCCAGGCCCAGGAGGCTGCGGCAGGGCAGCCAGGCCTGTTCCCCTCACTGTCTCTGGGCCTTGTCCCCTTGTCCTTCCCCAGGTCAGGGCAGGACGGACCCCACGTGAGGCCGTGGCCCACGAGAGAGACCTGGGCTTCCTGCCACACAGTCCCTTCCTTCCCTAGGTGGCCGGAAACAAGCTGCACCTGAGGAGGCCTGGGGCTTCCCCTCCCCAGGGCTCTGAGCCCTGGAAGTAATTATAGACACCTTCAGAGTTACATTTGCGTGTCTGTGAGCATATTCCTTCCGCAGGATTCCATTTACTAATTGTTCGTTTCGCAGTACTAGGGATTGAAGCAGTACTAGGGATTGAACCCGGGGCCTTCACACGGAGTCTTTTAAATTGCACTTTATTTTGAGACGATGTCTCATTAAGTCAGTAAGTTGCCCAGGCTGGGCTGGAACTTGTGACCCCTCTGCCTCAGCCTCCCAGAGTGCTGGGATGACAGGCGCGCATGACCACAGTTGACACTTACTCACTGAGAGCTTAGTGCTCAATACTGAACAAACAAGCAAAATGTCTGTTATGAAGCTTACATTCTAATGGAGGGAGACAATGAAAAAATATAAAGATTTGCAGTCTGTCAAGAAAGTGCTATAGAGGAAAATAAGTCAGGGAATGCTGAGTGATTTCAAGTTTGCTTGTTTTGTGGCCCTGGGTTCCACCCAGGGCGCTAAGCTGCATCCCCAGCCCATTTTTACTTTTTATTTTGAGACAAAGTCTTGCTAGGATGCTAAGTTGCCTAGGCTGGGTTTAAGCTTGTGATCCTCCTGCCTCAGCCTCCCAGAGTGCTGGGTTACCGACATGTGGTACTGTGCCCCGCTCGGTGCAGCTTTAAACAGGGAGTGGGTGACAGCCGACAGGATGGCACCCGGAGGAAGCCGAGCTATCTGGGGAAGAGCTTTCAGGAACAGTCCCTGGGGAGATCGGCATCCGCTCTGTGGCCACCGCCCTGACCCAAACTCGCGCAGTGCTGACTGACCTGTAGTAGCACTGTAGCTCTTGGTGCCACCTCCTCCCAAAACTCTCCCTGCACATCCACGGACCCTGCCGGGCGCCCAGTGGGGAGGATGCGCTCAAGCCTGTGCCACAGCCGGGGCCACGCAGCTTGGTGCTGCCCACAGCAGGCCCTGCCTGGAAACTGGACCAAAACAAAACCGAAGCTATCGCCTCAGAAAAACGCTCGGAAACAGCTAACATCCAGAACCCTGCACCCCAGGGCTCCAGTCTCTAAGCCACATTTTCCTCTTCTATAAAAAGGAGGTGCTGTGCTGTCCGAGGCTCCCCGGAGTAGGGGCTGCGCCCTGCGCCTGGCCACAGCCAGCCCTCAGCTGCTGCAGGGACCGTGGGCCTCGGCTCTCAGGGGGAAAGAGCCGGAAGTGCCGCGGGCAGGGTGAACCCCAGGCCCGGCAGAAACCCCCACTCAGGGCCCTTGCATTGCACAACACCAGGGGGCACCATTCACAGCGCGTGCATGTAAATGGCACTTCCTGCAGGCTTGCAAATGCATGGCTCGGGCCAAGCCCAGGAAACGACTTTTGCACAACTCCCAGGGGTTCGGCCCACCCTGCTGTCCCTGAGAAAAAGCCTCCCTCTGGGAGCAGAGGCCTTGCTCTGCACAGCGGACCCCACACTGTCCTCGCATGCCTGGCGCGGCGGCGCAGGCCTCTCCACTGCGGGGAGCTCGGCGGAGCTGGTCTGGCCCTGCCTTCGAGCCCTCTGCACCCTCAAGTCCCGCAGCTCCCTCTTGCTGGGGCCCCACCAGTCCCAGCTTAGGAAAGGTGCTTCGGAGGGTGAAATCCTTCATCTCCGCCGTTCTACGCACTCACAAACACCTACTGGTCAGCACTCCACATGCCTACTGCTGTTTGAACGCAGATAGACGCTGAATTCTAAACGCAGGTTCAGAGCTAATTACTAAATGCAATGTACCGTGCTGATTCTTCAATTATCTTTTTGTTCCCTGCAATAGAGAAGTAATACGAGGTCTCACAGTGCTTTCATTCTTTTTAACACTTTTATAATCGCTGACCCTGTACCTGTAGTTGGGGTTGCAGCCAGACTAGCTTGAGGTTCATCCTGTTGGTTCCCACGTTGGTGCCTGTTTCACAGACCCCACCCTCAAGGAGTAGGCAACGCACAGTACGGACGGAAGCCGGTGAGCGTGGGCGTGCTGCACCAGGTGGTTTGCATGGAGCAGCGAGAGACGGATCAGGTGGGTGAGATGAGCACCAGTCACTGGCCCCGCTGCAGCTGGGAAAGGCTGAGGCCTCCACTGCCAAACAACCCACGAGCAAGGAGCTGGACACCCGCCCTCATGAGGGGCTGGCCTTGTTCCACAAGCACCCCGAGAAGAGAGCAGATAGGCAAGTCTGACAGGGAGGGGCCCCAGACAGACTGACTCACGTGAAGATCTCAGGAACAGGGGCTGGGGATGTAACTCAGTCCGGAGTTCTATCCTGGTACCAAAAAAGAAGAAAAGAAAAAAAGAAAGAAAGGAAGGAAGGAAGAGATCTCAGGAATAAAGCAAGCAGCCCAGGCATTGCCTCTGGAATGAATTTCCCCTCTCCAGAGGTATGGATGATCTCAGCACCTGGGAGGCTGAGGCAGGAGGATGGCTGTGAGTTTAAGGCCAGCCTGGGCTACCTAGTGAG
The DNA here is from genome assembly GCF_012274545.1 of Fukomys damarensis. Classification (NCBI taxonomy): domain Eukaryota; kingdom Metazoa; phylum Chordata; class Mammalia; order Rodentia; family Bathyergidae; genus Fukomys; species Fukomys damarensis. The sequence continues at coordinate 2,035,634 of NW_022900945.1, forward strand.
ACCTGTCTCAAAAACACAAAGGTTAAAATAAAGGTGTGGAAACGTAGGCTGCTCGCCACTTCCAAGGCAGTACAGGTAGGCAGCTTCCGTTCAGCTCTCCGTCCTGCCCCACCCCACCCCACGCCATTCCCACTGCAGCTTGGACTTGCACACGTTTTTGAGAGCTCAGCCTAAATCCCCTCAGGCCTTCTTTCTGACTCCTACACAAAGACCCCCAAATCCGTCATCTTAGGCCCTCTCCTCCCTCACACTCCTCACTGTATACATAACTTTTGTGTAAATGCCTAACCGCAGAACTGACTGCAGACAGAGTTGTGCAGAGCCGTGCAAATGTTACTCCCGGGTTTCCTGCCCTGGTGCCTTTCAGGGTCTGACACATGTCAGTGCTTCTTCACAAATACAGTTTTCTGTCTATTTAGTCTGTTTGTGGTAGTGGGGACGGAACCCAGGGCCTTAGCCCTGAGCTATATCCCCAGCCCTTTTTATATTTTACTTTGAGACAGGGTCTCTAAATTGCTAAGTTACCTGAACGGGGCTGGAACTAGCAGTCCTCCTGCTTCGGCCTCCTAGGATGCTGGGATTGCAGGTGTTTGCCACCATGCTGGCACAGGTGATGCTAAATGGATGAATGGGTCGGCGGGTGACTGTCGGAGGGCAAACGGCCGCCACTGACGCTCAGACTCCCGCTCACCAGGCCGGGACACTTCCGAGCCGCCCCTGCTCTGGGGCCTCTGCCACTTGAGAAGCAGCCCCTCAGAGCATGCTGCAGCGTTTCCTTTGTTTGCAGCTTGGTGTGGTGGCCTCATCCACCTGGTCCGACCTGGGTTGGAGGCTCGGCGAGGACCCATGTCCCTTCCAGGACACAGCAGTCCCAGGGGCAGCAGGGCCAGGCCTGCATTTCCACAGTTACTTAGTAAAGGCAGTGGAGGTGCAGGGCCTCCAGGACATGCGTGCCGAGGGTGTGAACACTCATACACACACTCACACGCACTCATGTGCACACACCCTGTGGCACAGCTGCACTGTGTGCAATGGGCGGTGCACGTGGAAGGAATGGTAGAAAAGGTATGAGCCAATTCCCCTGGCACAGATTACACCAGTGACAGAATAACTGGCATTTCCTGGGGGCCCAATGAGCCAGGGAAATTCAGAATGTGAAGTCCTGGATAGCAACACATGGTCCATGGCCGGGGATTAGCTCAGGGCGTCACACCTGCCTCACAAGCACAAGGTCCTGAGTTCGATCCCCAGTACCCAGGGTTCTGTAGAGAAGGAAGCAAGGAGGGAGAGGAAAGAGGAAGGAGGGAGCGTGGCGAGGCGCCTCTGCAAGCACGAGTCTCTGGCACACAGCCTCACAGAGGAGCCGCGAGGACACCGGCACCTCCTTCCAGACGAGCGCAGGGGACGAGGACCAGAGGACAGAGGACCTGTCCAGGCCCGGAGCCACCCAGCCATGCCGAGAGCCAGGCGCCTGCGCTCCAGCGCCTTTCTGCCCCCGCAGCATCGCACCTGTGCACCGATTCTTCTCGCTGAGCAGGAAGCGCATTTCCCAGGCACCACAATGTGCTGTTGCCTCATTTTCCTGCACAGATTTTGCCAAGAAATAAAACTTGGGTGGAAAAGCTGAGGACTCAGCTTCTGCACCGGCCCAGCCCTGACCTGGCTGGAGACGCGGCTGTCAGCTTCACCTGCCTTGGGAGGGTGAGGAGCCAGCGTGGGCCCCAGCACTGTAACCCAGCGTCACAAGCCAGGTGGAGAGATCAGAAAGCAGAGGTGAAAACGTAGCAGCATAATATAATGCGCATGCTCACGAGTAGCAGTTAAGAATGTCACGTGAGCCACGCCTATAATTCCAGCCCTCCGGAGGCGGAGGCAGGAGCGTCAAAGATTGCTGTGAGATCAAGACCAGGTTTAGCTACACAGTGAGTTCAAGGCCAGTTTGGACTACATAGCAAGACCCTATCTCCAAAAAACCCCCTAAAAATAAATAAATATAAATATATATGTAAATATATGAACCCATCCTTGTCACTGTGCTCACCCCCCACTCAGGGTCCACTGTTGAGGTGCAGATGCCCCAACTCAGACTCACTGAGTAGAGCGTCTGCCACTTCCAGCTGTCAGCTGAGGATTGGATTTTCCAGGGCTCCAGCAGAGCTGGGCATCCACAGGACCCAGCTGCTCACCTGCCACATTGTGGAAATGCAGTGGACACTGACCCGAGGAAGGGCAGGACAACAAACAGGCAGACGGACACCCGCCCTCTGTGCGCCTCCACTCCAAGAGCCCTTTCCACCCCAGATGGAGTCGCAGTAACGAGCCACTGTCCGGCTCCTTTCTCAGACCAGGGGCTTCCCGGAGGCTCGAGTCGCTAGAGCCTCAAAGTTCAGCAGGATTTAAGGAGTCAAGGAATAAACAGCCAAGGACACACAGGGATCTGTGACCCCAAGGCCATTGATCTGTCAGCAGCAGGTTTTAGGCAGGACCTGAGCGTGCAGGTGAGACTAGGAGAGTAGGGAGAAGGAAAAGGACAAACCCATGGAGGGCACACATGAAAACACGTGGTTTCCCATCTCTGAACCAAAGTGGCTCAAAATAAAACACATGTGCTCTCATGTTCTGGAGGTCGAAAGGCTACCAGCCTTCCGCAAGGCTGAGCAAGCTCTACAGCTCCAGAGAGAATCTGTTCCTGCATTTCTCTGGTCTGGGGTCACCTGCATGCCTGGGTTTGTGGCCCCATCTTTCCCCACAACCCCAAGTCCTCTTTTTAAGGGTGGCATCTGCTAACTGCCCCTCCTGCCTCTCCACTTGGACAGCCCAGAACACTGTCACGTCAGACACCCTCAGCTCTGTCCCACTGTCCTCAGTGCTTTCCCACGTGTGGCACAAGTCCTCAGCTCCCAGTCCTGAGGCTCAGGACCCACACCTCACTGAAGGCCATGGTTCTGCCTGCCACAGAGGCACCGTGAAGGGCCAGCCAGGTCTGCCCAGGCTCCGTCCCCGCCCCCAGCCTGGACTTGTCTAAGGGATAAGAGGCCTAAGCATTGAAGAGAAGTCACTAAGAGAACCATGGTTTTGAAGATTTGTGTGACAACTCTGTGGGTGGCTTCCATGGGGGGCATCGCGGGGCCCAACTCCCACACAGCAGCAGCCTCTCCGTGGGCACCGCGGTCTGCGTGTCAAAGACGGAAACGAGCCCGATGGCTGTACGGCTCCCAAGGGCGGAAGAGCCAGGTCATCGAGGAGGCTGCGTGGCCAGCGATAAACACAGCCAGAGTCCAGAGATTCTTTCTGCCCTTCTCCGGCTCTGGGACTTTGGAGTCATTTCACCTTCTCTAAAATAAAACTAATAATAGTTCCTACCTCATAGGCTCTAGTGGGATTAAATAAGATCATGCTGGTGAAGACCATGGGGGCACAGGGAGATCAGGAACAGTAGCTATTGTTGTAACAAATCCCCTCCTCTCTCCACAACCTGGTCCCGGAGCGACCGACCACCTGAGAGTATCTGTAAAGCCAGCTCTTGTCAACACAGGCCACCAAATCTGAGTTCAGAAGATGCTGGTGACAACAGATTAATATCTTCCAGCTCACGAGCTCTCCAGCTCTTCCCAATTTAAACTCATTAAATGTCTTCAGAATGTGTGTGAGGGCTCCAAAGTGTGCAGTTAAATTCCAGCTCACTGTTGTTCTCAGGGTAATTTCCCATAAGCCCTGATTATTCCTCCGTCAAAGTCTGGTTTGTCCAGACGGGTTACGCTGTGACAGGCCAAATCCAATGGATGCTGTTAGGTTGTCAGTCAGCACAGACTGGTTTGTATAACTTCAGGGGCCAGAGATCGCCTGCCAAGGTGTCTGAATCCCCTGCACTTGTGCCCATTTCTGGGTAGAATGAGTGAATGCCGGCGGCCTGCTGGCCCGGGAGCCCCTGCTGGCGCCTGGCACCCCAGCCTTCTCCTGCCCGGCCCTCTGGAGCGTGCCCAGCGTGGAGGAGATGGACACTCTCCTTGTCTCCAGAGCCCGCGCCACCCTGGAGCCTGTGCTGTTCCAGTCCACCCGCTCTAGGCTCCACCACGCAAAATATGAACATGGAACGAAAGATCAGTTTCCAGCAGTCCTTCCTGTTCTTGAAAATCACCTTTAGCTGCTGGGCGCGCTGATAATCCCTGTGTCGTTTCCCAGGCACATTTATCAGGGGACAGCGCAGGCGGCTACGGCTACAGTCACAGGTGACCGTGCTGTCTGCCTGCCTGCCCAGAGATACAGGAAACAAAACCAAACACAGGGAGAGGAGCTGGCACCACAATCCAGGGTGCTCGGCTGGCCAGCTTGTGTTTGTGGACAGAGTGCTCAGCCCCGGACGGCCCAGCCTCTGAATTCACAGGCTCCACTCACCATGCAAACCACAATCCTGAAAGAGAAAAGAGGATCTCAGGCAGAAAAAGAGATTACAAATAAGGATCATTCGACAACAATAACCAAAAAATAAACGCCGGCAGCAGCGTGCCAGGTGCCTGGTGGATGCCAGTCTTCCCTCCTCCACCCCTGCTTGGCGGAGAGCAGAACAAATCACCCAGCTTCCCAAATCCGAGGGGCTCGCAGTCCTGCGCAGGCAGCGGCTGCATTTCCATGTGAAAAGCCGGCGCCCAGAGCAGCAGGCAGGGCCAGCAGCACTGTGCACACAAAGAGTGTTTGGCACATTCCGCTGTTTTGCTCTCTGAGTCCAACAATGTTGTAAGCCGCGACCAAAAGACAACAAAGTGACAGCCACTTCCCAGTTTCAAACGCGCCCTCTCCAGTCTCCACCATTTTCAGCTTCCCTTTAGAAAACAGAGAATTGAAGTGAAAAAGTATCTTTCCATCACTGTCCTATGACTCTTAAAAGTAGCTCCCCGACCCATGGCCCTAAACAAAAGTAATTTTAAAGCCAAAATCAGATGAAACGGTCAGGCTGGGATCCCATCTACGCTAATGTGAGTCATCTCCTCTCTCTTCCGATGGTTACCTTTTCCCCCCATTTAGCCTGTTTTTTTACAGTTCAGTAAATATTTTTCCAAGCTCCACTTGCCAAACAAAAGAATTTAGCGTCAGTGCCCCTGCTCTGACAAATACCCTTATGGTTGCACACATGTGAGAGCCATTGATAAACAAATGACAACTCTGCCGGCGAGGAGCTCAGCTGGCCATTCCGTCTTGCAGGATGGGTTTGTAAAGGTCTGGGTGTCTGTCACCCTCCCCTAACCTTGTCTTTGTCAAAGGGATACAAAAGCCTTCCTGCTCGGGGCCCTCACGATACTGATTAGTGTGAGTGACAAAGTGGAGCCGGGAGTCCACTCGGCCCCTCATAATAAATCTATCAGAGAGTAATAGAATTCCATCAATCCTGCCGCATCCCGAGGGCCGCGGGCTGGGCCGGCCAGTGTGTTCCGCTGGGATTGTACAACTGTTATTATTCAATTACACTCTTTTCTTCCTAGTTAAAGACCGTGATATCATTATCACTTAATGAATACGTGTAATTGGATCTGGACTCTGTGTTTGGCTGATGAATACCGCGCCCCATTCTTCAGTCTCAGCCCATCTTCTGGCCATTTATTACAGGCTTTTGGCCCCGCACCGAGATGACAAAGGGAATTTGAAATTAGCTGCGATTTTATTCAGTGCTCAGTTAGACACAAAGACAAAATAAAATTTTGACGCCTAGGTGAGTTGAGAATGGATTATTAGGAAGTTTTGCCTAACTCGGCGGCCCTGATTGGCCCACACCAGATTCCGCAGGCTACCAGCCACACACAACCCTCTGCCTCTTGCCTAAAACCGCCCAGCCGGTGAACTTCCAAAAGTAAGCTTCCTTCTCCGAAATCTGTAGTTTTTTTAAAGAGAGCGGAGGGAAGATGTACTATTTTTGTCTCGTTTTGAAAACACATGCTCACCGTACATGTGTCCCGTGCTTACACACACGTGCGCACACACTTCCCACTTTGAAGCCTCCGCTCCAACCCTACCCACCAAACCCAATTTTATGATTAAATAACGTTGAAATTTGACAAAGCAGAAGTGCTTCCCATCCAGTCTATTTATCATACCCAAATCGGCTCCGTCATTAAATTCACCATACAGTGCACCCCCAAAGGCAACGCGCCCGCCCCCCGGCGTCGGCGGGAGTAAATGTAGCTTGCCTCCCGGCCGCGCAGCCGCCTCATTAATCCTAGTTAGCAGCCGCCTCGGCCTCGCAGTGGCGAACCCAGATGCTCCCCGCAGAGGCGCTCGCGGCAGCCGGGAATCACCAAGCTCCACCTCGAGTCTCCCATACATCACTTCAAATTAAATTTACATTAAGTGCTGCTCCATCAGCCGAGAGGAGCTGACATCTTTGGAAATGCAGATGATAATCCATTAAACCCTATTATATACATGTCTTCTAATTTTACTTAAGCCCATGCATACCAAAGTATGGGTTTGTGTTAAAAATTAAAGACCCTTTTACTAGAACAAAAGACTTTATGAACTGTTGACTTTGGGAGGTTTTATTACAGGGGCAGACTAGTCTATCAAGGCCAAAGACTTTTCCCTACAAATTGGAGTACAATCTTCGCGGGGCCTGCGTTGGTTTTTGTTTTGAGACGCAGCCTCCCCGCCCTCTCGGCTCCCTCCCCGATCGCGCAGACCCGGATCCTTCCTCCTCCTGCCCCTGCGGAGTCCGACCTCGTCTGCCTTCCTTGTGTCACTGAGCCGGCGCAACACATATTGTCTCCTTGTGCAATTAAGAAAATATTTGCCGGCGGCTTCCAAACTGGCAACCCGAAGAGGATGCTATAAAGTCATAGCGCTGAAAAGCTCGGATTTAATCAGTTTGTTATCACACACGCTTCTCCTTTGTGTTTTCGTCATCCTTAGGCACAGCTACTTCTGCTTTGACAAGTCTCTGCTCATTTCAAAGTGGTGATCTTGTTAGTTCTGATCCCAAGCACTTCTGTTTTTACTTAGCTTCAGTCTTCACATGTTGAGGTTTCTGAGTGATATTTTTTTTTTCTTTTTTTCTTTTTTTGTACTGGGGATCGAACTCAGGACCTTGTGTTTGTGAGGCAGGTGGTGGCACCACTGAGCTAAATCCCCGGCCCCTATGATTTTTTTTTTTCTACAACTAAAACCTGAAATAACCTGAAATTGGAAAATATTCAGAAGACCATAAATCAGAGATTACTTCAACAAAAGATTCTACCCAGAAATACACAAACCACACACACACACACACACACACACACACACACACACACAATTAATTCAAAAGCTATTTATCAAACCTTTTAAATTTTAATCACAGTTTGGTTTTCCTACGCTGCATTTTTACACATTAAAGCCATTTATTTGAGAACGTTCCATTGCATGCGTCTGTATCTCAATAAAAGTGCTTTCTAGAGGAGAGTGACAGCCCTGGTACCGGCCTGGGTGCTTTCCATCTACCACTTTTCTCAGACGACCGCCGACCACTGCTCCTGTTGCCTTGTACTTGGGACAGTAAAATATTCCACAGGCACTGACTTCAACAAAATTTACTCAAAGCCAAAACTTTTAACATGCGTGTCATTGGTTCTCATCGTTATAATAAGGAAAGATGTTAAATAATAGAATAATAGTTTCGCCAGTGCCAGCGTCAGTTACTGTACACAAACTGGCACATCGCGGCCTTCGGTGAACGGGCGCCTGTGCTCTGGGACCTCCCGAGAGGTTTGGGAGTAAGTTATGAAGCCCAGATGGCCGTTTGCCAGTTTTATCACAACATCATTGCCATCTCCACCTCCGCCTGGATCCAGGAGGTGCCGGCGAGGGGAGGCAGCAAGGGGAGGCAGCGAGAGCCACACACTCCGGAGGCTAAAACCGACAGAAGCCCAGGTCTACTGTACACCACTGAGTGTCACACTCTGTGCTGTTCCCTCCTGAGAGCCACTCGCTCTGCCCCCCCGAAACGTCCCTCTGAGCTGTCCAGGACCCCAGCAAGGAGAGGTGCGGCGAGCCGACGGAACACACTGGACACAACCCCAGCTGTCCACAGAGACCCGAGCCTGGTCCGGCCCCACCCCCACCACCTGTCCCCTGCCGACCCCAGGTGTCCTCAGCATCGCCCCTGCCCAGGCTCCGTGCCCCCACCCTGGCGCCACAGGGACAGGATCAGCCTCAGCTTCTTGCTCCCGCTCAGACCCAATGCCCGCCTCCCGTCATTCCGGAACAGCCACCTCCGAGTCCCTGTGTCTACTCCTTTTCCACATAGCAGGTGGAATAATTTTTTAAAATTATTTTTTAAATGAAATAATTCATAGTAAAAAATTTTTAAAGCAAAGAATTGGAGAGGTAGCTCAGTTGCACAGCACTTGCCCACCATGTGCCAAGTCCTGAGTTCAATCCAAGCAAGAAAAAAAAGAGAAGAAGGAGTAGTGAATATTCCTCTGTGTACTGCTTTTCATTTGTTTATTTACTTATCTATTTTTGTGGCACTGGGGGTGGAAACCAGGGCCTTTGCACTGAGCTTCATCCTCCACCCTTTTTTATTTTTTTTTATTTTGAGACAGGGTCTTGCTAAGTTACTAAATTTCCCCAGCTAGGTTTGAATTTGTGATCCTCCTGCCTCAGCAATTACTTGGAATTCTCTTGGTTTTCCCTAATGGTTGCAAGATGGCTGCTTTAGCTCCAGTCATCCTGCTTACTTCCTTTTGAGAGAAAGCAGAGAGAGCCAATGGCAAAACAGTGTGTGTCACTAAGTCTTCTTCCTTTTTCTTTCTTTAGTAGTGGGGACTGAACCTAGGCCCTTCACACTGAACTTCATCTCCAGCCCTTTTATAATTTTTTAAATTTTTGAGACAAGGTCTGGTTAAGTCACTAAGTTGTCCAGGCTGGGCCTGAACTATGGTGGTGGGTGGGTGTCAGGGATCGAACTCAGGACCTTGCACATGCCGGCTGGAGGAACCACTGAGCTAAATTCCTGGCCCTGGGCTTGAACTGTTGATCCTCCTGCCTTGGCCTCTCCAAGTGCTGGCATTGCAGGCGAGCACTACCATCCCTTGTTTCGTTCCTGCTTTTTAAGGGTCTTTCCTGGTAACCCTGCCCAACAGTGTCGATTGCACCCTTGTTTTCAGAACCTTCTCACAATCTGCATTTGCAAGAGAAACAGAAAAATATAGTTTCCCCTTGGAAGGATTCCAGGCAAGACAAACACAGAGCTCTGCTCCTTCGGAAGGGAGACCACATATTGGTCAGCAGGTAGTCCTCTTTTCTTCTCACTTTAAAGAGTATATATTTGGGCCAGGGATTTAGCTCAGTGGTTCCATCCCCTGCCTCACAAGAGCAAGGACCAAGTTCTAACCCTGGTACCAAAAAAAATAATGTTTATATCAGTGCTGTCAAATACTACATAAATATAATCACATGTAAATGAAATCACACAGTAAGTGACTGCTATGAGGTTTTTTTTATTTGTTTTTGTTGGTGTTTTGTTGTGTTTTGTTTTGTTCCACATCACAGTTTTGAGATTCACCTGCCCTGAGATGCCCTTCCATTTGGAAGGCTGTAACGCTTGTCCAGTTTAGGGCCAATTATATAAAATTCGGCGAGGTGTTGGACAGGACTGAGGCTCACACGTCATCCGCCTCTATGGAAAACCTGCCTCTGCCCAGGGCTGGGAGCCCTCTGCTTTCTGCTTGCATTACGCCTTCCAGGACGTTCTCTGCAGACTTCGTTTCATTGTTTGGTCTGCAGCAGAGACGGCTAGTCACAGAGCACGGGTGACCCAGTAAAAGCCACTGCCTCCCGTAGGAAGCTCTGTCCCTCTGACTGCCCTGGCCCACGGGAGGGAGGAAGACGATGTCTTCCACTCTCTAGCTGTTCCCCTTCCTCCAAGGAGCAAGCTTGGCTGACACCTTGCACCAGGCGGGAACAGCAGAGCCACAAGACAGCAGGGGCCTGGGCCCCCAGGAAACCGGTCAGTCTGGGTCAGTTGGATCTGTATCCAGGCCCTAATGTCCCCTCCTCATCAGCTGCACCGCCCCGTCCCTGTCACGCAGGCTGTGCCTTCCTTTCATGCAGTAGTTGTCCGTGAGGCCACAGGCCATTGCCGTGTGGAGACCATAGCGTCACAGCACAAAAGAAATTGCCCAGTGCACCTTGGAGCATGAGTGAAGTCATAAGTGAATACAGTTGACCCTCCCCCAAAGAGCTCTTCAAACCAGTAACAGAAGTCCCGTCATGAATACGCTTTCATTTTTAGATTGCAAAGTCTACTTTCATGGGGAGATCATTGTTCGTTAGAGAATAAGAAAAAATAATAGCACAACTTCTATAGATACTACATAGAAAAATGTTGAGAGACACTTAACTTTCACAAAGCCTGAAGTGGTTAATTTAAACTGTAAGTGCTGGCCCATGTGATGACACAGGCCTAAAATCTCAGAACTCTGGGAAGCTGAGGCAGGAGGATTGCAAATTCAAGCCTAGCTTGGGCAGCTTAGTAACTCAGTGGGACTCTGTCTCAAAATTTTTTAATTTGTACAGGGGCCAGAGGTGTGGCTCAGGGGGAGGACCTGAGTTCAAGCATCAGTTTCCCAAAGAGAAAAAAAAAAGCAATGACATTAACTGGTATTTAAGGGACAGTCACCGCCTTGCGAACAGACAGCAGGCCCAGCAGCTCTTTGCTGACTGACAGAGCAGGCTGCGCTCTGGCGTCCAGAACTTTTCAGAAAATTAGTAGGGAACATGGCGAGCATACAACCCCTCGGGGCTGGGGCAGCGCTGACCGACAGGCGGACATTTCTCGGGGAAACCTGGCTGTGCCTGGTGCCGCTCGCTGAGTCCCACGCAATGCGTCGGGTGGCTGAGCTTTCCTGACGGGTGAGGCTGCAGCTCCCTTCTGGGAGAAATGGAGCCTGTGGTCGGCCCCTTCCACATCGGAGATCCTTAGAAACCCCGAAGACCTGAGGACGGCGAGGCGCCGGGAATGTGACCGGCTCCCCCAGCCTCCGAGCTCACTAGCGAACCCCCGGCCCGGCCCGATGGTCGGTGGCCGAGGCAGCTCCTCGAGGGGACCGGATGGCTCACGGCCACGGCCACGGAGGAGCCGGGGCAGAGTGAGGAGCTGGCCTTCTCGGGAGGGAGGAGGAGGGAAGGGACGAAGGAGGAAGGCGGAAGGGCTCCTCTCTATCCTGAGGGTGAAGACGTCACTCACACCCGTACCCTTCCCAGTGCTTCAGCGAAGGCCCAGCCCCGGATGGTCGGGGGCCTCGGAACCAGAGGCTGCCGCCTCACAGGCCTCCGCGCTGCTGGCTTCCGTGCCCAGGCTGCCCCGGGACCCCGCACTTCAGGGCATCGCACAAACACTGGTGACAGACTCGCCTGTGGAAGGAGAAAGCAGAGGGCAGCACCACGAGCACTGTGACTGGTGGTGAAGCCGGGGCTCACTGTGGGGGAGAAGCGATACAGAAAGTCCACCTGCGCTTGGAGGCGAACTCTTACTCTGCACGTTTGCTGAAACAAGTCCCTGCACGCTGACATCCCCGCTGTTTAGCAGAACCCTGCCAAGGGAATTTATGCCCAGGAGTAATTTCTTCTCACTTTCGAAAATGCACAAAAGGGCCGCGGATTTGACTCAGTGGTTCTGCTGTCTGCCTTGCAAGCTCAAGGGCCAGAGTTCGCTCCCCGGAACCACAAAACAAACAAACGAGCAATAACTAGCCAGGGCTTTAGCTCAGTGGTCCTGCCGCCTGCCTCTTAAGTGCAAGATCCTGAGTTCGATCTCCGGTACCAAAGGTGCACATGTCCCACTTGGGGACCGATGACGAGGGTCAGCAGAACCCAACGGAAGTGAGCAAACCTGGCTCAGAAGCTCAGACAGCAGGGGTGGCACTGCTTTCTCAGCCCTAAAAGGGCTCGGGGACAGTGTGGCTTCGAGGAGCCTGTCCACTTCCCACGGAGCTGCAACGCGGGTCACACCAGGCCCATCCCATCTGCATCCACACCCAGCCCTTTCCTGTCCTGGCATTGCCTCCCAGGACACCCTGAGACGCTCCTTTGGTCTTTTAAAAGTAGATATTCCAACATTCTGATTAATGCAGCAACAGCAGAGAATAATTATGGGGAAAGTGTTTTAATAATTGATGTGCAGAAGAATAACATTTAAATAGTACTCAATGATTTTTTTGTTCTTGAGAATTTCTTTGTTCTTTTGTTACTAAAGCAAGATCTTGATGCTAAAGCTCACATACTAAAGGGAAGTAAAAATCTAGAAATCAGAGCTAAGTTACATTCTCTTTGTTTGGAAAAAAATAAAATCTTTTAAATTCCTGGCAGAAATGACAACCATGAAAGCCTACAAATGTTCTGTTTTGTTGCAATGACTGTTCCTTTTTAACAAAAAGCAAAGGTTTTCTAAGACGGTGTCCCCAGGGCACAGTCGGTGTCTGGCGGTGGAATTGGGAAGCAGGCGCTGTCAGCTCCCATATGACCTGGAAGACCCAAGAAAACAAGGCAAGGACCTGGCCACTGCCACTGGTCCCCAGGGAGCCTGCCCTGTCCCTGTTTAGGAGCTCAGCTCATGTGCGGTGACAGCAGGGACCTCGGAGGCATCTGCACATCGCTTCCTGGGTGAAGTCTAGAAAGGAAATGAAGAAAGCCCTAAACCTGGGCTGGAAACAGGTGGTACAGCTTAGCAGGAGCTTGCTGGAAACCTGGGGCTGTCCCCCTCCTCCCCATCCTCCGTCCTCCCGACTCCAGAAGAAGCTGCAAGAAGGACGGCGAGGGTCCCAAGCACAGGCTCGGACAGCTCCAGCTGGAATCCACACACGACCACAGACATGGGGCAGACAGGGGCGTGGCTGAGGATGGGCGGGGATAGGAGACAGCCACAAACAGGGCTGCCCTCTCCTGGATCTCCGAGTCTCAGCCCCACCAATGCCGGCCCAGGCAGGAGGTGGAAGCCTGGAGCATCGCGCGGCTGAGTTACGTATGTTCTTCCTGATGTTTGTTCTTCCTGATGGGCTGCGTGTAACAGAAAGTACATAGTAAAACTTAAGGAATATCCTCTGCTGGCTAGGGAGGAACTCAGGGCCTTGTGCACATACCGGGCAGGCGCCGTTTCAGCCTAGGCCAGAAAGAGTCTTAACTAAGTAAGGAAATTTAACCCAAATCTAATTGAGACCCTGGTGTTAATTTCTGGTTTTTAGGCTCTATAGGTGGAAGACAAGTTAAATAATTTCATGAACAAACAAGTGGAATGTAGGGTGTGCTACAGGACAGTTGGCCCGAGCTTTTGAAAATAGGAAGTCACTGGGCAGGGAAGGCAAGAGAACCTTGCTCTGTGGTAAATACTAAAGAGGCATAACAATATCTAACGTGTGGACTTTGCCTTCTGGATTTTAAAATATATCAAAGATCAGAGGCCAGGCATGGTGGCACACACCTGTAATCCCAGAGCTCAGGAGGCTGAGGCAGGAGGATGGCCATGAGCTCCAGATCAGCCTGGGCTACACAGCAAGACCGTCTCAGAAAACCAAAAAGAAGAAACCAAAGCTCTTTTGAGGTAATTGAGTGAAGTTGAATATGACAGGATATCAGCGAGGCAGAGTCATTATTAGTCTCCCAAGACACAATAGTGATACTGCAGCAAGGCAGAATATTTTTATTCTTGGGATATAAAAATTGAAATGTTTATGGGCAAAATATCATGGTGTCGCCACTTGGAGAGAGAGGGCAGACACAGCAAAATATCTAAACTGGTGACTCAGGAGGAGCACGAGTGCACACTGTAGGGGGTTGATTTCAGCCTTTGTACGGGTTTGAGATTTTCTCAGGGAAGAAGCTGTTTTGTTTTTAAGCCTCTGTCGACAGCAGATACCCGCAGTGTATGAGCAACACTCCGTGTCCGTGGGCCCCTGGGAAATTTCCCCGGGGAGGGTTGTCTATCCCCCCTCCCCTTCCTTCCTTCTGTTCTGTCCCAAGTCTGCGCCCAACAGGCTCCCTCCCCACCTCTCCACCAGCACGGGTTTCGGAAGGCCCTGCAGACGTTCACATGGCCACATCCGACCACCAGCTCTCAGGCCTGGCCTTTCGGAAACTGGGCAGCTGGACGCAAGCCCGGCCCTCCTTCACACGCTGCATGATGCTGACACAGCTTGGCCACACCGACTGCTCCTTCTGTCTCTTTGCTGGATCCTCAGCTGCCTGCTCGCTAGTGGGGGCCCAAGGTGCACTCTGAGACCGTTCACGTGACTCACTAGCATCCCCCGCAAGTCCCACTTGGCTCTCTCTCAGTACCACCTGTGCCCACCTTGAGGACTCCTACCCAGAACCCCCGGTTCTCACACCAAATGCGTGACCAATATCTCAGCTTGAGTTCCCAACAGGCATTTCACGCTTAACACCCAACGTGCAGGCCTAACCGGGCCCTGGTTGTCCCACACCAGCACCCTCCCCTGTTCTTCCTCATCACAGGAGATGGCAGCTCCTTTCTTCCAGCCGTGACTACTTTTTCTCACATTTCCAATCCTTCAACAAATCCCACCAGTGCTATCCTCAAAGTAGGCGACAGATGTGACACTTCTGCCTATTTCCACTGGGACTGGGGATGGACAAAGCCAATCGGCAGGAAATTTATCTCGGCAGACCATGAGATAAACCCTCGGTGGGCAGGATTTCTGCTCTTACTCACGGGTGTGTCCGCCCCTGGAGACCCCTGCAGTCAGGTTCCAGTACATGGCCCGGTATACAACACAGGCCAGAGAAATAAATACCCTAAGAGTCAGAGCTGGGACAGAGAGTCGGGGCCAGGACGACCAATGCCGGTGCAACCAACAGAGGCGCTGGACAGTCCTGGGCACTCTTATTGACAGTCAATTAGGGTGAAGGCGGTGTGTGGTTTCTCTGGAAATTAATAAAAACAAGGCTCATAAAGGACAAAGCATTCTCGAATTAGGAACAGAACAGATGAAATATGAGCTGTAACTAGAACATTGTCCTTCTAGCCTGAAGGATTTAGCTGTGGGGATGGCATTTGGGTGCGAGTCACTCAGACCTCGGCTCCTAGGCTTCAGGACTCACTTCTGTAAACAGCCAGGTGCGGGGCCCACTCCTCCCAGCCTGCCTTGGGCGTCGTCAGTGTTACGGCCTCTGCATCTCCCCCTTCTCTGTTGGACAATGGCAGCGGCTTCAGGGCTGTCACAGGTGAGGGACCCGCTCAGTAGCAGCCTTTGCGTGGCTCTCAGCTTGGGGTCACATCTTGCTGCCCACAGAGAATCCATCTTGGTCCACAGTGGTGCATTCTGGGAGGATGGCCACAGCGACTTTTTATTTTCTGTTGAAAAATAAGCACGCCCTGGCCCCTGTGTCATCAATTGTGTGGAGCCATTTACTTTTAGTTAGGACATCCTTTGACAGCACTAGTGTCTAGCACATGCTTGTAGATCTATCTTTATATCAATGGAGTTTTTTGTTTTGTTTTGTTTTTTTGGTACCAGGGATTGATCTCGGGTCCTTGTGCTTGAGAGAAGGCAGGCAACAGAACCACTGAGCTAAATCCCTGGCCCCTATATCAATGGAGCTTTAATGGAATATATTTAGCTTCCCTAAGTGGATTTAAAATTTTTAAATGAAAGTAATAAGATCTAATAGAGCTTGTGGAGGTAGCTGTACCCCCTTTCTTATGTAACTGTGTTTTTAGGGGAAGGTGAGCATGCCCAACAATGTCTTGTCCTTATGGATTGTAAGGACTGATGATATGTTTAACTGACTAGGCTGTCTATAATAATTTCCTCTATAAAGAGCATCTCCAACTGCAGTTATGGCAGAAAGGGCAAAGTTTCAATCCAACTGCTTCAAGCTAAGAAGGGTCGATGTTGCGAAGACCGCTGCTATGGGCTCTCTTCAGGGAGCTAATTTAATGGGCCTTAAATAAAAATCATGTTGTAATTTAACAATTATAAAGTCTTTTTAGAGTCAATCTGGTGGATTTTGGTTTAAAAAAAAAACCTAGCACACCTGTTGCTGATTTTATCTATATGATCACTTGGAGTATGGCAGCCTACAGCAAGAATAAACAAAAATCTTAAGAAATTAGAGCTGTATAATCAAAGTATAAGTACTAAAATGAAGAAGCAGGTTGAGGAAAGAGCCATGTTCAGAAACTGTTTTTAAAGGACTACAACAGTGATTGGAACCTGCTGGCTCTCAGACCCTTTTATAATGGAGGTCACCTATAACTGGTTGTGATCAGTTAGTTGTAAACAGCACTACACTTGGACCATCCATCGGTCTGATATTTTGTCATAATTATTTTAATTTTACCTGTAAAAAGACTGAAAATTTAATATTTCTAAAAAACAACTTAGCTAAACATTTTTAAAATTCTTGTTGAAGTCTATAAATTATACCATAGTTATTCTTAATGACCTCTAACAGGAGTGAGTCACCAGTGTAGCTGGAAACTGCTTCAAGGGGTCAGCAATTGGAGCCTTTCTTATATACAGTGTTATTACTATGGTCTTAACTATATATTTTTGGTTATACTTTTCTACTGGGTGTTCAAGACCAAGTTAAGGTGAGACCTTTATTAATTAAAATTAACCTCCTGCTGTCTATCAAGGTCAGTTAAGTCTCCTCAGGCATTAATTAGAACCCTGTATAGAGCGTTTCAGCTCCCGTCAGGGTCAGCCATCGGGATGTGTCACGGCCTTGCTTGACCATGTTGCTCTCTGTGAAAGCGTGGGAGATTTATCAATTCAAGTGGCACTCCTTTGGCACACTTTATATTTGTAGCTTCTTATCTTCTTTCCAACAATCTCCCTACTCAAGAGGTTGGGTGACTTACCAAAGTTGTAGGATCTTGTAGAAAAGGTTCTTCATGTCCTGGGATGTGTGTAGACCATGAAGGGCCGGGGCCAAAGCATTGCCTGACTCCTTAGCCCAGTTACTTTTCTAGTTCTGGTCTCTAAACTTTAGGTGAATACCAAGATAAGAAGATCAATAACATTGGTATTGCAATGGAGTAGTGGATTTAATTGTTATAATTTTATCTGGATGTCAAGCACTTTGAAATATAAAATAGCACAGTAGGAAATGTGACAACAATCACAGGTCAGGGTGATATGACCATAAGTTAAGGAACATATAGCTTGTAAAGTTGGTTAAAAAAAAAGAAATATAAAATATAGTTAGAGGACTGTTATCAATTATGGTTGTTTTAGTAGTTGAATTCCTATAAAATGTTAACAGAAAAAAATGCCTCAAATCAAGAGCCACACATAACATTTCAGCATGACAATCACGATGACATTATCTGTGTAACGTACTTAATTGTCCATCTTGGTATAAAATAACCACACTTAAACACACTCATCACTCCACAGAAATGCAAAACTCTTACCCAAATTATCTTTTGGTAGGATGTTATCTAAAGAAAATATATCATCCCATAAATGTACTTGCTATCATAAGTAGCTGGAGCATAAGAGGCAAACACTTTCATCCAAAGGAAGTTATAACCATAAACAATGTATTAGAAAACACATCCACTCAGAAAGCAAGAGTACGTTTAGTACACCAGAAAATTAACAATAATTATTGCAATCTAATGAAACCTTATACCCTTTAATTTAGTTTGGTACCTAAGGCATCTTTTTTTTTTCCTGGTACTGGGGATGGAACTCGGGTCCTTGAGTTTTCCAGGCAGGCAGAAGAACCACTGAGCTACATCCCCAGCCCAAAAACATGTTTAATAAAACCTGTTTTTCCACAGAAAATTTAATCTTTTGAAAATCACCTGTTTAAGTATATCACAATAACATATTTAGAACTTAACCCTTTGATGATAATTTAAAGTTATTACAATAACACATTTAAGTAATATACGTTGACATAATTCTGTCATAGGCTCTGAAAACTATCAGGGTCAGTCTGTTGTAAGACCATGGAAACTGTTGAGGACCTCCAGTGAGCAAAGGCTGGAAAATATTTCCATGTGACCACTCCTTTGTTCACCAAAGGGAGTCCCATTTAGCAGCCTCTCCAAATCTAAGGATCTCTATTTAATACCGTAACAAAGCTTATTTAATAACCTATAAAAACTAAAGCTGGGTGTGGTGGTGCACGCCTGTAATCCTAGCACTCAGGAGGCTGAGGCAGGAGGATCACTGTAAATTCAAAACCAGTCTGAGCTACGTATTGAGTTCCAGGGCAGTCTGAACTACACAGTGAGACTCTGTCTCACAAAAAAAAAAAAAAAAAAAAAAAAAAAAAAAAAAAAAAAAAAAAAAAAAAAAAAAAAAGAAGAACAAACAACCTATAAAAACCAGATTGCAAAAATTAATACATTATTTGTAAGCAATTAACATTTTGGAGCAATTATATTTCAACAACAATATGCATTACATCATTTTAATCTGCTAGCAAACTTGGGGAAAAAAAAAAAAAAAGAAAGAAAAAGAAAAAGAAAGAAAGAAAAGAAGAAGAACAACAACAACCTATAAAAACCAGATTGCAAAAATTAATACATTATTTGTAAGCAATTAACATTTTGGAGCAATTATATTTCAACAACAATATGCATTACATCATTTTAATCTGCTAGCAAACTTGGGGAAAAAATGCATGCATTTAACTTTAATAACCTTTATCTATAAGCCAATTTAAATTATAGGCAAATATCTTTTTTTACAACAACCTATAAAAACCAGATTGCAAAAATTAATACATTATTTGTAAGCAATTAACATTTTGGAGCAATTATATTTCAACAACAATATGCATTACATCATTTTAATCTGCTAGCAAACTTGGGGAAAAAATGCATGCATTTAACTTTAATAACCTTTATCTATAAGCCAATTTAAATTATAGGCAAATATCTTTTTTTAATTTTTTAAAGGAAAAAATTGTTGAGTTCAAACAAAACATCTATATGATTGGACAAACAAACATAAGACAATTTCTAAAACTAGAGTGTGCTCAAGTAAATTAAGCCTAATTGAATTATAATATCCTTTTATAATTTAGATTTATAATTTTTTTTTGGTACCAGGGATTGAACTCAGGTCCTTGCACTTGAAAGGCAGCAAGGCAGGCTAAATCCCCAGCTCTATATTTATAATTGTTAATAAGACTAGTCAAAACTTTGTAAGTCAATTAACAGAAATCTCCTGTAGAATTAGAATCAGAAGGAATGAAAGCTCTTTCTGCCTGTAAATGTAAACCTTTCATAAAAAAAACTTGAAACCAATAAGCAAACTTACATATTTCCTTGATAAATCACTTCTGCATACCTTCTGGATGTACCTAAGCCAGTTCTAGTCTAGTTACATATCTTTCTTTATCCTTCTAACAAGGCAAACATACAAAATTCTTTCATAAGAAAAGTATGTCTCTTTGTTGTTGTTTTATCCCCCCGGTACCGGAGGCTTCAGCCGGACTCGCCTCTATCAACAGCCAACTGAGGGGCCCACTCCTCACAGCCTGCCTCGGGCATAGTCAGTGGTACAATCCTCCGCACAGTGGACGCCGAACAGTGCTCGGCACACAGCAATCACCCAGTGAGTGAATGAGTGACGGAATCAATGGAGAGATGAAACAGGGTTAGGCTCAGGGAGTGGTGACAGCCCACAGCCAGGCTGGCATGCGCTGTCTAACATATCTCACGCGTGTGTCCCCCGCTGTATTAGCAGAATGTCCCGAAGTCCTACACACAAGCCACCTTCCCACCTTAGGAACTGAGGTGTCTCTTTGAGATTCTCTCTACAGCTCCGGAACAAGGCAACACTTTCTGTTCTTACCTTGCCAAGGCTGGGTCAGTGGACCCTGGAGAAGGGCTCTGTCCAATCTGCACCTGCGCCAGGCGAGATCTGGGGCCACAGGGGTGAGGAGGAACCCGCTGCGGGAGGAGGCTGCAAGTGAGTCTGCAGGGGTGACGAGCGGCATCTCCCTGCGCAGAGCGGCCTGGGCGCCCCAGCCTGGAGGAGGGAGTCAGGCACCACAGCAGCCTTTTCTTTATCCCACAGCACACTCTGGGCCATGACAGGAACGGGGCCCCGCACACGCGCCTGCCGGAGAGGAGCAGCCCTTCCTGGCCTCCCGTCACAGTCCCCACAACACCCTTCCTCCTGCCGCTCAGGACGGCTCCACACGGGCCAGACGGTCCCTGCCAGGTGCTGCTTCAGAGGCTGCACGAAGTCTGTTGCCTGACTGCTCTCCGGAGGCAGCTGGACAGGCCAGAGAGGGGATGCGCTCATCTGCGAAACTCTGGCTTCGTGATTTTATTCTTTCCTCCATGGGAGCCACATACATCGCACCTCCCCACCCAGATTCATTCGACGGGCCGGGCGCCTCGCTCCGTGTACGGTGCCTCCTCAGTGTGCACCTCGAGCCCCGTGACGACTCCTGAGTCCACACCCTGAGGCACCTCCACAACCATAGCAAATTTTCCCCAAAAAGGCTAAAGTGAGGTTTATGGCCAGAACTGGGACCAGACCTCTGAAGTCCTCCTGGGCTCCCCACCGGCACCCAAGTGGGTTTTTCCCTGAAAGCTGCTCAGCTCCTGGCTTCTCACCCAGTGCTCCAGGGCCATCCAAGCCCCAGCAGTGATGGCCTCGGGAAGGGGCCAGGTGGGCACCACAGAGCTTCCGGTTCCTGGGACCCAGGTGAGGTCAGAAGACTCAGAAGGCACAAATATATTTTAGTTTTTGTTTGCTTCAGTTTTTTGAGACAGGGTCTCACTATGTGGCCCAGATTGGCCTTAAACTCTGGTGATCTTCCTGCCTCAGCCTCCCGAGTAATGCAATTGCAGGTGTGTGCCACCATGCCCAACTAGTTCTATTTGGGGGGCACCCAAGATCAAACTCAAGACCTTGTGCTTGCCAGGCAGGCACGGTGCCACTGTGCTACATCCCTGGCTCAATGCCTGACTAGTTTTGAAAGTTAAAAACATGTTTGTTGTCTGAATCATCATGATGTAAATCCTAAACAACTTATGAGTAGATGAAAATAAATGACACTTTAAGGCCCACAGTTATCAAATGAGAGGTAAAACAGAAATTATTGAATTAATATTTTAAAAGCATAGATTCAAAAGTTATGAGCACGGCTCATAACTGCAAAAAAAGAAACAGAAGAATAAATTGCCAAAGGAGCAAGCCACCGACTCAAAACAAACACCTGTGTTGCCGAGGCTGCAGGAGTTGCAGGGATGCGTGATAACAGCTGGGTGACCCAGCCTTGCTCTCTACTGGCCCTGTCCTGTGTCCCCTGTGTGCACCAGGAAACTCACTGGGAGAAGAATGCCTGCAAAAACAACGTGTCTGGAAAACAACCAAGTTCTGTATTTCCAAACAGTGAGGACATGAAAGTGTGTCCCATCACCTATGGAGAAAACAAGGGTAAGAAGCTTCTAGTAGAGATGGAGTTTGAACTTCTGAATTTACAAGGCATTGAGACCAGGAGGCTTTGCCTAGCATTAGCAACACTAATGGTACAGAAAATGGAGCTCAGTTCTCCCTGCATATCTGTCCCGTATCAGGAAGGCCTCAGGCTCAGTGAATGATGACTAATACTCAAGTGATTCACACACAGTGCTGGGCTGTCCAAGTAAAGAAGAGAGAAATACAATAAAAAACTAAAATCAGAAATGCCTGGTGCGATGTCACACACCTGTGATCCCAGCAGTTAGAAGGATGGGGCGGGAGGATCAGTGCAAGTTGGAGGCCAGCCTGTGCTACATGGTGAGATCCTGTCTCAAAAAAAAAACAAAAACAAAAAGCCACTAAGATCAGAAATGAAGGGCCAGGAATTTAGCTCAGTAGTTCCAGCACCTGCCTTGTGAGTATAAGGACCCAAGTTTGATCTCTGGCACCAAAAAAAAAAAAAAAAAGAAATGAAGGTGGAGACATTAGTACTGACATTACAAAAATAAAAAGAATCATAAAAAGAATGTTAGGAACAATAAACTATACCCAGCAAATTAGATGTTTTCTACTCCTTTGAGGTCTTTTTCACTACCACATAAGAAGAGCCATTCCCAAACTGTTCCAAAAAACAGTAGGAATGTGTGTGTGTGTGTGTGTGTGTGTGTGTGTGTGTGTGTGTGTGAGAGAGAGAGAGAGAGAGAGAGAGACTGAGGGCAGAGTCCAGGACCTCCCACACACTAGCAAGTACTTTGCTATAACCCCTTAACCGAGCTATATCCCCAGCCCTTTTTAATTTTTTTAGAATTTAGAGACAAGGATTCATTAAGCTGCCCAGTCTGGACTTGAACTTGTAATCCTCCTGCCTTGTCCTCCTGAGTAACTGGGATTACAGGACTTGTCACCAAGTCCAGCCATCCTCCACATTCTATAAGATCAGCATTACCCCAGTAAAGCCAGATAAAGATATCCCAAGAAAAAACATAGAACAATATTCCCCATCAGTATAGATGCAAAACTCCTCCAATGGCCTATTAGCGATTGTACTCCTATCAGCATAAGGGGTATGGTTTAGATCTAGATATCCCCAGTCTCCCGTGCTCAGGGGCAGGCTTCGGAAGGTGACTAGACCAGAGGCACGTACTCAGCGGACTCAGGGGTCTCAGCGCTTGGTCTCTCCATAGAGGAGTGTGCTGTTAGGAGGTGGGGCCTGGTCGGAGGGTCACTGGGGCTGGTTGCGCTTTTAGAGTGGTCTCCCTCTCCATTCCTCTCTGCTCTCTGCTTGCCGCTCCCATGGTGTGAGCAGCTGTCCTCCTCCATGCCCTTCCACCATGGCTCCTGCCTTGGAGCCAGGGGGCCACGGACTGACCCCTCGGAACTGTAAGCCAAAGTCTGTCTCTTCCCTTCATCCGCGCAGGTCAGCTGTGTCGTCCCATAGCTGTCCCTGAGGGCCAGTTGGCTGACACATCGGGTGACTGAGGACGCTCCCTCTGTAGACGGCACGGTTTGTGGATTTCTCGGCCACCTCCCTGACACGCACAGAGGTGGGGAGTGTGCAAACATGACGGAGAGGACACCGAGGCAGGCTGAGGGCCGAGGAAGAATCCCAGAACTGCGGGCGGAGGACTCCGCCAACCCCGCCGCTCAGCTGAGGTCCACGCCAGCAAGGAGCAGCCCGGGAATGAAAATCGGCCAAGAAAGCGGAAAACCGACCAAGAGGTCGGAACGACACCGCGCCCAAGAATGGGGCTGAGGTGCGTGCGTCCTCGGGAGGAACCGGCGGAGTCCTGTAAACACAAGCGAGTCTCCCCGAAGCCAGACGGCTGGGACAGAGGCCCGGCTGCCCCAGGTCTTCCCCGCTGCCCTGAACACGGAGTCGGGAAGCTCTGGTGCCTGCGCGGTGAGGGTGCGGAGGCCGGCTGGGCGAGGGCTCCGGCCTCCCCGGGTCCCGGAGACCTATGCGTCCTCGGGAGGAACCGGCGGAGTCCTGTAAACACAAGCGAGTCTCCCCGAAGCCAGACGGCTGGGACAGAGGCCCGGCTGCCCCAGGTCTTCCCCGCTGCCCTGAACACGGAGTCGGGAAGCTCTGGTGCCTGCGCGGTGAGGGTGCGGAGGCCGGCTGGGCGAGGGCTCCGGCCTCCCCGGGTCCCGGAGACCTATAGATCAAACGAGGGCGCAAGGGCAGGGCGGGAAGGCCAGAGTCCTGCCCTCCTCCTGCCTGCTGATCCGAGGCTGGAGTCCCCGTCTGGCCTGGTCCTGCCCTGGCCCGAACGTGGCCCCTGGGCCGGCGGAGCTCCCCACAGAGGTGACCCTCGGCCACACCGACCACGCCTCACGGTGCTGTGGGTGTCGGGCGCTTCCAGCCCCGGAATCAGTAGAGGCGCATTTAAGGGGGGGGGGGCGTCCAGGGCTCAAGGGTGAGCCTGTTTACTCCGGCAGACAGAAACACGGAAGAACGCCATTCCCCTTCCTTTCATAAAAGAGAAGCCACCTGAAAAACAAGAAGAAAAAGTACAAATATTCCTTTCGATCCAGCAAATGTAGTCCCATGGAAATTTCATGTTCTCCTTACGTTTCTCACTGCGCTGCCAGTCTGTGGAAGCCAGCCCCAGGCCCCGAACTTGGGAATCCTTGCCTGCAGGATGAAAGACTAGGTGGGCTTTGGCCTGCGCCCGGCTCCCCCAGGCCGAGGTCCCTGCTGGCCACAAGACCTGATGCCGGCTACGCCTCCCTTTACCTTCCGAGGCTCAGCTCGCTCGGTGGTTGCTTTAGATTTAAGTAAGAAAAGAATGTTAATCTTCACCCTTTCTGTGAAAAAATTAACTTTTGGAACATTACATTTCTTCGGAGAGAGAATAATAAATTCCTGAATAAATTCCCTTTGTCATAACTCTATTTTGCAAAAAGTATAAGATTATTCCATAGTATTACCGGAATAAATCAGAGCTGTGTGTAATAGGGCTTCAAGTTTTAGTTTTCAGAGGAAGTATAGTAATAATTTTCAAATTAGAGACTAACGAAATCTTCCACTTTGTCAGCAACAGTGAAAATGTCTTATTTGTACTCTATGATATTGAAAGAAATGGATATTTTTCAAAACTGTGGCAAAACTTAGAAATTAAACAGTACCCTCTACGCCATGACACGTAAAAGTCCTTTAAAAAGTCAAGTAATATGGCTTGTTATTCGAGCCTGTTGGTGTCTAGGCTCATTAACACTAAAATATATAATTTAGAGACGCAGGTATATTATGCAATTAATTTTTTGATAATAAAATGTCATTCCATGAAGGAACCCAAGGCCAGAATCAGTAATCAAGGTGAACTGGACAGAAAAGTAGTAAGAAAACTGTAAGTAGTGATACAATTAACATTTTTGGAGTTGTGATGCTTTGGATCATTTTATCACATTTTTGGCCAGTTTAATTCTTTGTTTGTTTGTATGTTTTGTTTTGTTTTTTGAGACAGGGTCTCACTATGTAGTTGAGACTGACCTGGAACTCACTGTGTAGCCCAGGCTGGTCTCGAACTCACAGCGATCCTCCTGCCTCAGCCTCCCGAGTGCTGGGATTACAGGCCTGCGCCACCGTGCCTGGCCTTGGACAGTTTAAAACATCTTGGGAACAATATTAGATTGGATCATCTGAAAGTCTCCTTTCGGTAGGTTCAAAGGGTCACACTCCAACTATTTCAAATACTCCAAATGAACATCTCACAGATGCACACGCTCAGTGTCTCCCCTGCAGCAGGGTGGGAGCTTGGCGACCTGCCCTGGTCTGTGCGGTCATCACGGGGAATGGATCCTGTGCACAGAAGCACAAACCGATGGGGAAGCAGGGCCAACGCGACCAAGTCCAGCGTGGGGACCAGTGCGCGCGAACCCTGGGAAGAGGGCAGTCGGCCCTGCGGCCCTGCTGAGCTGTTAGCCTCGGAGGAACGACGGGACCAAGGCAGCGTCTGCGGAGAGGCGAGGTGTCCGCTCTCCGGGACAGGCCGGCTGTGGACAGGGGCTGAGCAGGGCGACCCAGGGCGGGTGTGAGTCTTCACCGCGCCACTCCACTGCTCCTACCTGGTCTGCTTATTCCACTCCGTGGCCTGAAGGGAAGGGGCCAGGAGACGGGCAGAGGGAGGAAGGGACAGAAGGGACTCGAGACAGGTCCCCTGCGCCCCGCCTCCTGCGATGAACGTGATCATTACTACTGCGGACACGGGCAGAGACAGACAAAAATTGAAGCGAAAGCATCACATCCTTGTCGCAGGCTCAGACTGGTGATGTGTCCATCACAGACGTTCATCCTTTCAGGCTGGGAAGCCCGAGGTCCAGAAGGGGCAGAGCCCTGTGTGGGGCAGGGAGGCCCCTGCCTGCCTCTGAGACCTCGCGCCTCATCCTCCAGGTTCCGAGGAAAGAGGGGCAGGCCTGGGTGAGAGTGCGAATCCCTTGGAGCGGTGCTCATGCTTTACTCCACCAGGCTGCCTCTTCACACGTCCCCAGGGTATGTGCAGGGTCACACAACACAGCTCCATCCTGGAAAACAAGACCGGCTCCCTGAGCCCCTTGCTGCTGCTGAGACCACAATTACAGACAGACAAAACACGTTCGCAATGGCTGTGTGTCCTATATGAATGTTCTAACAAGGAAAGTCACTGCAAAGCCATCAGTGCTGAAATCTCCAGCCAAATAGCACCGTTATCTCAATCAGATTTTTTAGAGGAAAACAAGCCCATGTAAACTGTTCGACTCACAAAATCTCACGAAGCCACTCTAAGCACTGTAGTGTGATGTGTTGGAACACCCTAATTCATCACATGCATAATGCTCGTGAATATCTTGTGGACGAAACTTCTCTGCTTCCTTTTACTGCTGTATTATAGTACTCTACACCTATTTCACACAGTTACTGTAAGGAGCCAGGCGTGGCACACACCTGTGATCCCAGCACTTGAGAGACTGAGGCAGGAGGATCTCCATGAGCTCGAGGCCAGCCTGGGCCACATAGTAAATTCAAGACCAGCCTGGGTTAAAGAGTGAGACTCTGTCAATGAATTATACAACAAAAGACTCTCAAGTAGAAAAGAGTTTATTCTATGTGAAAACATTGTAACAGTTCTACCTCTTTTTCCAAAGTAAAGAAAATCATTGAAAACTGGCTTAAAAACAATCAGGTTGAGGGCTGGAGATTTAGCTCAGTGGTGCCGCTGCCTGCCTCTCAAGCACAAGGACCCAAGTTTAATCCCCCCAGTACCAAACCAAACAAAACAAAACAAAAAAAACAGTCAGGTTGAAAAAATGTCCCCATATAATTTACAGGCAAAAGAAAATCTAATTTTGATATGTAATTAAATGATGGAAAATAAAAGCACTGTCTAAATGAGAATCTCAACTGCCAGAGTTCTATAGGCCAGATAATAATTTTAAATAATAGTTACACTGTTAATTGTTGAAATAATATGTAATAGTCTTCTTTCTCCTCAATCATTAAAACTCTATATAATATTCTCATAACACTCTGTCACCGTGACGGGTATTTTTCTAAGTCATGTATCACCGCGACGCCTCGTGTTTCTGCGTCTGCTGCTGTCAGCCCGTCGGCTTCAGAGCGAATCCCGGGCTAAAAACTTGACAAACTTGGAAATGTAGTTCACACGTTACTAAAAATAGCCCCTTTTTAATTTTTCCAACAAATTTAATATGGATATGACGATAGAAGTACATTAGGATAATAGAAATTCACCCTACATTAGTTTTTAATGAATCTGGGATTTCACAATTCTTTCATATTCCAAACTTTAATTAGTCTTCAGAAATAACTGTCGTCCCTGCGGGCGCGCCTAGTGCGGGTGCTGAGCACAGCACTTTCCTGGCCCCGCGCAGAGCCTGGCGCCCTCCCGCGGTCATCGCACTTGGCCCATTGCGCAGAGGGGGAAACTGAGGCGGGAGGGTGAGAAGGTTCCAGGGAAGAGCCAGGACTTGAAGATCTGATGTAAAGCTCGGGGCCTTGGCTTCCCAACATGGTGCACTCGAGCCATGATTTCGTAATAACCTGATTTTTCCAATAATCCACATCCACAGCGCGCAGTGATCGCGTCCTGGGTGGAGTCGGTGCGTGCAGCATGCAGGTAGCACGCCTCCGTCTCTTCTTTCTTCCCTTCTCTCTCCTCTCCCCGCTCCCTCCTCCAGCTCCCGACCTCCTCCCCACAGAGAAAGATCTGTCTCCGCACTTCCTATTACCTATCTTTAGTTTGCTCTACGATTTACTTAGACTTTGGGTTTCCCCGTGTAAGGGAAACCATGTGCGATTTAAGCTCGTGTGTCCGATTTATTTCACGTGACATCATGGTCACAGGTACACCCGTTTCCTGCGAACAGCTCAAGTCTGTCCTTCTCTGTGGCAGCGTGGCGCTCCATGGTGTGTGAACACCGACGCTGCTTTATTCATCTGTCTGCTGATGGACACAGGCCGCTTCCAAGGTACCCCCATCTGATGTAAAGAAAACGAAGTTCCAAACAGAGAGAAATGGAGAGTCGATCTAGTGGACATACAAAATTAGGTCAGATTCAAAAAACAAAAGATTACTGCTAATTGTTAGAGACAAGACAATGTAAACTACGTGAAGATTCTCAGAAATATATGTATGAAACAAGACAGACAAATGAGTTTTCCTTTTCAATAAATCAATGTTTAAACAATATTTTGAAGGTTACTGCAGAGAATGAGCCTTCTCAGAGCTTCTCGATTCACATATTTTTCCATCTAAAAGAAAAATTCAGAGCCAGTCATGATGGCTCACACCTGTGATATCACTCGGCATTTGGGAGTCTGAGGCAGGCGGGTCACAATTTTGATGGGAATGTGGACTACATAGCAAGATCCTGTCTCAAAAAACAAAAATTCGAGGTCTTTTAATCATCTTGTTTTTCCTACCTGGGTATGTTTTCACTAAATAATATACATAATTTTAAAGCATTTGATAACAATGAAATTCAAATATTTAGGAGGAAATGAACTATAAATTATTTAAGTTCCATATCATTTCTCCTTATGGGAAATTGAGTTATTTTCATACAACCAAAAAAATCCATGACACACAATTAAAAACCAGCAAACAACAGTCACATTTTATAAGGCAGCGATCACACCCGTGTGGTGCTAGTATAATTGGAGGACAGAAGACGCTCATTCCTTGGTAATTCCGCGTTTCCTCCTGTGGGTTTCAGGAGCTCATTAGATATTCCCTGGCCCGGTCTCCTAAGTAATTAGATTTTAACAGGATTTTCAGCAGATCTGAGCTTTCTCAGTGGGTGCCGCAAGCGGCCCCTCCAGCCACCCCAGCAGGGCGGATCTGCAGGCCACAGTTAATAGGACAATTACTAGCCTGCTCTAAATGAGTGGAGTTAATGCACTTAAGCTAAATGGCTCTGCTTGTGATTAAATATTAACATCTGCAAATACAAAATCATGCCATGCAATCAAATTTCGATGTGTTAATTTCCCCAAAGAAAGATTTCAATTGTTTACATAAATCCCTTTAAGTATTGTATATTAAACAGTTTTAGAGTAAACTAATAGAAAGTTGGAAACTGTTCTTCCCACTTAAGAGTCCTAAAGTACACTGGGTTTTATAGGAAATCATCTGTGGCTGTGATGGAGAAACTGAAACATTAGAGATGAATATATAAAATCAGAAGCTTCCAGGAAGAACAGAACTTGATCCCAGCGGGAAATCTGTGAGCTCTGCTACGGAGCTGGGAGTTGGGAACTTGGGCCGGGGAGTGGGGACTTCGCAGGACCGAGGAAGGGGAACAGAGGAAGAGAGCTCAGAACCCGGATGCAGGTCCCCCCACAGGCGAGGAAACTTCCAGAAGTTGGAAACAGAAGCCTCAGGAAGGACCTATGAAATCGAGTCTGGGGCTCACACTTTACACAAACTCTGGGGCAGGGAGCCTGGAAGTCACTTTTCCCCCCTGAAACAGGGTCTTAGAGCAGGCGTGGTGGCACATGGCTATAATCCTAGCACTTGGGAGGCTGAAGCAGGAGAATCACTGTGAGCTCAAGGCCAGCCTGGGATACATAGCAAGGCCCTGTCTCAAAAAATGGGAGGGGGGAGAAAGAAAGAAAGAAGGAAGGAAAGAAAAGAAAGGAAAGAAGGAAGGACAGAGAAAGAGAGGGGGCGGAGAGATATCTTGCTATGCATTCCAGGCCAGTCTTAACCTCAAAATCCTCCTGCCTCAGCCTCCCAAGTGCTGGGGCCTACCTCAAATCTGATTTTTATAAACCAAATCGTTTTTGTTTTTTATTTATTTTGTTTTTCCAATCCTGGAAATCAAACTCAGAACCTTATTACTAATAAGGCAAGTCTCCTATTACTGAGCTATGTTCCTGGGCCCCAAGTTTCATCAAAGTCCACAAAGACCAGGCATGGTGGTGCACGCTTTTAATCCCAGCACTGTGGGAAGCTGAGGCAGGGAGATCATAAATTCGAGCCCAGCATGGGCAACTTGACAACCTAGCAAGGTCTTGACTACAAATTTAAGAGGGCCCATGGATGTCACTCGGCAGGAAGGCCTTCAGGTTCAATCCCCAGTGCTCTTTTCCCACCCTCTCCTCGAAGGTATGAAACTGCAGGCCAAGCAGAATGTCAAGGCAGCTCGGGCTCTAACACTAGAGTCGCTCTCCAGTCCTCAGGCCGTTTGCTCCCTGTGAGCGCGCATGTGCAGACAGCGAGCCAGGCCGCGCGCATGTGCAGACAGCGAGCCAGGCCGTGCGCATGTGCACACGATGCACCACGCGCACGATTCTCTGGGAACGCTGGCCCCCTGCCCCGAAAGCACCCTTCACGCCGTAACCCTAGAGAAAGGCCAGAGAGGTGAGCTCCATTTATTTGCCAATATATTTTAAAATATGGGTTGTATCATTTATTGCTGCTTCCGAAATAAATGCAGAGAGCATATCACGGAGAGGCGTGTCAAAGGATTCGCTGGGAGGAGCTGCCCCGCGGGTAGACCACACAGCTGGCTCTGCCCTGGGCGCAGTCACTCGCACCCAAGTTGCCAAGGTCAGAATCCTTGACTCTCATCAACACAGGAGACCCTACTGGGTCGCTTCTCTCCAGGTCCACTCTGTGGGGCTCTTGGCCAGCTGGGACAGGCGTGCCTCTGCGGGCTCACGTTTTATTCCTCTAACTTCTTTAAAAATTGCCTTAAAAAACATCAAGATAAACTGAACTCTGAATTCTTGCTAGGGGCTGGGTTTGTTGTGAAGCCCAGTTGCTGAATTTGACATCATCAGGGAAATCCACATGCGCATTCACTCCGAGGAGAGGTGGACAGAGGGGAGGGGAGGGGAGGAAAGCCAGAGGATTAAGATGCAGTGTGTACCGTACCAACGCCCTATGATGAACACAGACATGCCCAGTAAAAACATCAAAGAAAGTGATCTAGCAAGTACTAAACGGTAACACCATCATGATTAAACTACATAGTTGCAAACCTAGAAACCTGCAGATGAATGCAGGTATGTGAGGAGTACGTGGATCTTTATTATACCATTTTATCTTTGTATAGAAATTTCACATAAGAATAAAATGTAAAAGTAGAGAACCACCCACCAAAACACCCACTTCATACCATTCTCTACCTCCAATTTTTCTTAAGGAAAAGTACCCCACATTCCTATCTGCCAACCAGAAATGCTCCGATAAAAAGGACTAAGATAGCTAAGTAATAAGGAAAGCCTGCTCTCGGGAACCATTAAGGTTAGGAAGCCAAGGAGCAGGGCTTTGACTCTGTCCTTATCAGGTACATCAGACAGAAACTCACTTCCAGGCAGGAAATGAGGGGAACCCCTGCCTGGGATACGCTGAGCTCACGGAGGGCTGAACAGCTCCTTCTACCTCACTACATTCAAATGCCAAAGCCCCACTGCCCCTGTGTTTCGGGACAGCACAGGGAGCTAACAGTTTACTGAGGTCGTGACGGTGGGGCCCCCTGGCCTTGAGGGAGTAGTGTCCTCAGAAGGGGTGACACTAAGCATCTGCCGTATCCACACATGCACCTGAGAAAAGGTTGGTGGGTCTCAGTGACCTGGGCTACCTGTGACCTGCACACCAGAAGGCCGCTCGGGAACTGACTGTGTTGGGCCCACTCTTGGGCCCCTAGCTCTGGAGCTGTGAGGAGGTAAAAGTTGCTATGAGCCCCCCCAAGTGTGGTACTTTGTTGTCGCTGCTGGAGCCACTGAGGCAGAGCTAAAGAGTTGAAACTTCTCCAGAAACCAGGCTCTTGATTCTCTATCTTGATCTGTATCCCTGTAATATAATGGCACACAGAACTACTGACAGATTGCTTACATTTCAAGCCATTTTTCCTGAACCTATAAGTATGGCTCTCCCAGAAGCTGTTGTCTCTTTAACTTTCCTCCAACAATGGAAGTGTTGCTGCCAATGATGGAATCCAGTAAATACCCTGACATGTACATTGTCAGAGGTCCTAACTTCCCAACCAAAAGACACTAGTGGACCAGATCAAAGGACACCATACAAGCAGGGCCTGGTGGTGCAACTCTAATCCCAGCACTCCAGAGGCTGAGGCAGGAGCATCACTGTGAATTTGAGGTCAGCTGAAACTACATAGTCAGAGCCTGTCTCAAAAAAACAAAATACAACTATCTACTGTCTACTGGAGAAACACCTTACCCAAAAGGAAGCTCATAGAATAAAAACAAAGGGAAAATGATACCTCATGCATCCAGAGCCCAAAAGCAAGCAGGAGTAGCTGTCTTATCTTCAGACACATCCAACTTCAAGCCAAGTCCGGTCATAAGACTCAAAGATGGTCACTGCATGCTGGTGAAGGGAAAAATTCAATAGGAAGAGATAAAAATCATAGATCTGTGCACTGACTATTGGTACATGGAACAGATGGACACCAATACAGTCCACGTGGGGGGACTCCAAAGCCTCATTCAAGGCCAGGGATTTAGCTCATCGGCTTGGTGGCCTGCCTTGCAAGCGCAAGGACCCGAGTTCAATCCCCGGTACCAAAAACAAAACAAAACAAAACAAAACAAAAACACCTCATTCATAATTAGGGCAACCAGACAAAAATTGACAAAGAAACGTTAGAGTTAAACCACACGATAGAACAAGTGGACTTAACAGATCTCTACTATATCTTAGGTCATAAAGCATGCTTAAATAACTATAAAACAATTGGAATAAATCACTGCATACTCTCATATCATAGTGGAATGATGCTAGAAATCAACAGTAAAAGAAATTACGCAAATACATGGAAATTAAACAATATATTAATAAATATTCAGTGGGTTACCGAAATCACAGAGGAAATAAAAAGTTCCTAGAATCAAATGACAATGGAAGCAGAACATACCAAACATCTGGGACACTAGGAAAGCAGTTCTAAGCAGGAAGTTAACAGCTGTGAATGCTCACATTAAAAGAACAGAATGATCCCAAATAAGTGACCTCATGATGCTTTTCAAGGTCCTAGAAAGACAAGAGCAAGGCAAATCTTAATAGAGGGTAGGAAATTACAAAAAGCACAGCAGAAATTAATGAAAATGAGACTGAAAAAATACAAAGGACCAATTAAAGATTTTTAGGGTTTTTTTTTTTTTTTTGATAGAACACAAATCCTTAACCAAACAAAAAAAAAAGGAAAGAGCCAGGGATTTAGCTTAGTGGTTCCAGCACCTGCCTCACAAGCACAAGGACCGGAGTTTGATCCCCAGTACCAAGGAAAGAAAAACCCATACCAGTGCAATTGAAAATGAAAAAGGAGAAAGCAACACTGCCAAAACATAGAAGATTATAATAAACTACTTTGGAAATTCATTTTTCAATAAATTGGTGAACCTAGAAGAAATAAAGAAATTCGTATGCACATATGAATTACTAAAATTGAACCAAGAAGATATAAAACCTCTGACTAGGGGCAAGGAATTTAGCTCAGTGGTGCTGTTTCCTGCCTCCCAAGCACAAGGGCCTGAGTTCGATTCCCAGTACAAAAACAAAACAACCTCTAACTAGGCCAACAACAGGCAATGAAATAGAGGCAGTAATAAAAACCCTACCAACAAAGAAAAACCAAGAACCTGATGGGTTCACCACAGAATTCTACCAAAACTTCAGGGAATTCAAACTCTTCAAAAAAACGACAAGGGAGGAGGCACTGCCAAAGTCATTTCTGAAAGTTAGCATTACCCTGATTCCAAAACCAAGCAAGGGTTTAAGAAAAAAGAGAACAACAGGCCAGTTCCTTTAATGAACATAGATACAAAAGCCTCAAGAAGATACTGACAAACAGAATTCAACAAATCATCAAAAAGATCAAGCATCATGATTAAGTAGCCTTCATCCCAGAGATGCAAGGATGGATCAATCTACAAAAATCAGAAAATGTAACCCATCACATAAACAGAACCAAGGGGGAAAAAACTACACAATTATCCCCATCAACTCAGAAAAACCCTTTGACAAAACTCAGCATCCTTTCATGTTTAAAAAAAAAAAAACCGACAAAAACAAGCATATCTCAAACTGAGAAAAGCCATTTAAGACAAACCCACTGCCATTATCACACTAAATGGGGAAAAACTAAAGCTTCTCCTCTAAAATGACGAACAAGACAAGGGTGACTGCTACCACCACTCCTGCTCAATACAGTGCTCAAAACTTTAAAGCAATCAGGCAAGAGAAAGAAGTAAAAAGGATATGTATAGGAAAGGAAGAAGTCCAATTATCCTTATTTTCAGGTGTCACAATCCTTACACAGAAGACACAAAAAATTAGAACTATTAAATAAATTCAGCAAAGTAGGATGCAAAATCAACACACAAAAATCAATAGTATTGGGGGTGAAGGGAGGGCAGGGACAAGGGGAAAAAATGAGAACCAAGACCTGTCCTGTAAAGGTACAAGATCCCAATAATGAATGTAACTGTACTGTATACCTAAAATGTACCAATAAACTCAATTTTAAAAAATTAGTAGTATTCCTGTACACTAACAATGAACCCACCAAGAAAGAAGTTAGGAAAATAGTTCCATTTACAACAGCTTTTTTAAAAACTGAAATACTAGGCCGGGGATTTAGCTCAGTGGTTCCAGTACTGCCTCGCAAGCTCAAGGACTCGAGTTCGATCCCCGGTTCCAGAAGAAAAAAAAATGTCCATACTACCAAAAATAACATATAAATTTAATGTAATCCCCATTAAAATATCATTATCTTTTCTCACAGAACTAGAAGAAATAATTTTACAATTTATACAGAAATTGGAGCAATGGAGAATAGCTAACGGTTGGGCAGCAAGAGCAAGGCAGGAGGCATCATAATCTCAGATTTCAAGTTGCACTACAAAGCCACAGTGGTCAAAACAGCATGGCACTGCACAAAAAAGATATATTGATCAGTGGAATAGCATGGAAGATGTAGGAGCAACCCCAAGCACCTACCACCAGCTGATTTTTTACCAGGGGTCCAATAATATACACTGGAGCAAAGACGGCCTCTTTACTCAAAGGTGCTTATACACATGCAGAAAAATGAATCTAGACTCCTATCTCTCACCCTGTACTAAAATGAAATGGATTAAAGACACATTAAAACAAACACTGAATATTCTAGAAAATAAATTGGTAAAACTTTTGAAGACATAGGGGTAGTAGAGGACTTTCTGAACAGAACCCTAGTGGCATAAGAAATATTACTGGGAATCAACAAATGTAATTGTATTAAATTTAAAAACTTCACAGCCAAAGAAACAACCAACAGAGTAAAGAGACAGCCTACAGAATGGGAAAAATTTTTTCCAGCTATTCTTCCAGTAGAGGACTAATACCTCGAATATATAAAGAACTCAAAAATTAGACCCCCCCCAAGTAATAGACCTAATTTAAAAATGAGCAACTCAAATGTATATGATAGAAATGTCTCAGAATAAGATCTACAAATGGCCAATAAGAACATGAAAAAGCGTTCAGCCTTTTTGGCTTTAGAGAAATGCAAATGAAAACAACACCGAGATCCCATCATACTCCAGAAGGAACGGCCGTCACCAAGTACTCAAAAATCTACAATGCTGGTGAGACTGAAGGGACAAAGGAGCCTTTTGTATTGTGGATGGAAATGTAAGCTAGTGCAACCACTGTGGAAATCAGTGTAGAGAGTCCTTAGGAAACTAAAGATAGAAATTTCATTTGACCCAGCTGTACTTCTGAGTATCTTCCCAAAAGAGTCAAAGACATCTGTTAGAGGGATCCATTGATACCCACGTTTATAGCAACAAAACTCACAATAACTAAATCTTGGAAGCAGCCTACATGTCCATTGACAGATGAAGGGATAAGGAAAATGTGGTATTGATACTGCGCGCACTGCAGACCCCTGTGCTGGGAAGCCGGGACCTGTGCTTCCTGAGCCTTGGGCCAGGATTCTTCTAGACACCCGCCCGGCTCCTGGCTCCGGCAGGCGGGGTCCTCGCATCTCCACAGCAAGAGGAAGGCCTGAGGGTCACGCTCTTGGCCTTTCTGGAGTTACTCGGGAAGAGGAAAAGAGAGGTGTTATTCTGCACCAGTCCCAGCCAACCCACAGAGCCAATCTCTCTTCATGATTGTGCCCTGGCGGGGTGGAAGAGCCGGGAGTAAACAAACACGGGTTTAATGGGTGGAATTATCCTTGCAACCAAAGCAGTCAGTGTTTCTTGAAGGAGAAAAAAGTAGAAAGGGAAGATGTAGCATCTGTACCCAGCTCTAGGGAAAGCCTATCTCTGCCGTGTACATGAGAGGAATTGTGCAAGAACGCTCACCCGTGTGAAAATATTAGCACTGTACGCCTGCCAAGGTCGGCAAGACCCGATGACCCGCTGAGAAATCGTCTGTGGCCTCCGGGGAGACAAAGACCCCTCCCTGCGTCTGAGCGGCCGCGCTGAGTTATGGACGCGATGTGGACGTCCGGCCGAATCCTTTACAGCGGGCCCAGCGCAGGCGGAGCGGCCCGGAACCACGCGGCACCATTCACAACACGCATTTAAACAGCACCAGTTAGCTCATTAAATCCAGTCATTTACAGTAAATCAAAGTCATCACAGGAACTGCAGAGTACACAGTTGTTTGTTTGAATAGTTAAGCTAGGGAAGTCAATTTCTTTCTGAAGGTCAAGGACAGACTTGTTTCCATTCTCGGTTATAAAAAAGATACAGCTGGTGTCAAAAGATGATTTAATGTCGTTTCAGAATGATGAGCCCTCCTCTCTCGCTCTCTCTCTGCCAGGGTGAAATGCAAGTCTCTTCGGGAGCATCCGCGCTGCTCACAGAGGTAGGCAGATTTCCAAGGCCTCGCGCTCCCCAGCCGGCTGCCCGCCCTCACGGTGTGGCTTCCAGCGCTTGTCTGTCCGCGTTTTACCCCACCCGGAAGCCTGTGTGGGCGGCACTCAGCCGCCCAGTTCACAGCGCAGTGTTTGTTGGTTGCAAACTCCTTGGTCTTTCGAGTATTTATTTTTATCCCTCATGGCGGGTGAGTCACAGTGCTCCACACAGCAGGTGTGTTGGTGTAAACACCTCATCTTTGGAGTGTGTCACAGGCACACAACATGAGTATATTATACTTTCAGTCATCTTAAGATAAACCAGTGCCTACAGCAGACAGGGCAGAGGGAGAGGAGAGATCTCAGGATTCCCAGCTCCTCAGCCCAATCCCGCCTGCTTGCTGGCAGGCCGGTGCCAGGCATGTGGTGATCTCTTCGGCAGTCACACCTCCTCCCCTGGGTCCTTCTCCTAACTTGTGCCCAAGAAACTCAGCCATGATCCAGGGGAGGGAAGAGCTGAACTCCAGGCCGGTTGCTTTATTTGTTTTTTCAGACAGGGTCTCACTATGCAGCCAGGCTGGCCTCAAACTCCTGTCGGTCCTCCTGCCTCTGCCACCCGAGTGCTGGGATCACAGGAGTGTACATCCACACCCAGCTTTCGCCCAGCCGCTTTGAGATGGTTGCTGACCTTCTGGGCACCTCGCCCAGACCCAGGGTGACTGCAGGGACACAGATTCCCCCACCCTTGAGTGTCCCTGCAGCCCAAGGACTGTGATGAGAGGTCCAGGTTGGGCCCAGTGCTTGCAGTGGGCATGGCATCCTCAGGTGTCCAGAGAGCGTCCCGAGCCTGGGCAGCAGCAGTGCCAGGGGAGACCCTTGCCTGCACGGTGCGCCCTCGAGGAGCCCAGGTCACCATACTCAGTGCAGTGCGAGGCAGGTGCAGCATCACTGAGACAAATCCCCAGCCTGGAAAACAACTTCAAGTCACTGTTCCTGTCCCTACCTAAGCATTTCTGGGCTGAGGCTTCTGCATGCGGACCGCGTAAGACAGAGAGAGACGGAGACACAGACTGAGACCGACAAAGGGAGACAGAAAGGGACAGAGGAAGAGGGAGGCCGTGTCCTGCCCTCCAGGAACCCTGACCACCAGCAGGCTGTGCTGCACGTGTGCATGTGTGTGCGTGTGCGTGAGCACTCTGCCTCGCACGCTCAGGGCCATGTCCCCTCATCCTGCCCATCCTGCCTCCCTCGCACCTCCAGGGGCCCCTGATCTGGGGCCCAAGCCCCCCCTTGGCGGGAGATGCAATGACCCCAGCCTCTCCTGTCGCAGGCACTGTGTCCTCCTCACCACCCAGGAGACTCCTGAGAGGAGTAGGCATGGCCGAGCTGCCGGCCCCTCCCTAGTGTTGTGGCAAAGCCTAGCAGCTCAGTTCTGTAGCCAAGCGCCACAGCTCTGAGGCACAGCCGAGTGTTACAGCTCAGTTTTGCAGCTCTGGGTAGCAACTATCACGGTTTGAAGACTCAAGGATCTGATGGTCACTTGAAGAGGTAGGAAAAAAATCCTTTTTGCCAGGGGGCTCTGAGATCATACTCAGGGTCTGAGCACTTCACCAGAAACGGAAGCCTCCCTATATGGGGGTGGGTCTAGGAGTAGCTGAGCATGCGCACTGAGGCAGGGGGCGGGGCTACAGAACATTCCTGAACGGTTCCACAGTTCAGAAGCTACAGAACATTTGTGGAAAAAATCATGGAGGCCAGGCAGGGCCTTCCTGACTATGTATTATTGCTGTATCACCAGGACATGTCACCAGTGGACCCAAGGGAGCACGGCCCAGGGAAACTGGCAGATCGAGGCAGGGCAGGCGTGGTGACCTGGACTTGGGGTCCCCTCAGCCAGCCTCTGCTGAGCTCCCACTATGAGAGCAGCAGAGCAAAGCCTCGATGAGCACAGGGCACACAGGTGAACGTGATGTCACCAAGATGTCAGTGACAAGGTCCGGGGGGTGCTGTTTGCACTGCGACCTCACGGGGTCCCAGGGCCTAAGGTTGCTGGTCTTCTGCTTGCTTTCTGGGGGAAAATGAGAGTGGTTACACACCCTGCCCTTTGCACGACTGTGCCCAGAGCAATGCCGACCTAAGCCCTGCGACATCCAGACTGTGTATGTGTCCTTCTCACCAGCACATGAAAGATAGCACACTCAACAGACCTGGGAGGCTGAGGCAGGAGGATCATTGTAAGTTCATAGCCAGTCTGGGCTCCACAATGAGTACAAACCCAGCCTGAACTACATGGCAAGATCTCTCCAAAACTAAATTTAAAAGATTTTTATGCCCAGACAGAGCCCACAGTGCAGGGCTGGCCTCTCTCTGACACTGAGCACCCGGAGGTCTTCGCCAGTCGTTCCATTTCTCCGAGCTTCCGTTTCTCCAAGCACTGGACTAAGCTGCAGTGTCCGCGTTTCCCGAGCTGTAGCCGGTGGAGTCCTTGGGGTCTGGACTCAGGCGTGGTGGGTGAAGTGGGAGCCCCCGCTGTCTGGGAAACCTGGGGTTCTCTACCCGCCCCGAGCATCGCTCCGCAAACGTGGCCGGCTTATTCTGGTCACGACCGGCATCTGGCCACCCCGTCCAGCAGCCACCTGTCGTGTCCAGTAGGGAGCCACTGTACTGTCATCGCCCGGATATGCGGGTGCCTGGCCACCTGCCCTCTCTCAGGTGATGAGGACTGAGGGAGCCAGAGCTGGGCCACGGCATCCACAACAATTCACATGGACCTGGAGACCTGAGGAAAGCGTGACACGCACAGCCCACCCTGCCCACGGGCTCCTGGGCACCTGGGCACGGCCGGGCAGACAGAGGGTGGGGGGATGATAGGAGATGAAGGATGGATGGATGGCGCTGGGCAGGTGGATGACCGATGGTGGCTGGTGATAGGCAGAGAGAGAGAGAGAGAGAGAGACAATGTCATAACACTGAGTCCTCTAGCAGCCTGGTCCAGCGAGAAAGCATCCAAGCCCCACAGCCCCGCAGCCCGCAGTAGAGGCAGGCGTGTTGCTGCCTGCAGTGACGGTGGAGGTGTTACTTCGTTTCTGATTGTAAAACTTTTTTACGGAGCTCAGTGGGGGAGCATTTTCCCAGAGTGTGCAAGGCTCCATCCCCACGTGTACATGCACACACACACTCATGCTCAATCCTGCCATGAAAACCCTAAAGAAAGGGCGAAGAGAGCACACTATGGTGACCTATGGCAGTGACAGCTAACCTTCCCGAGCTTTCCATGGTAACGAACAGCCTGGTGCGACACGCGTGTCCGAGGTTCGCCACCACTGGCCCAGCCATCACCGGGTGACTGTGAAGACGCAGCATTTCCTGTGCCCGTCCTGGCTCCTCCCCACTCAGCAGGCTCAGTGAGAGCTGAAGAGGACAAGAGGACGGCACAGGGAAACTGAGTCAGACCACCACAGCCCTGGCCAGCCAGCTGGTCTCACTTTTCTTTCTTGCTTGCTTTCTGTCTGCCTGCCTGCCTGCCTGTCTGTCTGTCTTTCTTCGGTTTTTATTCATTACTTTTTTTCTTTCCTATACCAGGAATCAAACTCAGGACCTTGCACTTGCCAGGCAGGCACAGCACCACTGAGCAAAATCTCCAGCCCTACTGTTTTTAAATTTTATGAAAAAAAAATCAAAATTTCATAACCAGATAATAAGAATAACAATAGTACACTGCACCATTCACTTCAAAGTAGTTACTCAGTATGAGACATAAACCACAAAGACTCTTGCAAAGAAGAAATAAATAGATACTAATGAAACTAAGATAAACTATCAGCATGAGTGAAACAAACTAGTATACGTACTGAAATAAAGCAGCAGTATGTCACTTCGGGAAGTATCTGAACTTCTCCCCACTTCCTCTTTATCTTTTTCTATTTTGCTCTTTATTTGTGTAATTCTTCCCTACGGATGTTTCGGGTTAGCAGTCCTGTCCAGGTCGATCTAATTCTGCTTCACTGAGCAAAGTTTCCTAGGAAAATGCTGCTCTTGGCCCATGCAGGAGTCACCTCTCAGCAGGAACTTCGGCGATAGCTGGTCCTCTCCCCAGGCCTCCTGCCCCCAACACTGCAACCAAACTGCAGGCACCACAGCTCTGTCCATGGAAAATGAAGACCTCTGGAGGATCTGGAAGGTTTTTCAAAAACATAAATCTTCATACAAGTGGAACATTATATAAAATACAGAAATAACAATTGATAGCACAGAAACTTTATGTCTTCAAGCTTCTAATTTCTTGGTTTGTTTTTGTTTTTGTTTGCGACAGGGTCCTGCTCTATCACCGAGGCTGGCCTTGAACTCATGGTGATCCTCCTGCCTCAGCCTCCTGAATGCTGGGATCACAGGTGCGCACTACCACACCCAGCCCCGGGCTTCTAATTTCTAATACTTGTATCTTAGTGGAGGAGAGAATAAAAGATGGCCTTCAGGACTCTGAAGTTCGACATTGGAGCCTGTCCCGCTCCTCAGCCACTGTCCAGCCTGGGCCACTGCTGCAGGTGCTCGGGCTTCTCTCCTGCTTGGCAGTGAGCTGAAGAC
Source organism: Fukomys damarensis (assembly GCF_012274545.1). Taxonomy (NCBI): domain Eukaryota; kingdom Metazoa; phylum Chordata; class Mammalia; order Rodentia; family Bathyergidae; genus Fukomys; species Fukomys damarensis. The sequence continues at coordinate 2,076,958 of NW_022900945.1, forward strand.
ACGCATCCTGGTCAGGCGCGGACAGCCTCGTCCATCTCTGGTGAAAGGGGCTTGTTCATGCTACTGACATTTCCACCCTGCTGGGGCTTCAAAACGGATATATGATCAATAGGAATCTTCAGGTTCCAACTGACAAAACCCATCTCAAAGCAGCAACTTAGACCTTGCCTCAAAGTCAAAAAAATACACAGGGGCTGGGGATGCAGCTCAGTGCAGAGGCCCTGAGTTCAATCCCCAGTACTGCAAAACAAAGGACAAAGACAAGATAGTTCAAAAAAATATCCTTTCATTGATTTTTTTTTTTTTTTTTTTGAGAAAGGGTGTCCCTATATAGCTCAGTCTGGGCTCAAAATTGGAGAGATGCTCCTGCCTCAGCTTCCTGAGTGCTGGGATTACAGGCACCATGTCTGGCCTGGTTGTTTATTAACATGTCTCACAATTCATATTGTCATTCCTCAAGGGGGCCAAGATCTTTCTGTATGTACTGAAGAAATTTATGAAAGTATTGAGAACACAGAAGTTACTGAAATTTCGTTATGAAACTCCACACGTTTCAAAAGGCATACAAACTTAAGCAGCAGCCCTCTGTTTACGCTGCCCTGACAAGTTGTGGGCCACAAGACGGGTTTGCTACTGGCTTGTGATGGTCAGCCCAGCCCACCCAGGATGCTGCCGCTGTCAATGGCCCGGCCAGGCCCTGCCATATGGTGGCCACCATTCATTACACAATGCATATGGTACAGCCCTGCAGGGCTGCGACCACCCTGGCTCACGGCTCAGCAGATTTATGGAGTTTAGATCTGGGGGAACAAGGAAAGGTGAACACACATGGTTGCCATCATGCTGGCATTTCAGCATCAGGAAAGAACGCAAAACTGAGGCAAGATTTGCCATTGACAAGGGAATTCATGACAAAGAACTGTAGCAGACACCATCTGAAAAGAAGACGCCTATGGAGCTGGGTGTGTGGCCCACGCCTGTGATCCCAGCACTCAGGAGGCTGAGGCAGGAGGATCGAGAGCTCAAGCCCAGCTTGGGCTACATTTTGAGAACTTTTTAAAAATGCCTATATACATGTATATTTAATCATATGTATGTAGGCAGATATGTATGCTAAGATTCACTTAAGATTGAACTGTCTGTTAAATCTATTCCTAAAGCATGACCAGCTGGGACCTCTGCTTTCAAGCATAGCTCTCCTAAACTAGGCATGGTGCTGCACTCAGGAGGCTGAGGCAGGAGGATCACTAAGTTCAAGGCCAGCTTGGACTGCATAGCAAGACCCTGTTGCATAGCAAAAAACCCAAAACAAACCCTAAAGAGTAGCTCCCTGGATGTGCTCTCCACATTAGGTAGGTGAGGTTTTGTTTGCATAAAGGAACTTGAGCTTTACAAGTCAGACTGTCTCTACATTTGGTCAGATGCTAGTCTGTGTCTAGCTGTCCTCCCTCAAAGCTTCCTGTGGTCACAGCTGGGGCTTTCAATGGTGGCTGGTCTAGCGTGTGAGGTGCTGGGATCAAGAATATGATGCTGGGACTGAGTCACAGTGCCATGCCAGGACCAGGGGTATGATAGATACAGGGCCAGGGAGAGGGTCGCTGCTTGTCGCTTGCTTGCTGCTTGCTGCCCCTCTGCCAGGCCGCCCTGCCTCGGAGCCAGACGACCGTGGACTGAACCCTCTAAGAACTGGGAGCAGCATCATCCTCTCCTCCTTTGACTTTGGGCACTCAGTGTTTTATCTCAGCGTGGAGGAAAGTAATCGGGACACCAGTTTCCCATCCCTCCCTGCTGGGCATGCTGTTCCTGGTTTGCCTGAGTTCTGACCGTTCCGGGACATTTTAGGTGAATCGAGGTTCTTCCCTCCATCATTACAAGTCCAGATCTCTGCTTTCAAGAAAAGAAGTCCCCACCCACGTCTCCCAGCGCGGTCTCCTGCCACATCCTGAGTGAGGGACAGGAGAAGGTGCCCGGGCTTGGAGCTTCACACTCCTGGCACAGGGTTTTCTCTGCAAACCTGGGGCCAAGGCCTCAGACCCAGGGAAACAGATTGAAGGGTGTCTCAGCACCCAAGCTGGACCCCAACAAGAGCATCTTGAAGAACCGCAGACTCACAGAGGAAAATCAAGTACTCGGCAAAACTGGAAGGGGAACAATGCATCCAGCACTACACCCTGCCGAGTGCTGCTGGCCCTCGTGTTCCTCAGGGAACAGAGGGGTTGCTCCTGCCCAGCCAGTGCAGCAGGTCTCCCAGGCCCTCCATGGGCTCCGGGAGCACTGTGAGACACAGGCCTCGAAAAGGCTTTTCCATCTAAATTCCACTGAGGAGATCTTGCATATGGTTTCATATTTCAGCTCGGTGATGGCCATCGCATTAATTAAACTTCGCAGCAACCGCGGAGACACAGCACGCAGATAGCCAGGCATGGAGCCCAGACCCGCCCTCTCTTCTGGCGCCGTCTTCCTCTTGCACACAGGTGAGTGGCCAGGCAGCAACTCTGCCTTCCAGGCCCTGAGTGATCAGTGGGGCTCCTGTTTGGAAGCAGAAAAAATGCACAAAATCAAATTGCCCCATAAAAGAGTCGTTTTTGGTTTTTTGAGATAGTCTCACTGTGTGGTGCAGGCTGACCTTGAACTCTGGGCAATCCCCCCTGCCTCAGCCTCCTGAGAGCTGGGCTCACGGGCGTGGCCCCACATCCAGATCTACCAGGGGTATTTTTAAAACCGGAGAGCAACACAGTCCCCAAGGGTACGAACGCCCGTGGTGACCACAGCCCTCCCGCTGTGATCTCTTTCAGGCCGCTCTGGCCCCTTCCCCCGGGACTCGGAGGAAGGGCTGGCTTCGTCTCCATGTGGGTCCCCCGCGGTAGGGTCACCCACGCCGAGACAGTGGCCTCCTCACCCCAAGCCGCACAGTGGCTGCCGGACACAGAAGTCACCTCCGCCCAATCTACAGGCACGCGCCTGACTTCCCGGCACGCGGGAGGCTGAGGCTGCAGGGTGCCACGGGTTCAGGGCCAGCCTGAACGACACAGACAGACCCTGTCTCGTGGAAACAAAGTAAACAAACTATAAGATAGAACGGGGGTCGTCGTTAACAGGTGAAGTACCAGCCACGGAGCGCTGGCTTGGTAAATGGCGGCAGCGGTTCCTAAATTATTCTTTCTCCGGCGCCACCGGGTCCTCTGCTAGTGGGCGCGGCTGCGCTCCAGCGCTGCTCCGGCTCCCTCTGTGTGGGTCCCTCCGGGAGTGGACACGGCCTCGGGTACAAACCCTCGCGCGTGGACGCACGGCCGTGGGCCCAGCAACCCCCACGCGAGGCTGTGTCAACCGCAGGGGCTGTGCAAGTGACTCCCGTGTCACGTCCGTGTGACACGCAGGAGGCGCTCGGCAAACACTCTGCTGGATGCATTTACCTCTCACCCTGGCTCTTGGACCGGCAGCTGCACACGCACAGAAAAACAAGTGCGTTTAAAATGTTCCCTCGTGAGGAGAGTGACCCGATGCGTCTTATTACAAGTGATGCTTTGTCACCGTAGCAATAAATAAATAAAATATCAGGAAGAAAATATCTGAGCCACGTGGGAAACACGTAGACACGCCAAGGCGCTGTCACACTTGTGACAGATGTTAGAATTTTGCAAGGAAATGGACGCCCTCGGTGTCAAATCTGACGTCACGTCGGGGCTGCCTGGCCGCCGGGGTCCTCACTTCTCACCAGAGGCTTCCAGAACATCCACTCCGGGCTGCCGGGCCGTGCAGCCTCCTGGGCAGATCTCCCAGCTTCCTTCCTCAGCCTGGCTGGGAGACTTCAGCTCTGAATTGTAATGTTTCATTATCATAATTGTGTTCTGTGATAATCCGGATAGATTAAAATTTCTCTACAAAACAAATGCTTAATAAAGGGCTAAACCTGAGGAATAAATCAGCAGGCGGTCATGCCCAGACCTACTCCTGACTGCCTTTGTCACAGTGTCATCCACGACCCTGTGCTGGCTACAGATTGGAGCGATTAGTGACCTTATTTCTTAGGAAGAGCTGCTTGCTCTCGGATATTAATACAGATCTCGCTCAATTAAAATTTGCTCACACTCAGCAAAAATAATTTCTGCGCTGTAATGAAATAATGAAATAATTATATGCAAGGGAGGACTTGTGATCTTTTTAATTATTCTATTCTTCAGCTTTAAAAGGGCTATTTGAAAACGTACTCTGATAATTGATTGCTATAAATCAGTCAAACTCATTCGAAGGATCATAAATATTCTAACTTTTAAAAGACAAAGAAATGCTAAATATTCAGCGGAATGCGTCAATATTCAGAAAATTTAATCTTGGGGGGCGATCAAGACTGCTCTTCGGAAAATAAAAAAGTAAATTTGTTGTCCCGTGAAAAATGAAAGATCTTGAATGTCAGTAGCAGAGATGGAATTAACAAGGGATCTTTTTATTGTTCTTTAAGGTCATTAGGCTGTGAATTCTGTAATTATGGAAATCGCCCGTCCTCTTCTGCGGGAAAGTTTGCCGCCATCCATAAGGCAGCACTGCTCCTCCGCCTCTCCCGTGGGAAAGTTAGGTCTGAGCTGCAAGTGTGCCGCAGAATTGAATTAAGCCAAGAGATTTCATTAGTATTTATAGCCAGAAGGCATCTGCAAAAGTACAGGGCAGAGAAGTTATGGGAGCCAGAGTGAGAAGGAGATGATCTTCCAGGACAAAGGCGACCCTGAGGCAAGCGGCCGCCCGGCGGGTGTCTGGCTTTGCGGTCCTGGCGTTGTGGAAGATTAGAGAGCAACGTGAAATTAACCTAACTCTGAGGGACCCGCTAGAGAATTTTCATAATCCCGCCCGCTTGTAAGCTCAGGAGCGCAGTTAATGAGCAAAAGCGGTCTGTGATTTCCAACAGAGCGGGGACCCTGCAGAAGAGCTGGTGGTTTCCCCGAAGTCTTAGTAACATTTCAGGTCCTCTACCTCCTCGTTTTACTGCAGATTCTTAAGCCATATATCTCACCTTGAAGGTGCAGGGAACTGTGCTTTATTTTTTCAGTATGATTATAACGAGTTTAATGATAGCAAAACTGATAAGAAAATCTGATATTAACACTTTAAAGGAAATATTTCATATAATTTTTTTTCTGGTATCTTGTGTTTGCCAGGTAGGTGCGACGCCACTGAGCTAAAGCCTGGGCCCTTTCCCATAATATTTTCACCACTAAAGCTCCAGAAAGAAAACTTCTCCATTTTAAAATCTAAAGATGTATATATTTGAATTACAAAATTGCAAACTTGAATAAATTAATAATCAGGCTAAGCCAGGCATGGTGGCCCACACCTGTAATCCCAGCACTCAGGAGGCTGAGGCAGGAGGATTGCTGTGAGTTCGAGACCAGCCTGGGCTACGTAGTGAGTTCAGGTCAGTCTCAACTACATAATGAGACCCTATCTCAGAAAACAAAATGAAACCAAAAAAAAAATCAGGCTAATACAGTCATTAGATAAAGTTTTTTTATAGGTCTTGATGGGTGATTTTTCTTTTAAATATTAGTCTTTTTTGGAGGGTCTCACTATGAAGCCCAGGCTGGCCTTGAACTCACAGTAATCCTCCTGCCTCAGCCTCCCAAGGATGCGCCACACCTGGACAAGTCTTAGAGAATATTAGCTGTTACAATAGTTTCTTTTAAATAGAAGATTTACTTTTCATTGACCCTATTCTATATTAGTTATTAGTAACTAGAATCATATTTATAAATATTACCTTGTTAGCCAATGGTGATGCACACTTATAATTCCTATACTTGGGAGGCTGAGGCAGGATGACCACTGCAAGTTCAAGGCCGGCCTGAACTATATACCGAGAACTTATCTTGAAAAACTATTTTAGAAAATTACCTTGTTTGCTTTCCTACATCCATGAACTCTTCAGATAGATTTCATTGCCCTTAAAACCAGTTACTGGGCCGGGGATGTAGCTCAGTGACACCGCACCTGCCTGGCAAGTACAAGGTCCTGAGTTGAGTTCGATCCTGGTATCACGGAAAAACACAGTTACCACTGGCTATAAAAATAAAAGTTAAAAAAAACTGGGCATGGTGGTGCACACTTGTAATCCCAGCACTCAGGAGGCTGAGGCAGGAGGGCCTTGAGTCCAAGGCCAGTTAGGGCTACACAGGGAGCTCAAGGCTAGCCTGAATACATAGCAAAATCCTGTCTCAAAATACAAGAAAGAACAGGAGAAAAGAAAAGAACGTTTTTAAAAAACACTATAAAATGTTCTAGAGACCAGCACAGGACAAAGGTACAAAAGGGGCCACCAGGGCCAGGGATGTAGCTCAGTGGTTCTGCCGCCTGCCTTGCAAGTGCAAGGACCCGAGTTCGATCCCCAGTACCAAAAGAAAAGAAAAGGAAACAAAACAAAAGGGGCCAGCAGAGCAGATTCTGTTCGGTTTACTATTTAGTAGCATGTGAGCTGGGGCGCGTGACACAGACTTTCCTGATCTTTGGAGGCGCGAGAGGGAGGAGGCACAGCCCTGAGATCCCGGGCCCACACTTAGGGAGCAGAGCGGGGCCAGCTGCGCCCCACCCTGGCCTGACCTCACAACCCATGCGCCCCGTGCCAGTGCTCTGACTTTTGTGGGCCCCTCCCCTCCCAACTGCAGGGGCACTGGGGAAACGTGGCCTCACCTCTGTGGGACAGCAAAGGCAGGTGGCTGGGGGAGGGGCGACCCCGGAGCGAGGGCTGCGTCCCGAGCCGACCCCGTGTGTGCTTTAGGAGGGTGCCCTCTGATCCAGCGGCGGTGCCACACCATGTCCCGGCGGGGCAGATGAGGTTGTGAATTCTGGGAGTCGGTCTCCAGGCCTGGGTTTTGCCTGGAAACACCTGGGAGGCTGAGGCAGGAGGATTGCAAGTTTCAGTCCAGCCTGGGCAACTTAGCAAGTTAGCAAGATGCTGCCTCAAAAGAAAACACAGATGTAGCTTAGTGCAAAGGCCCTGCATTCAATCCAGTAGTTAGTAAGAGAAAGAAAGGGCCGGGGATTTAGCTCAGGGGTTCTACTGCCTGCCTCACAAGTGCAAGGTCCCGAGTTCAATCCCCGATAACAAAAATAAAAAAAGAGAGAAAGGAAGGAGGGAGGGAGGGAAGGAAAAGGAAGAACTATGGAGGCGCACGCCTGTGATCCCAGCACTTGGGAGGCCGAGGCAGGAAGATTGCTTTGAGTTTGAGGCCAGTCTGGCTACATAGCGAGACTTTGTCTTAGGGGGAAGAGTGGGGGGGAGGAAAGAGCGAAGGAAAGGAAGGAAGAAAGGAAGGCAGAAAGCGCTGGTGTGATGACAGGTGCGTCCCGGACCTGAGGCTCCCCTCACGGCCACACGCAGACAGACCTGTCACCGGCCGGCAGAGACCAGAAATCAAAGGCGGTGAGTCCTGACAGGGTGTTAAATGGAACCGGGAAAGTGAATTTAATTTCCTGTGATGGTACGGATATCTATGCATCGATGGGCAAGTGCAGATTGAGTTCAGAGGCCGGCTCTGGTATTTGAAAAATAAAAGCAGGGAGGAGACAAAGGTGACAGGTGGCTCCGTGGGGAGTCCGGGCCCTCAGACCGCAGCGGGCTCCTCCTCATCTCGGGGCTCCCGCGGCAGGGACGCAGTGTGGGGGACGAGCAGCGGGCAAAGCCCACAAAGACTCGGCCACACATTCAGAAAGAAATCTCAGCTGTGTGTGGAGCGCACACTGATCCCAGCACCTGGGAGGCTGAGGCAGGAGGGTCACTGAGTTCAAGGCCAGCCTGGGCTCCATAGCAAGACCCAGTCCCAAAGCACAAAAGAAAACAAAACCATCAGGGTTGCTGTGAAGAGCCCGCCCCGGCCATGGCCGCCCTGCCGCAGATGGACACTGTCCTCAGCCTCTGCCGTCTGCCCCTGCCGGCCCACAGCAGAACTGGCACATGCAGACTTTCTACCTGCAGCAGCTGGACCCCAGGAACCACTGCACACCGTTTCATTCTCTTAATTCACATTTCCCTGCCACTTTACTTCCTGAGCATTTTTTGTTTGTTTTGAGACAGGGTCTCATGATGCTGCCCAGGCTGAGCCTGAACTGGCAATCCTCCTGCCTCAGCCTCCCCAGTGGTGGGGTCACAGGTGTGTGCCAGCGAGCCTCACTCAGAGGTCACTTTCCTGAAGGTGTGAAAGTGTCAGAACAGGCTGCAGACAGGTCCTCCTCAGAGAGGCAGAGCTCCACAGGAGGTGAGAAAGGAGAAGGTGCACAGAGCTTTCCCACCCAGGGCAGCCAGGAAGAAGCCGGGCCACAGAGCCACACCAGGCTGAGTGACCCCTCACTGCTGTGTCCCTGCTCCCCTCAGGGTCCGGACCAAGCTGCAGCATGGATTGGAAGTGAGCTCGGACCTCCCTGAAACCAGTGTGAGGCCATCACTGACGTCCCAGCACTGAGGCTGAGGCAGGAGGATGCAAAAAAAAAAATTTTTTTTGGTACCAGGGATCAAACTCGGGTCCTTGGGCTTGCAAGGTAGGTGACAGAACCACTGAGCTAAATTTCCAGGCCTAAGGAGGGTAGAAAATTAATGAAGCAATTTAGCGACTCATTGAGACCCTGCCTCAAAGTGAAAAGGGCTGGGGCTGTAGCTCAGTGTGAAAACCCTATGTTCAACAGTCCCCAGGACCACATATATACAGTAATTAAATATATAAATAGAGGCACTTCCTGCCATTACGGATCCCTTGCTTTGAGACGGGGTTTCATTATGTAGTTCAGGCTGATCTTGAACTCACTGTGTCACCCAGGCTGGCCTCAAACTCATGGCAATCCTCCTGCCTCAGCCTCCTGAGTACTAATGAAGATGACCTAAAAATTTCCTCAGACAAAAAAGGTGAAAGAATCCGTCACCCGTGGACCTGAAGCCAAGAAAATGCTAGCGAATGTCCTTCTGGCAGAAGAACAGCAACACCAGTTAGAAATGTGGACGGCAAAGTGGAGGGTGCTGTTGTAAGGTAGGTAGTTAGCCATGTGTGGCATGATACAAGGTCACCTGGCCGTGAGCTGTGATAAAGATCCACAATTCCAAAGCAAATCCTAACGTAAAAAGTTATAACTAAGGTACCACTGAAGGAAATAAAATATATTCCTAGCTGGATGTGGTGGCCCACAATTATAATCCCAGCTACTCTGGAGGCTGAGGCAGGAGGATCACAAGTTCAAGCCCAGCCTGATGAACTGAGAAACCCAGTCTTAAAACAAGAATGATGTGACTCAGCAGGTCAGGAGTCCTGGCTTCCATCCCCAGACCTGGGAAAGAAAGGTAACAGTGAAAAATACTCAATCCAGCAGGGCCGGCTGAAAACTAACTTGACTACAGGCAGATAAATCTGCACTGGTATCCAGAAAGCTGCTGTTCCTCTGTCGAAATTGATAGAGTAACGATATAAAAACTCAGAGAAAACACTACCAGCAAAAATTACAGTGCTGCATAAACACAGAGTACTGTACAAAAAGACCACTGAGGCTGTATAAACAAGAGGTGCAGAACTGTACCCGCCAAAGGCGGGTCCTAAGTCTGAACAGCGCACCTCAGTCACGAGTCCCAGCAGTTGTTAAGCAGGAGGGCTGTGACGCAAGCACCTCTGAGTTATCGCAATAAACCGCGTTTGGAGAATTCAGCGGGATGCGGGCCTCTTAGCAGCGACATTTCCTGCACAGCTTTCCGCAGAGGTCACCAGCTCCAGACCCAGCGTAACCCAGCAAAACCTGGCTTCCATCCCCAGCCCTGAGAAATGAAAACAGAAGCCAGACATGGGGACGCACGCCTGGAAGCCCCTGGGAGGCTGAGGCAGGAGGATCGAGAGTCCGAGGCCACAGGGGCATGGAGCAAAACCCTGACCCCACCACCAGCCAAAAGAATGTTGAGTGAGTTGTCTGACAGCAGAACACACTTACAATAAGGTATCACCAACGATGGTGGATATAAATCTAGATTTCAAGATTTTCTTCCGATAACGCTGAGTGGTAGCCAATTTCTTGTCAGAGCTATTTCAGTCACACTGCGCTGTTTTTATTTTGTAACGAGAGGAGGCGCTCGTGTTTGATAGCGGTGACCCATATTTCATGAAGCTGCCAAGAGGAGCCGGGGTGGGGACAGGAGCTTCGGCTGCCCGTGCTCTCGCTTGGCATCGAGGTTTCTGTGCAGCAACAAACAGCAGCGAGAGGGCCGGGGATTTAGCTCAGTGGTGCCGCCACCTACCTCGAAAGTGCAAGGTCACAAGTAGATCCCCAGTACCAAACAAACAAACAAACAAAAAGACAGCAGCAAGAACCAGCGCGTGGGGTTACAGCACGCCAGAAAGCTTCGGCCCGGCCAAGGAATCCACCCACAGAGTGAAGAGACGGCTTGCAGGATGGGGAGGAGGTTTGGCCAGCTGCTCCCGGACAGGACCAAGCCTGGAATATACAGAGGACTTGACGTAGACACTCACACTCGCCCAGGGCCTTCCCCAGAGGGCGCAGCTTCCGCACTGCACAGCTGGGAGTCCTGGAGACAGCCCCGTCCGCACCAGCAGAGGTCTAGACTGGAAATCATGGCGTCTCGTGTAGACGAGGACTAAAACCTCTAGTAGATACTGAGAAATGGGAAGAAAACATTCCAGGGAGGAGGGGAACGGGGGTGTGTGGGAGAAGGGACAAGAAAAGAAAGTGAAAATGGAAGACAAAATGGAAACGCAGCTTCTGTGCGTAGGAAGGGAGGGGGCTTGAGGGAAGCGGAAGGGGAAGAAGGGGCAGCGCAGCGCGCAGAGGTGCGGATTCCCCATGGGTGTGAGCATGGCGCGTGCCTGAAAGTCAGTACCTGTGTGCCTGGAAAGCACCAGTACATGCTTTGCTATAAAAAAAGAGAAAAGAAAAACTGTGCCAGGGATGTAGCTCAGCAGTACAGCACCTGCCTGGCAAGTGTGAGGGCCTGAGTCTGCTCCCCAGTACCCCCAAAAAGACATTGTGGAATCTATACATAATGGAATGTGATTCAGCTATAAAGCACGGCGAATTTAGCTCTGTGGTGCTGCTCCCAAGGGCAAGGCCCTGAGTTCGATCCCCAGTACACGCAAGAAAAAGACAAATTGGAGGCATTTCTAGAAAACGGATGCACCTAGAGAACGCGACATTGAGTGGAATAAACCAGAGCTTAACCTCCCTACAGTGGTGCTCGTCTGAGTGAGGCGAAGTGGGAGCAGAGAGTGCTGAAGGACGAGGGAGGGGAGCAGAAGAGGGTTCTCCGCAGTGCGGCAGGCGTCCAAGGGAACAGGGCCAGGGCAGAGGCGGTGCGGAGGGCCAAGTGGGATGAGGTGCACCATGCGCTGGGACCTAACAAACTCCACCGATGTAAGCATTCTATGCCAAGACCAAAAACCAAAGTTTCGGTGCAGTAATCTTTTGTTTGTTTGTGTCTTGGAGACAGGGTCTCATTGTGTAGTCCAGACTGGGCTTGAACTTACTATGCAGCCCAGGCTGGCCTTGGACCTGCAGCAATCCCCCTGCCTCAGCCTCCCACGTGGTGCGATTACAGGCATGTGTCTCTGTGCCTGGCTCGTGTGTGGCGATCTTTTCAAGTGTCATGTGTACTCTCTGTGAGTGCTGTTTTAACTCTCATCATGATTTAGGAGGCTGAGGAAGGAGGATCACAAGTTCATACCTAACCTTTGCAACCTTTGCAATTTAGCCAGACTCTAATTCAAAAGAATGGACTTTTGTTATTTGTTTTGTTTCTTAAATTTATTTTGAGCCCAGGTCTCTCTGAATTGCTCAGGTGGAGCTTAAACTTTCTGTCCTCCTGCCTCAGCCTCCTGAGTGCTGGGACGCAGGTGTGCACCACCATCCCCAACTGGAAATAAATGCATTCTTTTTTGCGGGGTACCGGGGATCAAATCTGGATCCTTGCGCTTGCAAAGCAGGTGCTAGAAACACTGAGCTAAATCCCCGGCCCTAAATGCTTTCTTGAAAAGGCGCTAAGCGGAGACACAGTAGCTAACACTTTCTAATTAACTAAAGGTTTAATTTGGTTGGATGTGGTCTAAGGAAGACCCAGTCATCACTAGTGAAGGACCACGGTGCCTTTATTTTATCTTTTTTAAGACAGGGTCTCGCTATGCGCTTCAGGATGGCCTCGAACTCAGTACGCAGCCCCAGATGGTGTAGAACTCAAGGCCATCCTCCACCTCACCTCCTGGGTGCTGGGATCACAGGCCTGCGCCACCGCGCCGGCTCTCCTCTCCAAGACGCGGTCCGTGACAGAATCCAGCTTCCTCTCCCCTTCCCCTCCCCCTCCCTCCTCGGTCTTCAGATCTTCTAGGACCCGGCCCTGTCACTGCCTCTCCGGGCTTCCTGGGCCCTCGGCCTCAAGGCCCCGTCTGCGCCGCCCGTGCGAAGACCTCGCGCCCTGACCCGCCCTCCCTCCTGGGCTCCCAGGAAGGCCGCCGCCGGCCCGCTGTCTCCTCCCTCCCAGCTCCGCTCGCTTCACCCCCGGTGTATGTGTTTTGCGTTTCTGTGCGGTCGGGAGTGGGGGCCACGCAGCCACGTCCCCCGGACTCTGCTCCGGTCCCGAGGGGACGAAGAGGGGCGCGGGCTCCCGACACCCCCATCTCCGCCTGGGCCGCTCGCCACGGGGCTCAGGATGGCAAGCCCAGGCCTCCCTCCCGCTCTGCGCGCCCGGGATTCTCATTCAGATGAGAATCCGGAGCTCCCGCCGCTTATTTGTTCTTCCTTTCCGGGCACCAATCTCTTCGCTTAAAGAACAATTTCCACTTAACAGGTGATTCTGTGGCTGTGGCCAGGGCTTGGGTGTGACTGTGTGCAGGGCCCTCTGTCCCAGCCCTGGCAGGACTGGGCGCCCCCTTCCCACGGCGGGTGCCTAGGACTGCGTGCTGTGACATGAGAGAGTCGTGGGAAGCTTCGTGAACTTTTAAAAGGGGATTTCTTTCAAACAGCCGTGACTCTGCTCACAAAGCCAGACCCTGGCCAGCGTCCGCCAAGGTGCGTTTTAGGACTGCACTCTCACCCCCGAGCACACGCGGGCTCCGCTGCCCTCCTCAATAGGCAGGAAGCCACCCACCGCGGCCCTTCTCCTCCGCGGGCAGGGTGTTTATCCTCTGAGCCCTTCCAGACAGGCAAGGTGGTGCACGCCTCTAATCCCAGCTCTCTGGGGAGCTGAGGCAGGAGGGTTTCAAGTTGGAGCCCAGGTTGGGCAGCTCAGTGCCTTCATGAGACCGTCTCGAATTAAAATCCGGAACTAAGATGGGCTTGGGCTGCGCTCCAACTCTTCCTCCAGTCCTGGCTGGGGCCTTTTTCCAGATGGAGCCATGGCAGCAGCGCTGCTGAGCCTGGTGTGGGCGTGATGAGTTTATGCTCTCTGTGATACCCATGGACTGTGGTGTCGGGAGGGGACGAGGTCCAACGAAATCTGAGGACTCTGGGTGATAACAGCATGTTGGTGTCTGGCCACCAACTGTGACCACAGTGCCCTGGGAGTGACGTGTATATAACTGGGGTGCCAGGTGCATGTGGGGCATTGGCAGTGGCCTAAGGTGGGGCAGGCCTGTGATCTCAGCACTCAGGAGGCTGAGGCAAGAGGATCTCTGAGTTCCTGGCTAGCAGAGACTACAGAGAGCAAGCCTGTCTCAGGAAAAAAAAAAAAAAAAAAAAAA
>NW_022900945.1:2090687-2092884 GCF_012274545.1 Fukomys damarensis
AAAAAAAGCCTTTGCATCTTTCAAGCCATAAATTGCCAGTCTGAATATAGTGTAAGGAGGAAATAGGTGCTTAGGTAAGAACGGGACCAGGTGCAGGGAGGGGCAGGTTTCCCTGAAGTCAGTTGGCCCGGACAAGCTCGCAGTCTACTTCCTGGGGTTTTATCAGACTGCCGGGCCTATCAGGAGAGAGCCAGGAAACCATCCTGAGATCAAGACAGCGTTTTTCATCTTCTGCTAGAAAACAAAAGTCCTGAGGGCTGAAGATGTAACTCGATGGTGCAGCGCTTGCCTGGGTCCCCAGCGCCAGACGACACCACAGTAATGACGTGCGCACAGGCACACAGTCCCAGTGTAGTTCCCTGAGACCTGGGTCTCTGCACGAACAGTTACACTGCTGCCTGCAGTGCTCACAACAGAAACGCACCTCTTGGCAAGGGCCACGCCGCAGGTACAGGTGAACAGCCCGCCGGGCAGCCACCCTGGCAGATGAGGGAAAAGCTCCACATTAAAACTTACCCCGAACGTTCATCAGCTTGTGGGAAAGACAGTGAGGAAATCACAAGCAAGCGTGTTCACTTCAATCCAGAAAGTGATTCATCATTAACAATAAGCCTTTTCTCAACCTCTCTGAAGACATGACCAGTTCTGTTCAGAAATAAAACCAAGCCGAGGCCAGCTCTGTTCCAGGTTCAGTCCTGAAGCCCGGTCCCCGGGGTCACAGTCCTCCCGTCCTCTGTGAAGCACAGGGGAACCCGCAGGGCCCCAAAACCAAGCCTGGAAGCGCAGACCTGGGCAGCTGGTAAATCCCAGCCCAGGGATTCTTGATTCTGGGCTGGAAATTATTTGTAGCACCTTATAAATATTACTTGAAACAGGAGCCCTCAGATCAGGAAAGTCATTTTCTTAGGATATTCACATCCTTTGAGTGTTATTTATTTACATGGCTTTAAAAGCAATTAAGACATTTAGGAAACACGTTAAACCATAGATTAATGGCATTTTTCCCTCGGACTATCTATCATTCAAAGGTTTACCCCGACCCTTTCCCACTCAGGGAGATAAATGTTTCAGAACCAGAGAGGCATATTTCCTTTCTGTCTGGCTCTTTAGAATTCATTTAAACATGCTTAGTGAAATTTCCTGTCATGTAATATTTTAGCAAGATTCCCTAAACATATATACTGCTCACAGACTGTAAATATCGCATGACAAGATTGGCAACATGTTTTCTTCCCTAGGCAAACAATACCGCAGCCAAAATAGCCTGGACAAACAATTCCAGTGGTATGTAAATGAGATCAACATAACAAAGGAGCAGTTATCGATGTTTTCCTCACGCTTTTTAAATGACTGGGGCGAATATGCAGACTGAAAGCCTGGGACCCCAGGCTGCGGGGAGCTGAGCTAAGCTCCCTGCTCCACCGGAGGGCCAGGGTTACCGCCCATGAACTCCTCCTCCTCCAAACAGCACCCGACCTGCTCACAAAGAAAAGGTTTCCCTCTTTAAAGCGCTGTATTAAGAAAAATTGTTTTTAATTCTTAAAGAGGCCCAAAATTACAAACGAAGAGCTCATGAGACACAAGAGATTCCTTGGGGGCTTTTGAGACAAAGTTTCTATTCGTACAAAGGTCTCCACCGTGGCTGAACGGAAAACACTCTAGAGAGAGGGGATACAAATTAGAAGCAACTGCCACCCTCTCCGCAGCTAACCACGCTGGGGGTGGCCCCCAGGCTAACTTCGCACTCTTTAGCTGTCTGACTGGGGCAAAGTAGCCAGGCCTCCAGGGACCGGCTAGACAGCAGGCTGAGAACTGGCAGAGAAATTCCAGTATTGATTTGGGGTTATTCTGCCTGATTATTGTTTTTGGTTTTTTGGTTCTTGTTTTGTTCTTGCTTTTGAGACAGGATCTCACTGTGTAGCCCAGGCTGGCCTCAAACTCCCTGCAATCCTCCAGCCTCAGCCTCCAGAGTGCTGGGATGACAGGAGTACGCCCCCGCGCCCAGTTTAACCCTACAGCTGTGAGCTACTCTGTAGCTGTCTGACCAGGAGAAAGGTGCTTGACTGAATCACTGACCTAAGAAGCGGGTGCATGGGGCCAGCCAGGTTGTTAGGAGGATTAAGTAAAAGCCCACATAAATAAACAGTAGCACAAAGAAGACTGAGCTTCAGGAAGCTTTGCAGGAGGAAGGAAAGAG
>NW_022900945.1:2092980-2098625 GCF_012274545.1 Fukomys damarensis
GGGGGGGGGGGGGGGGGGGGAAGAGGTGCAGAAGAATGAAGGCGAAAGGTGTGGGACTGGAGAAAGCAGGAGCGCTGTACTTGGCAAACACAGAATCATAGAACCTTCTGGGAATTTCTGTTTGTCTTGGCTTTTTAGACGGGGTCTCACTATGTAGCCCAGGCTGTCTTTGAACTCACTGTATAGCCACAGCTGGCCTCAAATTCATGGAGATCCTCCTGCCTCAGCCTCCTGAGTCCTGGGGTTACAGGCATGCATCTCCACACAGAGCTTAATGGTGCACCCTTTCATACCTCCATGTCTGCTTTCCCACCCTTCTCCAGAGCACCCCTAGAAGCAATAACAAAAGCTCACAGACCTGCTGACTGAGTTGGCCTGCAAATCTCTGTTCAACTTAGCAGCTGGCTTTAAAATAAAGAAAACGTGTTTTTCCGGCTCTGTTAATTCATTTTCTCGGTTACACAGCAAGGAACCCAGATGCTCTTTGTTTCCCTCCTTTTCCTCTACTGGGCTCAGGGCCCCTGAGGATGCCCAGGACAAGAGGACAACTGTCTTCCCAAGTCTCTGAAGAGCAGCGGTCACAGAACCCTGAACAACCCTCGCCGGTCAGAGGCCAGAAGGGGCGCCCTCAGCACAGTGGGGAACCTATCTCACTGGTTCTGCTCGGCAGGCTGGGCCCTCCCAAATCAGAATGGGGTTTACTTCCATCAGAGGGGCTTGGACTGGAGAGGACAGGCACCTGGAGTTCCCGAGGGTGAAATATAACACAAGAGGCGTGGTGCAAGCCTGAGATCCCAGCACTCAGGAGGCTGAGGCAGGAGGATCGCCATGAGTTCAAGGAGGAACTCAAACTCCAACCTGAACTACATAGTGAGTTCCAGGCCAGCTTGGACTACATAACAAACAGACAGATGACCTTGTAGCTCCCTCCGTGCTTCTTCTCTTCGATCGCTTGCTCTGGGAGTCAGCTAAAATGTCACCAGGACACTGCAGTCCCATGGATCGAGGACGCCCTGGCCTCCTGCTGACAGCCGCACAGAGGCCCTGGCCAAGCCACAGACAATACTGCTTGGAGTCGTGGGCAGGAGCCATCCGACTGGCCCCCGCTGAGCTCCTGATCCGCAGGGACCATGAGGACACGGGCTTCCGTCCTTCACCCTCTGCCGCTGGGTCCCTTGTGGATGACAGCGGGGAGCAGCAGTTCCCAGCCCTGCACCCCTCTCTCCTGCCGATGTTCTGAGCAGCTCTGGAAAGGCAGCAGGGAGAGCACTGGGCCACTGCCAATGCCCACATCAGAGGGCCTGGTCCCCATGCTGCGCCAGACTGTGCCCCGGGAGAGCTGCAGGGAGGAGGTGGTGGAGGTCCAGTCAGCCCAGCCCACTGTGTGGGTTCAAGTCCTACCTGAGCATCGCCCGCCTCCATAACCTGGGACAACCAGCTCCTCCCTCGGACCGACCCTTCGCTTTCACTGCCTGGGGCTTCCAGCGTGGAAACGTGCAGATGTCTTGGGGGTCACAGGCTCTGCTGACTCGATTTCCCTTCTGGAACCCTCAGGTCGGTGCCAAGAGAAGCCCGGGCCTGTGGCCCTATAGTTGTGCAACTCCGGCCTCTCCAACCGGGAGAAGTCCTGCCCGGTGGCTCCAGGTGACACATGTGGCCTCAGTGGCCTCGGTGGCCTCAGTGGCCGGCTCTGACCGGAAGGTCAAAGGTGGAGCACAAGACCCAGGAGGGAAGAGCAGGCGGAAACTTCCCCAATGTCGGGTCGCTGCAGGCCCCGCAGCAGTGTGTCCAGGTCTATGGAGTTACAAAAACCTTCGGTTAACAGCACTTTATGTGTTTCTCTTTACTTTCTAGCGTGTGGCTATTAGAGATGTAAGAGGGGAAGAGCAGGGAGAGGAAGTAAAAACCGTGTGATGTGCACACCATGTCCCCTAGGGCAAGTGTGGTCATTAGGAGCTGCCACATACACTAAGGTAAGAAAAAGTTTAAAAGTGTGCTTGTGCGGGCACTGGTGGGCATGGTGGGGCCCGCCTGTAACCCCAACACTCAGGAGGAGGCTGAGGCAGGAGGATCACTGAGTTCCAGGAAGTTGAAGGCCAGCCTGAACTACAACATGAGAGCCTGTCGGAAATAAGTAAGCAGTTAGACAAGAATGCACAAGGGCAGAGGAAAAGCAGGCCTCCAGCCGTGGTCTCGGCCCCTCCCACGCCCTCCTGCTCCTCAGTCCCCTCACGGACACAGCCTTACGGTCCTGTTCAGAACGGGAAGTCAATTTGGGGGCCAAATCCTCCTAATCAAAGCTTCTCCACAGCTACCTCCAAGGGCTTCTGCCCCACCTCGTACTCCCTATAGTGAAGTGAGGCTACGCTGCAGCTTTTTGATCAGAAACACGGAAAGAAGTTACTGCGAAGGCCGCTCCTTTCTTTAAAAATTATTTTTTGAGTGAAGAAACTTTGTGCGTGTCAGGCCCGGAGGCAGTGTTTGAGGTCCTCAGCGCTCAGGAGGCCCAGGTTCTGCTCGGGACAGCAGGCCGGACATGGACAGCGTGGGCCTGTGTCTCGGGAGGGGAGGGACGCATGTGGCGGGCAAGCAAGGCGGACTGAGGCAGTCAGGGAAGCTGGTGGACATGAGCTCAATCCCCAGCACAGAGAGACAGACAGGGCAGGGCATAGCTGGCAGTCAACCACAGCGCATCTGAAATATCTAAATAATTTGGATCTGTAGCTGGGCACAGCAGTGCCTGTCTGTAACCCCAGGTCTCTGGGAGGCTGAGGCAGGAGGACCCAACTGTGAGCCCAGCCTGAGTCACTGTCTTCAAATTTGAAAGGGGCTGAGGATGTGGCTCAGTACAGAGATCCTGGGTGGGATCCCCAGTGCTGAAAAGAAAAAAAGAAAAAGGAGCTTGGGTTTTCTTTCACAAACAGTAGGGCGACATCAAAGCTTTTGATCAGAGAGGGACCAGGACTGAGGGGCTGACGTTGATGGTGACAGATGCACTGGTGCTCATGAAGACTGAACAAGGAACCCAAGACACCCCCCCATCACCTGGTTAATGACTCTGGCTCTTCCACCTGGGGGATAGTGAGCTGGCTCCTTGCACACCAGCACGGTCACACTGCCATACCCACGCCTCACCTGTGCCGCCTCTTCCTAAGGTGACACAAGCAACCCATTTACTATGGTTAAGGGCAGCTGCCTCAGTTTCTCCTCTGGCTCCCGAAGGAGCCTTCCAAAACTTCTGTTTACTTATTTAGGTTCTTTGAGACAGGGTCTCTCTATGTAGCCCAGGATGCTTCTGAGTTCACCGTGGTCCTCCTGCCTCAGCCTCCTGAGAGCTGAGATGACAGGTGTGAGCCACGACGGTGGCTCAAACCTTCTTCTGATCTTGCCGAGCACAGACTGAAGCCACAGCCAGGTTTTACCGACACTGGGCCCCGCAGCTTCCCATGTGTCCTGTGACGTCTAACACCAGGACGTGGGCCCTGGGCCCTGGGCCCATCAGAATGGAGCTGTCACCTGGGCCTCACCTGTGACCGTAACGTGAGCCCCACACCTGCAGGTGCTGGGCTGGAGGCCGAGGGACACAGCAGCAAACAAAACAGAACTCTGTGGGCCAGGCACAGGCACACACCTGCAATCCGGGCATTCGGGGAGGCTGAGGCAGGAGGACCAACAGCTAGTGATCTACCTCACTGCTGCACATCATTTGAGATAGTACAAGGGTTATTCCCTTTGGGAACTTTCTTACACGACTCCTAGTCCTGCCTGCACAAAAGGGCAACTTAGTGAGACTTTGTCTCAAGATTAAAACAAAGATTAAAAAGGGCTGAGCCTGTAATCCTAGCACTTGGGAGGCTGAGGCAGGAGGATCATTGTGAGTGTGAGCACAGTCTGGACTACATAGTGAGACTCTGTCTCAGAAAAAAAGAAAAAAGAAAGAGCAGGGGGCTGGGGAGGCAGCTGTAGCTCTGGGTTCAATTCCCAATACCAAGCAAAACAAACCACACAGCCAGCATGGCAAAGATGACCTGGCTTCCTTTCCCGTACTCAGGTGCTGGCCTTTGGGGAGAAGGGTGAGTTTAGCAGAGACACCGGGTCAGGGCCTGTGCAGCTGCCTCCCTGCCCTGCTTCCAGGGGCCCCACCCCTGTAGGCCACAGCACTCAGGTCTACAGGGTCACCTGGACCCAGCAGAGCTTTTCAGCAGTCTTATCCCCACTTCCGAAGCAGCCTTCAGTTTCGACTGCAGTCCCGCTGCTCCCTGAAGCCAGGCATTCCTTGCCAGGAGTGGTGGCACACACCTGTGATCCTAGCACTCAGGAAGCTGAGGCAGGAGGATCCAGGCCATGAGTTTAAGGCCAGCCCAGACTACATAGCAAGACCCTCTCTCAAAATACCAAAAGTATAAATAAAATAATACATTAAAAGACCAGGTGTTGTGGTGCACACCTGTAATCCTAGCACTCAGGAGGCTGAGGCAGGAGGATCCTTTTTTTTTTGTACCAGGGATCAAACTCAGGTCCTTGCACTTGCAAGGCAGGCGGCAAAACCACTGAGCTAAATCCCCAGCAGGAGGATCCTTTTGAGTTCAAGGACAGCCTGGGCTACGCTGTGAGACCTTGACTCCCTGCCAAAAAAATTATATAAACATATATACTCTCCCCCTGAATTCAGCTGTGGAAAAGCTTCTACACTGCAGGGAGACCTACAAAAAAGAGGCTACCAGAAATACTCACTCTGGGGTCAGGGGAAACAGTCATTTATTTTAAAATGTAAAAAGAACTCAGATTTTCAAGCTGTGTCTGGCGCCCTGGGACATTGCCAGGGTGGGGTGAGCCCTCTTCACAAGACAGCTTGTGCTGGGCACTAGGACCTGCTCTGGCCTTTGGGGACTAGGCCTTTCCAACAGTTTCTGTGCTTTACCCGCTTCCAGCCTTGTTTTGTCCAGCGAAGACTGGGCTGGAACCCAGAAGCCAAGGTATCTTTGGGGTGTTTTCATGCTCCTGTTAGGTGTGTAGGGGAAGAGTGGGGGAGAAGGATTTTCTGCGTGAAAACAAACAAAACTGTAACCTTTCCCCCCTCACAGTACTGAAGATTAAACCCAAAGCTTTTATGCTGAGCTACCTCCTCAGACCCTTTTTTATTTCTTATTTTGAAACAGGGTCTCACAAAGTCACAAAATTGTCAGGCTGGGCTTGAACCTGGGATCCTCCTGCCTCAGCCTCCCAGACTATGCCCAGCTAAAAATCATAAACGTTTTTGAAGGCTTAAAATAGTTTTGCGTGCTCGAAATCATGGACAGGCTTGTGAGAGGCGCTCCACGTTGCTCAGGCGCGCTGGCCTTGCATAGCTGGGAACCTCGCGGATACTCTGTCCTTCCCTCCCAGCAGGGCGGACCCGCGGTGCCCCGCAGTGGCTGCTGCTTCTGGGCCCGGGTGCCCTGGTCCTTGCCCAGCACCAAGCAGGGATTTTCCAGGCCGCCGCTGAGGACCTGGCCCGGGCACGATGCGGGGAATTCAGCGTCCGCGCGAGTTAAATATAACCGTGCAGGGATGCAGCTAAAAATAAGGCAGCAGCTGGCGGCGAGCAGCCCGGCCGGGAAGGGTGACGGCCCCGCGCAGGAGGCAGCAAGGGTGGCCCGATGCCA
>NW_022900945.1:2098963-2099705 GCF_012274545.1 Fukomys damarensis
GCCCCCTGCACGCCCTCCAGCGGCGGCGCTGGGCCCTCGCGCCCGCGATTGAAACGTTTCCAAACCCGCCTATTTCTTGCTCCCAACAAATCGATCGGCGGTGACTGAGAAATCGGTTGGCCGAGTGGGCGGGCACGGAGGAGCTCGAGCAACGTGGTCCGAGCCGCGGGACGGCGGAGCGCAGCGGGCGCAGGACGGACACCTCGGATGTTGGCCACTTTCAGCCTGGTCCCGCCTGGGACCCTCTCCCCGCGAGGAGAACGTTTTCAGAGGAAAGGCTCCTTTTGATTAAATCTGACATGCTGCTGCTAACTCCATGCTAATGTGAAATAATTAACATAATAGCCATAATTAAGAGCACGCTAACAATGCCATAAATTTATCACACAATTTTACTAGCTTTCTGCCCCTAACTGCTCTCTCGTCGTTAATTAAACGTGTTGCCTTTTACAGAATGGATGTTTATACATTTCCAGTATAAATAAATTCGGAACCGTCCTCTCCCCTCCGCTCTCCTCCTTCCTTTTGGGCGCTCGCCATTCACCGGTGGCCTTGGCGTGGGCTCTGCGCGGAGGACCCTGGAAATAAATGAAGTCCGGAGAACGAATCCAAACAAGGATGTGGAGTCAGCCTCTCCCGCCGGGGAGACGGAGGGGAGCCCGAGGGGGAGGGGCTCGGGGCTGAAACCCCTCCCACGGGCAAGGGGTCGCCGGGTGGGCCGGGCTGGGTCACCTGCCCTCGC
>NW_022900945.1:2099777-2100099 GCF_012274545.1 Fukomys damarensis
GGGTTGTGAGAAAAGCCCGGGCCCGGGCCGCTGGCTCTCCCGCACAGGGAGGCCCGGTGGGGCCGGGGCCTGGCGAGGGTTGGGGAGGCAAACCCGGTGCTGAGCACTTAGGACCCCAAACTGAGATGCGGTCCACGTCCCCTTCTCGCTCACACTGGCCATCCACCAACCACCCCAGGGCGCTCGCCCTCAACCGCCCTCCCGCGAAGGCCTGGACGCCTCCTTCCCCTCGGCCCTGACCTCACCGTCCTGGGCCCCGGTCCCTGCGACCGGAGGCGGCCGGCTCCCTCCCTCGGCCTGGGGAGGGTGCTCCCGTCCCCCG
>NW_022900945.1:2100177-2100952 GCF_012274545.1 Fukomys damarensis
ACCTCCCGTCCCTACTGTCATTTCCGTTCCCTCCTTCGCATTTTCTTCTCCCCACTGCGCATCTGTCTCTCTTCTCTCTCTCACTTCTAAAGGTTGGCGGTGGCGGACGACTTGACTTTCAGCGGCGACCTCCGATTTCTCGGCCACGGGGGCTCACGGGCCGGAATCGGGCTGCTTCCAGCAGGGCCCTTCCTTCCCGCCCGGGAGATGGAGGGGCCGCGGGGATCCGGCTGCGCCGGCGAAGCGAGAACCCGGCACGGGCGTCGGGCGCAGCCGGGCCCTGTGCGACTCGTCATTGGGCTAATCTGGTCGAAAGTTTCTGCCGGGCGCCCCGGCGTCAGATGGTGACGCTGACTGAACACGAGATGGGCACAACAGATCTCTCACCGAGGGGAAGCGTTGCTTTTCACGCTACGAACCGTAATTAATGGTATGAATCAATTAATTTGACTTTTATTGTGTTGAAGGAAAAAAGCGCAACAAATGGAACCGGCAGCTGGGCGTTGTTCGACTCCCCTCCCCGGGGAGGCGCGCAGACCCGATCTCGGACCCAGGCGAGCGCGTATGGATGGCAACAGATCTCTCACCGAGGGGAAGCGTTGCTTTTCACGCTACGAACCGTAATTAATGGTATGAATCAATTAATTTGACTTTTATTGTGTTGAAGGAAAAAAGCGCAACAAATGGAACCGGCAGCTGGGCGTTGTTCGACTCCCCTCCCCGGGGAGGCGCGCAGACCCGATCTCGGACCCAGGCGAGCGCGTATGGATGGGGT
>NW_022900945.1:2101115-2101628 GCF_012274545.1 Fukomys damarensis
CCTCCCCTGGGGTTGGTGCTTCGGGCGGTGGCAGCCGGGACCTCTGCAGCGGGGCAGCGGGCGCCCGGCGGGAAACTCGCGTGGGTTCGCGGGCGGCAGTCTAGACGGGTTTGGAGCCGGTGGGCCAAGGAGAGACAGCTGGGAAATCAACTCAGATATGGCGTTTGGGTCAGGGGTGACCCTGAGGCCGTTCCCAAGTAGAGGGCTGGTCTCTAGGTGGAGTCGCTGCGCCCACCCCGTCCCAGCCCCAACCGGTCCGGCCGGGGGACCCGGGGCCGGTGCAGTTTCGGGGAACCTGGAGGAAAAGCTAATCCGCGCGTCATGGGGCAGGCGGCCAGACTCGAATTCTTCCTTATTCGGGGGCCCGGGAGAGGGGCGCTCCGCGGGGAGAGCCTGGGAAGGAGCATCCGCGCCGTCCACCGAAATCAGTCGGTTCCCAGCCTCCCGCGGCTGCAGTAACTGCCCCCAGGCCGCCTGCAGGACCCACGCACCTGCAGCGGGACCCGCATCTCC
>NW_022900945.1:2102927-2103328 GCF_012274545.1 Fukomys damarensis
CAGCCTGGTGAAGCCGCCCTACTCGTACATCGCGCTCATCACCATGGCCATCCTGCAGAGCCCGCAGAAGAAGCTGACGCTGAGCGGCATCTGCGAGTTCATCAGCAACCGCTTCCCCTACTACCGCGAGAAGTTCCCGGCCTGGCAGAACAGCATCCGCCACAACCTGTCGCTCAACGACTGCTTCGTCAAGATCCCCCGCGAGCCGGGCAACCCGGGCAAGGGCAACTACTGGACGCTCGACCCGCAGTCCGAGGACATGTTCGACAACGGCAGCTTCCTGCGGCGCCGGAAGCGCTTCAAGCGCCACCAGCAGGAGCACCTGCGCGAGCAGACGGCGCTCATGATGCAGAGCTTCGGCGCCTACGGGCTGGCGGCCGGGCCCTACGCGCGCCCCTACG
>NW_022900945.1:2103990-2105448 GCF_012274545.1 Fukomys damarensis
GCAGCCTCGCCGCGCGCCCGCCGGGAGTAGCTTTCCGCACAGGTAAAACCAGGCCCGCGTCTCCCCCAGAAAATGCTCCCGACGGCGCCCGTTCTCAGAACCCTCGGGGTGGGGAGGGAAGGCCTTTGTACATATTTGTGTAAAAATTACTGACTTTTTCTTTGGGGTTTTTATTTTTTTAAGAAAAAAAAAAACGAATTCTGTAGAGTTAGAGCTCTGAACTTTCATTTTTTTGAAGGTTCACTCTCCGCAGTTTTATCTGAGAAAAGGATGTATAAAGACATTGGGAGATTTTAAATACAAAAAAATTTCAAACAGGCGAAGCGTCACTATTATAAAAGTCTGTTTATATATGAATGAATCTATATGGTATTCTAAATGTTACTCCGTCGTGTTGTACACAACTTTGTAAATAAATTTTTAAAATGGTCAGCCTACCGTTTTATTTAGGTGTCTGAAGTAAATGGAATCTGCATTAGAAAATCCAAATAATCGTCCAACAGTGACAATTTCAAACTTTGCCAATTCATAATCTGAGTGTAAATATATTTTAATTGGTAAAAGGGAGGAGGAGCTTACCTAATTTTAATCGGGTTAGTATTTCCCCTTAGCTTTCACTTCAGGTCAGGATGTGGCGGTGGTCTCTTTCACATCAGCCCATTAGATATAAACGGCCAGACCCTTGTGTAAAGCGAGCTGTCACTGAAACAAAATCTAATCCTAAACAACAGTGCAGTTTTTAGAATTACCTCCCCTAATGAAAACTTGACTGGACTTCTTGGTCATTTTAATTACCCTTTCAAAAGAGGGTAAATTCCAAACATCCCTTATTTTAGCATTTCAATCTTAGGTTTTGAAATTCTTTTTCATCCCTTCTATGGAAGTGCTAAATATCCCATTGATTGTTTAGATTTATGTGATGGCATTTTAAATTTTGTGGTGGGGTGGTATCATCTTCATTAACCTGATAATACAGTTGCTTTATTCCTTCATAATATTTTCAGATAAGGTCTCTTTCCTTCGCAGCTGCGATCTCACCACCTCTGGATGGGATTTTTGCCGGATTCCTGTAGATGTTCCTTCCAGCCCCGTGCCTTTCTGAAGGCCAAAGAATCTCAATTAATGCTCTTTTAAAAACAGGTGCCCACCACCCCACCCCGCCCCCTGTGAAATGCGAGATTTTCAGGCAGGAAGGGGTTACGTCCGTCGTCAGAGATGGTTTTAAGTGCCCGTTTGAGCTGTTTCGGCCTTTTCAAAGAAGTATTCGAGTGGAAATGCAATGTTGTCGTGGGAGGCCGGTTCCTTCCTCCTATCCTCAGACCGCATCACTTCTAATTATTTTGTAATTAATTTAGCTGTTGCAACCACTTATGCGAAGTCGCTTTTAAAGCCGGAGCGAGAGGCTGCGCGCTGTGCGCCTGGCATGGACCGGGCTGCGCCGCCGTCGCCATCCCCCTT
>NW_022900945.1:2106184-2107669 GCF_012274545.1 Fukomys damarensis
GCCTGGGGACCCGATGGTAGCCAGGAAGGGCGGCGGCTCAGGACGCGGAAGGCTCTCCGGGTTTCAGATTTTCGAAGTGCGGGGATTGAAACAACGGGAAGTACAAATATTCCGGTCGCGAAAACCAACGCTTAGTGGGGGGCGGAGGACCCACGTTTGGTGTCCGGGACTCTGCGCCTGCATGCAACAAAGGGCCTGAAATCCGCTCCACCTGAGATACCGGGCGACAGCACCGACGCCAGCTTTTTGTTCCACTTAAGAGAAACTAAAGGACAGCAGGGAGATTTCTTTGCAATAAAAGGAGGAAGCGGGTTGATCTTCATGGGTCGGGTTTTAGCTTTCGGCTCTCCGCCGAGGGGTGGCCTTCCCAGGGACTCTGCCCGCAGGACGCAGCCTCCAGCCCTAGCCGCCTTCCCCATCCCGCCTGAGCCGAGGCTCTGACTTGCACCCTGGGTCCCGGGACTCGAAGCCTCCTGCCTGGCTCCTCGCCTGGGGTTCGCCCTCCGGGCTGCGCCCTGGTGAAGTGCAGTGGGAGGAGACCCTGGTTTGCACGATGAAGTTAGGTTGGGCCGCTTATTCCACACGGCCCTGGGCCTCGGCGAGGAGGAGGAGGAGGAGGACACGAGGCAGTGCACGTGGGGCTGGTGATTTCCAGGGTCCCAGGAGAAGCTGCCCCCAGGGAGGGACGAGGCCCCGGGGCGCCTGTGCCTCCAACCCTCACTGAGGCCTTTTTTGTTCGTGTAAATCAAAGTCCTTGACTCTACATAACAACGAATCTACATGCAGCCTGGGCTGAGGAATTAAGTGAGCTGGTGTCAGTAAAAAATGTTTGATAGCCAGGTGTGGTGCACGTCTGCGAAAGAGCTCAGCACTCTGGGAGGCTGAGGCAGGAAGATGGCAAGTTCTAGCCCAGCCTGGGCAAATTAAGCGATCTAGTGAGACCCTGTCCAATATGCAAAATGGAAAGACGGAAGGAAGGAAAAAAAGAAAGAGGAAAAAAAAGAGCTAAGGGTGAAGCCCAGTATGAAAGCACTGGGTTCAATCCCTAGTACTACAAAAAAAAAAAAAAAAAAAAAAAAAGTCCCAGGCCCGGGCTTCTAATCTGCTCTTACACGGAAAGCTAAACGGATCTAAATTTGTTTGTGTGTCGCAGCTATAAAAGTAACAAGTTGTTTCACAGTTGTGTCTGGCTAATCGGTTTTTACACAAACAGCAAATGGTACACGATTTGTGCAAACACGCAGAGGTTATTGCTAAATTTAGCTGGCACCACTGGGGAAGGGAAGGCAGGGCTTCTTGGATTCGCTTTTAGCTTCAAGAAGCTGCTGATCCAAGGCTTCTAAATGACATCGGATAACAGGGCCTCATTCCATCCCTGATCCTTTGTTACTTATAAAATTACTCGCTCATATTTCCGCGCATAGCAGCCGTGCCGGCCGCGCCTGAGGCTGAGTGGGACGCGCAGCCGCCGCAGCTTCAGGGCCG
>NW_022900945.1:2108979-2119044 GCF_012274545.1 Fukomys damarensis
AAAAAAAAAAAAAAAGGAAAAAATAAATATTTAATGAAAGGTAAAATGCAAGCGGCATGTGGAGCGTTGCTGCTGCTGCTGCTTCTGTGTTCCCTGGTCTGCTTCGACTGCCCCAGCCCCGGCGTCGCTGGCTCTGGGCAGCCCGTTCACATGTGCCCAGGGAGTTTCTCTAGCTGGGGTCGCAGGATGTGGAAAGGGCGCTGTGGGCTCACTAAGCAAAGTGTGGCCTCTGGGTGCCCGCTCGGGCCTTCTGCTTCCCCTCCACGCACCCAAGGCCGGGGACCCACACCGTGAGCGCAGGACGCGGCCTCGCGGACGACTTGGAGAAAACTGGGTCCAGGCCACGGAGCCCCCTCCCTCCCCTACGCCCCAGGAACGCGAGTGGCTGGTGCGCCCCCCAGGCAGACATCAGTGAGACAGCCGAAGCATCCTATTTCTCGAGCTGGTGTCGTTTTCTAAATTACTCTGAAGAATTAAAAATTTCCCAAATTTTCTATGGAATGAAATTAGGTGGGGCGTGCCGGCACAGGCCTGTAGTCCCAGGCAGGGACCCTTGAGGCTGAGGCACGAAGATCAGGAGTTTTAGTTGGAGGCGGAGTTCAGGAGCAGCCCCTTCCATTTTCCTGTGAAACTCGTGCCTGGGCTCTCTGTCCAGACTCTGGCGTGGGGAGGGCGCCCTTCCTACCACACTGAGCTGGGGACCCGACTTCGGCAGAGACCGATGTCACTTGCGCCTCTGCACACCCCAGGGCCGTGACTCGTGCAAGGGCCCCTGGTGGCGGCCAGAGTCGGGGCCCGGATACCTCGGGTCGCAGGCCTGGGTGCGCACGTCCTTTGAGCCAGTGTGGGTGGGAGGTAGGAGAGGCCAGCTGATACCCAGCTGAGGAGGTTTGGTTCTGTTCCACACATCTGTCATCCTCCTCTTGGGACTAGCAGAGGTGCAGGATGGAGAAGAGGCGAGCTCCCTTCCCATATAACAACATTTAATGTAAAGATGTATCTGATCTAATATAATGTGATATTAGTTTGGGATAAATAAACAAACAGTGGGTGTTTTCCCAAAAAAGGAATTGGTAAGGCATGAAAAAATGGAAAATGTCATTGGTATTGGCAGTATAAATCAATACAAACACAAGCGTCCTTTCCAGAACGCGGCACTGCTCTGTGATCCTTTTCTCCATCTCCTTCGTTATAACAAATACCTTTATACGTTAATGCGTGTTTTAAAGCATTTATCAGAGATCTAAAAGTACGGGACACTTCAGCTGTTCATAACGCTCTTCCTGTTTCCTCTGTCACTGGGACGAAGGTTGGAGACTAAATGCCAGCAGCCAGCACCACCTCCACTCTCATGGGGACCCTCCCAGGGCCTGTGTCCAGCCAGCTGCAGGGGACCCCGCCCAGGGCCGCCAGCCCCAGGTGGTGCGTTTGAGTCTGGTGCCCCATTCCCTCACCATAGGGCCAGGCTTCCCCCAGGGTAGCAGAAGTCAGACTGGTCTGTCGTGGGGACCTCTCCAGTGCTGCCTTCACACTGCAGATGGAAACATCTTTGAAAGGGTGGCTAGAATTTTGTAGGTTCACCCACACAGACCAGATAAGGAAGATTTTTTTTTAAAAATTGAACAAATCGCTTGATTTCTCTTTCATTGCTGTGTCCCTGGGCATGCAAGTTCTCTCTTACCTGTCAGGCATCTGCACTACTTGTAAACTAGGAATTTGGTGACATCTTTGAAATCTGTTCTTGCAAATGTCACCATTTCATAGAATAAGAAAGAAGGGAATTTTCAGATTGTTTGACCATTGCCTTCTGATTGGGATCAACACAGTGTGCCCTGTTGTGTTCATTTAATGCATTTTTGGCAAACGTAGACCCCAGCTTATGTGGGCTCCGCGGCTCAGTCTCTGGCCATCAGCTGTTTCCGAGCACTGTGGTCCACGGCTCTCTGATCCTACCATCTTGCAAATGTAAATGCAGTTAGGTAGAATCAAGACCAGCAGGAATTAATCACAATCGCAGAGAATCAGCCACTTTATTGATGTGGCTTCAAACAGCCCACCTCTCCAGCACATCAGGAATTATGATCAACTTGCTCTTCTTGCTGGAGGGAACCGAATGAGAGTTAATAGATTGGATTAAAGGACAAGACTAATTCCCAGCCCCATCCTGACAGTGAACTTGGAGGCATCAGACTACACGTGGCCATGTAAAGACCTCTACTGAGAATTTAGCTAGAAGAGAGGGATGAGCTTAATAAGTATCATTTCAAAATTTTAACTTTTTGAGTAACTTAAAAAATTTAGAGATTAAAAAAAACTTTGATTTCACTTTTGTCTTGATTTAAGATTTCTGTCACTCCAAGTTACCTGTTGTTCACACCTCCACAGTTTGAGGAATCTTTCCACAAAGCCATGCTTTGTACTTGCAGGGACAGATTCACCCCTCTCCCACTACCTCCAGACCCACAGGGGCCCAACAGACCTCTGGGGGCACCATGAGCAAAACCACCTTCCACATCGCCAAGCATTATTCCAGGGCAGTGGCCTCTATAATTCTGCTGTGGTAAAGCATTCTTATATTAAGTAAGATGAGGTTTGCAAATGCACCTTAATAATTATAAGAGCTAAACAATTCCTGTGTGAGGGTACAAGGTGTGCTCACAAAATACAATGAATATTTTAAACATTTAAAGCATTTTTTCCAGCATGGTGGTACCCGCCTATAATGACAGCACTCAGAAGGCTGAGGCAGGAGGATCACAGAATTTAAGGCCAGCATGAACTCTAAAAAACAAAGAAATGCATTCCAGTGTAAAAGATACGTTGCCTTTAATCCCCCTCCCTTCAAACACACTCGTCCCACCGTCCTGGCCGCTTCCTGCAGCAGCTCTGGAGTCCTCTCTCCGGAGGGTCTTTGGTGCACTGTTCCCCCTGCCTCGAGGTCCTGAATGGACTCAGAACACTTCCCTTTCCTGGTCATCCTGCCTTTGGGAAACAGCCAGAAGTCACATAGTGCCAGATCTGGTGAATGAGGTGGACGAGGACACGGTGTCGTGTGTTTACCCGACGGAAATGGTTATAAATGTTCTGAATCAGTTGGCGACATGGAGGCAGCCGGGGCAGCACAACTAATGACCCTCAGGAGAGAAGACTGCGGAGCTGCTGCAGGAAGCGGCCAGGACGGTGGGACGCATGTGTTCAAAGAGGAGGGAGGATGGGGTGCTCATGCCTCATCTCTTACTGTGCTACATTTTAATATTTTTACTTAAACAGAGCTGTATGGGTCACTGTCCAAACTGTTTCCCTTGCTGATCAGGATTTATTATTTAAGCCACCCAATGATATTCTAGACAAAGCCTGGGCTTAGAGCTTGGCGGTCACAGGGTCAGTCCCTGGCTCTACCCTTGCGTGCTGTGCATCAGGGAGGTTAACCAGCCTCTCCGGCCCTGGGTTTGTTCACCTGGGAGATGGGCGTCAAGACAAACCACCCCGAATGCAGGGGCGTACCAAGCAGGGGATGCTGTGATGCAGTTTGGCGGATTTGCTCCCGGCCCTATTTTTATGAAGCGGCCTTTATTGTCATGTCTCGCATTCTGAGATGAAATTGCCAGGTGACCACCACCGTCTGAGTGAGGCATCATTTTGTGTCCGTAACAAACAGGAGACAACCGGCTCTGGTGTGGCTCGGTACACTGCCGCTTTGCTCTGGGGCATTTTTCTGTCTTTTGGATGAGGGTCCCGACAGAAGTCGTTAAGTACAGAGGGAGCAAGGATGCAGGCCTGGTGTCTGCCGAGCTGGGTCTGGGGACCCATGTTGATGTCACTAGCAGAGGTCACTGTCTGCCCAGAGCGGGTCTGGCCGGGCCAGGACCAGATTCTGAGCTTGATTGTTCTGTCTGGTTAATGGGATAGTATGCTAACGGGTGAGGCAGAAGGTGGCCAATTTGCACTGGGTGTGTTACTGTGTGGCTGTAATCCCTATGCCCAGGAGGCTGAGGCAGGAGGAGCGCCATGAGTTTGAGGCCAGTCTCAACTACATAGCAAGATCCAGTCTCAAAAAACCAAACCAAAACAAAGCAAGCTCATGAACTGCACGTGGCAGCACTTGCCTGTTATCCCAGGACTCTGAGAGGCTGAGGCAGGAAGATCACAAATTCAAGCCTAGCCTGGAAACTTAGCGAGACTCTGAATTCAATTTAAATTAAACAACAGAAAACGCCAGAGAAACCTCTTACCTGAATACTTGATTAGGTTACAGTGAACCTGCAGGTCCCTCGGCCTCAGCTTTCCCAGCCCCGGAAGTGGGGGACACTGCCGCCCCTTCAGACGTCCGTTGGCTCTCACCCTGGCCGGCTCTGGGACACGGTGAGGTGTCTTGTTCTTTCCCTCTTCTTGCCAACCTGCACAGCCGGGCAGACTCCGGGGAGGCCCCAGGGCCACCTCCAGCTGCCCGGTGTGGCCCCTCGGGCCCAAGCCCTGTGTCCCATGCCCTCTGCCTCCTGGGATGACAGGGGCATTTGCTGCCACGCTCTGTTTAACGATTGATCTGAAACAACAGAGTCAGGATTCCCTGAGCAAAGTTTTGTTTTGCTTTGCTTTCTTTGCTTTTTGAGACAGGATCTCACTATGTAGTTCAGCTCCCCTCAAATTCACAGCAGTCTTCCTGCCTCAGCCTCCCAAACGC
This sequence comes from Fukomys damarensis, assembly GCF_012274545.1. NCBI lineage: Eukaryota > Metazoa > Chordata > Mammalia > Rodentia > Bathyergidae > Fukomys > Fukomys damarensis. The sequence continues at coordinate 2,113,661 of NW_022900945.1, forward strand.
TAGGATTATAGGGGTACACCAACACACCTGGCCCCCTGAGAAAGCTGTAAAGATGCAGAGCCCTGGAGAGAGTAGGAAACTAGGGAGAAACCCATGTGGGCGACCGGACGAGGCCCCTCGGGTCTGATCTCAAAGTTGGGAGGGCACAGCAGGGGCCTGTGCTTCCGAAGTTGGTTGGGAGGGGCAGGGAGGGCTTACCTTGCTATGCTTTTGTTTTTTTCTTAATCCCATTTCTTTCTCAGCCTAAACCTAGAACTTGTCATCACTGCCTCCAAAAAGACCTACAAGAAAGATAAACATGAAAAATATAAAGGTCTGGTCCAAAACCAAATAAACAAAAAAGGCATCTTCCAAACAGTACAGTTGCTTCTGGTTTCAGAGAAGCTAGAAACCCTCCAGACTGCTGGGCAGGTTGGCACATGCCTGTGACCCCAGCACTCAGGAGGCTGAGGCAGGAGGACCAGCATGACTTTGAGGGCACCCTGGGCCACATAGTGAGTTCAAGATCAGCCTGAGCTACATAGCGAGGCCCTGTCTCAAGAAACCAAAACCAATCAAACAAAAAGAAGTCCTGCCGACTGGGAGAGGGCAGCCGTCCCAGGCAAATTGGGCTCCTAGCTGGGGCAGGTGGTCTCTTGCTTACACTCGATACTTAGAAAACAATTTGTATTGTGTGGCTTATGAGGGCTTGATTCTTCATTTACTAGGCTGCTCAGTGTGCCAGCTTTTCAATGTTCTTACAATGTGTGATGTGAGTAACTGGAACTCCCCAAATTTGGGGAGCAGTTTTTCATTGGTTCACTTCTTTTGTGGCCCTGGTGGTGGAGCCATGCTGGGCACACCTCACTCTCCACGCTGGGAGGGGCTGCACTGCAGGCCCAAGCTAATTACAGTTTTCAATTGCTTCAATTTTTACTTCTTAACTTCAGTTTATTGCTCTGCACGCCCTCCGAGGCTGAACTGTAGAAAGCAGCTCATGGGCGCGGAGGTGGCTGGACGGCAGAGCAGTTAGTTGCCTGGCATGCTGTGGCCGGGGTTCATCCCCCAGACGCCCATAAACCCCAGAATGACCTGGGTGGCAGGGTGGCCATGGGGACAGCACAGGCCACACATGGGCGGGGCTTGGGCAGCGTGTCTCACGCTCTGGAATGTTATTTTAGGAGCTTGAAGTTCTTTGCTGTACAAATGAAACAACATTTTAGTCATGTTTTTGTGGTTTTTTAAATTGGGTATGGGGATTGAACCCAGGGCCTTCGCACTGAGCTCTGTCCCCCATTTTTTTATTTCCTTTTTTCTTTTTGAGACAAGGTCTTGCTAAGTTGCTAAGTTGCCAGCCTGGGCTTGTGCTTGCGACCCTCCTGCCTCAGCCTCTCAGAGTCCAGGGATTACAGGTGTGTGCACCACCACGCCAGGCTTCTCCACCTGCACTTCATCTTATTTCACCCTGACTGGGGACCTTCGGGAGCCCAATCCTGCTCCATCTTCTCCCAGGGCCTTCAGGCTCATCCTGCTTTGCTTTGCCACAGAGCCACAGCCAGCCCTCCATGACTGGCTTTTTGTGGGTGGGGGTGTGGTTTTTTTGAGATAGGGTCTCACTTCGTAGCTCAGGCTGGCCTTGATCTCACTATGTAACCCAGGGTGGCTTGAACTTACAGTGATCCTCCTGCCTCAGCCTCCAGAGCACTGGGATGACAGGTGTGCGCCACCAAGCCCAGCAGTAACTGCTTTTCGAATGAACTAACACATCTTCACCTGGCGTCCAGAATTTATTAAGTTTGTGCTCAGGAAAAGCAGCCCCTTCCTTGGATGTCCTCGGTTATCCCTGCCTGTCCAGCCCCTGCTGTCCAGTTTTGAGTTTCAAGGCCTGTTTTTCCCTTGCAAATTTCTCTCCTCCCCTCCCCTCCCCCTTTCCTCGGTGCTCAGCCCTGCAGTGCCCAGCCCTGCACGCCTTGGAGGCCAGTGAGAGGCGGGCCAGGGCTTTTTCTGGACCTGGTGGGAGAGAGACGCCCGTTTTCCATGGAGGCCGCCAAGTTGGGGAAAGGTTGGGGCCCTCGCTGCAAGCATCTTGCTCTGGCAGGGTCTGCCCAGGATGAGATGGTGGGGTGCTGGTTCCTCATGTTCAGTAGCATCCGGATCTGCCAGAAGGCAGACGAGGCAGACCCTGCCTTCACGGGCTCTTAGACAAGCCAAGGGCCTTGCACTGGGGGCTCGGCTGGCCAGGGACCGGGGACAGGGGACAGGATTCCAGGAGGGCTGGGCAATGCAGGCCTGGCGGGGCGGGTGTGGGCTGCAGGTGTCCGCGTGGCCCACGTGAGCTTGGCACGTGAGGGAGGGAGAAGGTGAAAGGCACAGAGGGGAAACCACAGCTCACAGCGACGCAGCCAGGCGTGTAGAGCTCAGTGTGAGTGCAGCACACACTGCGTCTCCAAAGCTGACCTCACGGGCGGACCTCAGAATCACCTGTGGCTGGAGCCGAGCCTGGGGGCACACACCTGTCCTCTAGGACTCAGGAGGCCGAGGCAGGAGAATTGCTACAAGTTCAGGCCAGCCTGGGCTCCATAGCAAGACCCTGTGTCGAAAACAAAATAATAAATAAAATGCAGTAGAGCACTGTGCCTCCCAGAATGTGTTCACCGAGGAGGGTGAATCCAGTGACGGGGACAGAAGGATTCGGAGTCAGGCTGTCCTGGGTGGACTGTGTCTCTCACTGTGGTCACCAAAGGGCTGGGCTCTGTGCCTCTCTGTCCCGCCGGCCCCACTGTCCTCCTCGGGCCCATCACCAGGAGCCACGGCCCCAGAGACCTCCCCGCCGAGAGGCCCAGCCCGGGGAACTGTCCCCCTCCGCGGCCAGGACTCAGGGCAGTAGGGCCGCTGCCCACAGGGTCCTGGGCACAGGGGCAGAGGAGATGTGGTTGGGGAGGAGGGAGGGCGGAGGGACACTGAGCTGAGGCCAGGAGGGGACGGCAGAGTGTCTCAGAGGTGAGTGCTGTCCTCAGGGGCCGCCAGTGTCCATGGAGAGCAGGGCGGGTGCCCAGGCCTCAGGAAGCCGCCTCAGTTGTGGGCCCAGCTGGCCTGGTGCTGGGATGGGGACACCGAAGCCGCTTCTTAGAGCAGCAGCCGCAGAAAACTGGGCCTTTTTAACTACTACCTCACACATTGCTCTTGCAGTTCAAGGCCCCTCCTAACTTAGAAAAGAACAGTGAATGCTATTTGTAAGAAACACTTCGCATTTTGTGAACTAGATAGGACTTTGGGATTATTTGGTATGAAACCTCTTAAGTTTATGTGAGAAAACTGAGTCTAGTGAGGCTAAAGTGTTTGGAATAAGGTAAGTCAGTGAGTAGCAATGTCAGAATTCGAACCCGGTGCTCTGGTTTCCAGCTTGTGCTTTTAATTTCATTACAGGCTTTCCTTTCCACACAGGACGAGTGAGTGATTCCTGACTGAGAAACTCCACCCTTCAGCCCTTCTGTCCCTCTAGTTTACAGGATATTTCAACCTAGCAAAGAATAAGAAATAGTTCAGACCATTGCAAGAAGAGCTAAATGGGCTGGGGTGTGGGGCACACACCTGTGATCCCAGCACTCGGGGAGGCAGAGGCAGGAGGATCACAAGTTGGGGTCCAGTCTGGGTAACATAGATTTAGCAAGAAGGGCTGGTGGTACAGCTGCATGTAAAGGTGTCAGTTCAATCCCAGTATCTCAAAACAAAACCAAACCCATAAGATCTAGTTGCCGAGGAAGACACGTACGCCTGACTGGACACAGAAGTGCCAGGAGGTGTACAGGGGAAGGCCTCAGCAAGCGGAATGCGAGTGTACCAGCAGGCTGGGCACACCAGGAAGACGACACCACCACTTTCCATTGGAGAGAAGGCTTCACCATGCTGCCTAGGCCGGTTCAAACTTCCAGGGTCAAGCAATCCTCCTGCCTCAGCCTTCTGAGTAGCTGGGACTGCAGGTGTGTGCACTGCAGACCTTGGCTATTTTTGCCATTACTTGTCGCAGGAAGGAGGAAGAACTGAAAGAGTCCTGGTCTGCATTTAGGTGTCCAGAAGTTACAGGAAGTTAGGGGAGAACAGAAGGGACCTCAGTGTCAGGCGCTGTCAGGGCTTTGGGGCTCAGCACAGAGACGCCCCAGGAACCTCTCTGCCTCCCTCAGTGGTTTCTGATTTGAAGGTCCCTCCCTTGGTGCCACAGGTGGCGATCGGGATCGCCAAGGACACTCCCCACTGTCGGGCCGTGCCTGCAGGTGACAGCGCTCTCCGAGGGACGTTGGGATGCGCGACAGGACAGCCTGACTGCACCCCATGTCGTCCGCTGCAGTTTCCTTCTGTGTTCAAACCCAGCTGAATCAGAGGTCACGTGGCTAAATGAGACAGTGTTTATTGTTTTCAATTTTAAGAATTTATTTTTAAAATTTTTATTGTTTTGTGTGTGTGTTTTTTGTTTGTTTGTTTGTTTTGGTTTTTTGAGACAGGGTCTCTATGTAGTTCAGGCTAACCTTGAACTCATGGTCATCCTCCTGCCTCAGCCACCTGAGTGCTGAGATTACAGGCGTGCGCCGCCATACCTGCCTTGGCCACATGTTAGTAAGAATGAAGCAAACCAACGTCCTTAGTTTCAGGTTAGAGCATCGACTGCTCCTCTCCCAGCCTGGAGACCCCCGGAGCAGGCTGAGCCCGTGGGGTGGCCGGGCCTGCACTGTCCTCCCGCTGTACAGAGACAGACACTGCTGGGCTCTGACTCTGTCCCTTAGGACATTCGGGCGCTGGTGGGGCTGAGGGTGGATTCTGTGAGATAAAAGCAAACACCGTATTTCCTGAGGGCCAGCACATATTCTGGGGACTTTTATGAGTTATGTTTTATTCATCCTAAAATGTTTAGAGTTATGTACTTAAAGGATACAGAGCATAGGCATTCCCTCTGCAGGAAGTGCTTTAGCCAGTGAGTGTTCAATGTAGCAGGTAGAGATGAGCTCAACACGGCTCGCAGACCGACTGCGAACAGACCCATCAGCCATAAAATGCACTTAACAGTCTATTTAATAGTGGCGAGGTCCTTGGAGATGCAATACCCATGCTAATCTCGCCTCTTTCTAAATCACAGGTGAAAAATAGGTTAGTTAGGGAGGGTCCTCTTTCCAGTGAGAGTGTGACATTTCACCTATTTAAACAACTACCCAAACTTTATTAATTCAATGCAAGACGAGCATGTGGACAAAGGAGGGAACTTTCTTAAGACCACAAGGTGTTAGCCAGGCGTCGTGGCACACACCTGTCACCCTGCCACTCGGGAGGCTGAGGCAGGAGGATTGCCCTGAGTTCAAGGCCAGCCTGGGCTACATAGCTAGATCCTGTCTCAAAAAAAAAAAAAAAAAAAACCC
>NW_022900945.1:2119302-2129441 GCF_012274545.1 Fukomys damarensis
AAAAAAAAAAAAAAAAAAAAACCCAAAACCAAACCAAACCAAACAAGCAAAAAACAAAACACATGGTTTTCCAAAATTTGCCCTGGATGCTTTGGGTCTTACTCAATAAAAGTCTGCACTCAGGGTTTCTACGAGATCAGTGGCAGCGAGGAAAGGACCAGAGAAAAGTGAGAGTAATTAGACCTCACTCTGTGAAATGGGCCCAAGCAACAGGCAGAGGGTTTCACCAAAGAGGGAAAGGAGCAGGGAAACCTCGGTTAGGGCCCGGGCTGGAGAGGGGCGCCACACCCCGAGCCTGCTCCCCGAGGCAGTTCCTCCGCTCCTCTGAGCCTCTGCTCTCCTGGGCGAGGATTCAGTGCCCTCTGCCCACTCTAGCCATCAGCACACTCCAGGCTCCCCAAGGCCACCAGCCAGGTCTGTGCTGATCTGTAGCAGCCTTCACCGGGCCTTGAGGCTCGGTTCTGCTTTTTATTTCTCCTTGTCATGCACTTTCTTGGTGTAGATTGGGGTGCTGTAAATGAAGAGAGATGCTCTCCTCCTCTTGGGCCTGTCTGAATCCCAGAAGGAATCCTGGAAAGAAAGGGCACCCTCAGGTTACTTCTGCTTAGCTGGTACTGAGGATTCAAACACAGTTTAGTTGAGCCGGATGTGGAAGCACACACCTGCAGTCCTAGTACTTGGGAGGCTGAGGCAGGAGGATTGCCCTGAGTTCCAGGCTAGCCTGGGCTACACAGTGAGACCCTGTCTCACAACAACAACAAAACAGTTGAGCACAATTCCACTCTTATTCCAGACCCCACTCTAGCCATTGTAGACAACAGCTTTTCCAAACCTGTCTTCACTGTGCAACCGGGAAGGACCGTTTTCCTTTACACCATCAAAGCAGCCAGGTTTCCGCTTCATTTTTGGAGGCTCATTCCGGTGCTATGATTACGGGACGTGTTCTCAGACACATGTCCGCTCTGGAAACTGCTACTCTCCACTGCCTCTTACAAACAGACAGGAATCCATTGCCCAACAGACTGGCGACCCAAACCGGCCTGCATCAGCTCCCCTTCCTTCCGCTGTCTTTGAAAAGCTGGGTGAACAGAAGCAAAATACCAAGTAGGAGGAAAGAGTTTCGTTTGAGATTTACCAATTTCTTTGGTCTGGACTTGGATCCTTTGCTGTAAATAAAATCTTACTCAACAATCTGGATATATTTACCTTTAATCGTACAAATCGGGACCCCCACTATCTTGATCGATACGGTTTTTAAAGGGAGCCTCACCACTTCCCTGGGGAAGACGTTCTGGTGTGAACAGTTCTTGGCAGGTGGCCTCCTTTCTACTTGGCCCAAATTTTCATTTTCCAGACCGTTTTAGACCCAGACCCGGGTGGATGTGCGTGTCACATAATAAAGTGTGACAATCCACTCGCTTGTGAGACACAGGAGATAATGTGGCAGCCTGCGTGTGTCACACAGGCTTTACAGAGCCGCTTAGACTGACCTCGCAGGGCTGCTCGGCGTAGGGGGCCACGGTGCTTAGGTTCTCTGAAGTGTGCGGGCTCAGGCACAGCGTATATCATACATTTACATCTAACTTCAGAACCCTGGGCCGAGAGAGGCAGATTTGTGATGGTCCTTGGAGGCTTGGGTCTGTGAACTAATGAATAGATTATATCGCCATGTGAAAGGACTCCTTTCATCTGTAAAGATATAAGCACCGGCCTATATTTTTAAATAACTTCAAAAAACAGAGTATTAAAATCTTACGATTTTATAGAACTTAGACTTCTGCACCAAATTGTATCTGTGAGCCTTCATAGATTTATATTTCTTCTGTCTTACTTTGATCTTCTTAGACATATGATTGTAAGTTCTCAGGATTTGTCCTAGATTAGGTTACAATAGCACTGCACTGTGTCAGGAAGGTGTGCGGTTTTACGGTTCTCGTCAACACAGCCGTCCTGCGTGTGCTTCTGTAACGCACACAGCTGACTGGTCTGTCTATGGAGGGGGTGATCTTGGCTGACACCCGAAATTGACAGGAAAAGAAACCCTACTTGCTCTTTCCTGGGAGGTTCATACTATTGGTTTGCAAACTCCTTAAGGACAGGCCATCTATTTAGTAAGCCTTTATTGAATAAGTGAGTATATTTATTTAGTGATTATAAATTAACTTTATTAGCTTCATTTAAGTCTTAAAGAATTCAAAATCAAAGGCTGGGATGTAGCTCAGTGGGAGGGCCCTTAACTAGCATGTGTGAGTCCCTGGGTTTGATCCCCAGCATGGTGAGAAATTAAGTAAATAAATACAACAATTCAGTTTTAGGTTGATGTCATTTAGGTTCTGGCCAAATATGAGATTAGTTTCTGAAAAAAGATTCTTTTCACTCATAAGGCTGTTCTGTGATTCGAAACAAGGGTGACTGTGTGCGTGTGTGTGTGTGTGTGTGTGTGTGTAAGAAGGAAAAAGTAGGCTGTGTGTGGTGGTGGTGCACACCTGGAATCAGCACACTGGGAGGCTGAGACAGGAGTACTGCAAGTTGGAGCCCCATCTGGACAGCTTAGTAACTGTCTGTTGAAACTGAACCTGTTGCTGCTCTAGATTTAATCATTGTGGCCGAGGAGCTGTTTCACTGTGCCTAGTATAATTCTCCTCATTATCTTTCAAAACTTACCTCCTGAGTGGTGCACACCCAGGTTAACCTCAGCTACTCAGGCGGCAGAGGCAGGAGGACCCCGTGTTTGAGGCTCACCCTGGCAACTTGGAGAGATCTTGTCTCAAAGTTAAAAAAATAAAAATAAAAAGAGAGAATAAAACACAATAAAAAAGGGCCAGGCCTGTAGCTCAGAGCTGGCACACCTGCCTTGTGTGCATGAGGGCTCGTACCCCGTCTCCAGGTAGAGTTCCTGCCATGTATTACACGCCACTCAGCAGGGTACATGTGGGAAAGATTTGTAGACCGAAGAAGCCTGACACTTCAGCGTCGGAAAGGCTGCATCCCAGCCCTTTTACTTTTGTGACAGCATCTTGCTAAAAGGCCAACCTGAAATTGAACTTGCGATTTTTTGCCTCAGTCTCCCAGAGAGCTGGCGTCTCAAGTACATGCTCAGCTGGGAATCTTCCTTAGATTTGAGTGACTCTGTGCTTTCAGATTTATTGTCTGCATTGAGACCATCTTCACATTATTTTTATTTTTTAAAGAAATTTTTAATTTTTATTTTGTTCTTTTGAGACAAGCTCTCATTGTGTAGTTCAGGCAGGCCTTGAACTCACTAAGTAGCCCAAACTGGCCTCAAACTCACAGCGATCCTCCTGTCTCGGCCAATAGCACAATTTAGGGGCAAAAGCTCTAATTGGAAAATAAGAGAAAATGGGGAGGGACTTCATTCTGAGAAGAAAAGCTGAAGGCAGCTCCACTCTCTCAAAGATCCTGCTGCCCCTAAGGAAGGAAAGTGTCACAGGCCAGCCTGGGTCACAGCCAGGGGCACAAGACACGGGCTAAGTGTAGCAGGAGATAAAAGGAAAGTTCATTAGGAAAGAAACCAACCCACCTTCCCACAGACAGCCCAGGAGAGAGAGACGGAGGAGTCGTCCACTTTGACACAGCAGCCCCTAGCAAAGGGTAACTTCTATTTTTATGGAGTCTCAAATAGTGTTTTTGCCCCCAAAAGAACAGGGGTCTCTGAACAGGGTGGAGTTCAGTTACTGGGCAGGTGTGGGTTTGTACACGGCCCCGGATGTTGTGTCCACTCTGTGGGTGGAGGGCTTACTCCGGAAACGCATGCAGGGTCGGTTCTCGTCAGACGGCGTTACGCTTTATATCTAGATGGCCCACAGCCTGCGTGCTATCGGGGGGACTTCTGAAAGGTGACTGGGTTCCGGGGTGTGCTGCCAGATCTGCTGTGAGATGGGGTCTGGCAGAAAGAGGCGGTCCTGGGGGCGTGGCCTGGAAGGGTTGTGTCCCTCCCTGGCTCCTTCAGGCTTCTCTTTCAGCTTCCTGTCCACCATGCCGAGCTGCTCTCCTCTGCATGCCGCCCTGCCTTGGAGCCAGCTGAATGGATCCACAACTGTGAGCCCAAATAAATCTCTCCTCCGTTAAGTTGTGGGCGCTGGGTATTGTGTCCCAGCAAAGAAAAGAGTGACCAAGGCCGATGGGTAACCATCTTTCTTCCACCAGTCTCATCTAGTTTGCCTGCCAATCCTACCTCTCATCTCAAGGACTAACCTTCGTTGTCATTGAAGCAAGGAACCGCACTGGCTGGTGACAAAACCATAAGCCAAAATAAACCTCTCCTCCTTTTAAGTTCCTTATCTCAGGTATTTCATCACAGTGATGCCAGCCATGCTGGATTAGAGGCTAACCTAATGACCTAATTTAACTTAATTGCTTATTTAAATTTCCTATCTCCTCCAGATGTGGTGGCTCACACCTATACTCCCAGCGCTCTGAGGCTGAGGCAAGGAGATCACTGTGAGTTCGAGGCCAGCCTGGGATACATAGTAAGGCTCTGTCTGAAAAAACAAAACAAAAAAAATCCCCCATCCCTATCTCCACAAATAAAGTCACATCTATGGTACAGGGGGTTAGGACTTCATACAGCACTTTGGGGGGTATATAATTCAGCCTCAAACTAAGTATATGGAATTGGTACGTAAAATAGTAACCAGAGATTTTTTTTTAAAAAAAGACACAGTAGAAAGACAGGAAATTGAGGATTTAACTCCAATTTCCTAGCTGGTGGGATGATTAGGACAGGTAGTTGGGTTCTTTCCCATTCATAATTTCACCCCAGACTTTTTGTAGTGGATTAGAGATGGTCACAAATTCTTTCCCATTCTTCCCACTGGGAAGTGAAATATATTTCCCTCTCCTGGAATTGGTGCTAAGGGAGTGATGCTGTGTTGCATCCAAAGGCAAAATGAGAACAACTTAAAGATTTAATTGACTTTTATTTCAGATTCTAGAATTGTGTTGCATCATAGGCTCTCAATCTGCACCATGACCTCCCATAAATTTTATTGAACACTCCTATGGTTGGGCACATGAGAGAGCTGCAACTTTTGCCTTTGACACTCAGCATGCTCTGTCTGGGAAGCAGGCTGCCATGTGAGAGGCTGACCTAACCTGCTGCAGAGAAGCTTCATGGAGAGAGGAATGGAGTGGTCCTCGATGTCCTAATCCTAGCTGACCTCAGCCCCATGAGTGACCCAAATCAATGCCAGTGGGACAGAAGAACCACCCAGCAGAGCCAAGTCTGAATTCCAGAGTCGCAGTATAATGACAAAGTATAATTTCTCTGTTTACACCCAAAGTTTGGAGTATTTTATTATATAGCGTAGTTAATTGAAGCCACCACCTATTGGCCAAACTGGCTTTAGGGATTACCATTGGTCCTTCTGTTCTTTTTTTCTTAAAAATGCAACAATTTCTGTGAAGGATTACAAATTAAATTGGTTTTACAGAAAATTTTCAGATAATGGGAAATTTAGGATTTTTGATGGGGTTGGGAATATATGTATACATGAGCTATTTTACAGTAGAGGAAAGGGGGGAAGCTATCAAAATGTGCGAACATGTTAAAGTTAGCTGATGATAGCTATTGTTCATTAATTCCATTCTTTGTGGTGGCAAAATGTTCAAAGATTTACATGCATGATTTCATTTTACTCTCATTCTAATTTAAAGGAAATGGCACAGTAAAATTATTTTTTATAGATGAAGCAATTATATCATAGAGACTTTGCCAAGGTCACACAGACAGAAAGTGTAAGAATTGATATTTAAATTTAAACTTATTTGCCTCTAGAAACTTTTTTTTTGGTACTGGAGATTGGACTTGGGACCTTGCACTTGTGAGGCAGGTGGTGCAAGCGCAGAGCTAAATCCCTGGCTCGCTTTTGTTTTGTTTTTTGGTACTGGGGATCAAACTTGGGTCCTTTCGCTTGTGAGGCAGGCAGCAGAACTACTGAGCTAATCCCCGGCCCTCTTGTTTTTATTTTTCTCAGTATTAGAGGTTGAATCCAGGGCCTTCACATTGAGCTACATCCCCAGCCCATTTATTATTTTTATTTTTATTTTGAGATAGGGTCTTGCTAAGTTGCTGAATTGTTCAGGATGAACTCCAATTTGCAATCCTTCTGCCTCAGCCTCTCAAAGAGCTGGGATTATAAGCATGTGCCAGGGTGCCTGGCTCCCAACTCTTTTTAGATCTTGCTAGGTTGCCCAGGCTGGCCTTGAACTTGTGATGCTATTGCCTCAGCCTGCTAACTGGGATCACATGTGTGAGCCACCACGCCCCGCTGGTTCCACCACAATGCACTGACTGTTATTTATAGGCACTGGACATGCAGGTTTAGTGCCTGGGTTGTTGCTGATAAATTGCTTATGATGATAGCTTTATTGCTGGTATTTAGAACCATTGGGATATGACTACTTCTCAGAGGTGTCTTCCAGGTAGCTGGCTTTTAAGTTTTGATTCTGTTGCAAGATCCTACCTCTTCAGTTTATTGGGGATGAGAAGATGCTGCCTACTTGGCCAGCCCCTGGTTCTTTGGCACTGGCCTACAGTATTTTTTAAGACCTTTAGGCAATCTCCTCTTGGTATACCAGGAAGAGCAGCAGCTTAGCACAGTTATGTCACCTTTGCTAAAGTAGCACAATCAGCAATAATACTAGCATCAAACACAGCCCAGCCTGGAAAAACTGGTGAATATTAATTTGCTACCTTTAACTGTATGAACTAGGTTGGTGGTTATATAACACAATCTGAAACAAACCAGAAATTTGTATGCAGTAAATAAGCCCTCAATATGGTTATTTTACCCTTAAGAGAGAAGATTTAAAAGAGGTAGAGGGTATTGGGGAACAGAAGAACAGAAGAGGAAGAGATTAGAAGCAAGGATGGAGGACAAAGGAGGATCATGCAAACTTTGGGAAACTAGTGAAGAAGACAGGAGGGAAACAGAGGAGGGAAAGAGAGAAGGAAGAAATAAAAATAAGAACAGAACAGAACAACAAAAACCAGGAATCTTGTTCATATTCACATAAAAACAAGAAAAACTAAAACAAAAACAAAAACCAGAAGAGAGAGAAAAAAGAAAATAAGAAAAAGAAAAGAACTGTCCAGTTTAAGGTGTGTCTCTGCTGTCACTGGTAGACAACATGGACAGAGTCCAGATGTGAGTTGATTAAACCCAGCAAGCCAGCCACAGTTTTCAGTGGGGTAGTGGATAACCCAGCAAACCTGCACCTTTAGTGCCACTGAAGTTCAGGTTCATTTCTGGCTATGAGGCTGGAACTGGACTTGAGCCTGCAAGTCCATGTGCCTCTTGCCAGCTTGAACTTGGCTGACCTCCTGCTGACTTGAATTCGGCTCCCTCACCCCAACACAGGGAACCGTTAGATGTAGCCCACCCGCAGCTGTTCAGAGTTCTAAACTCAGTTGGCTCCTCTCCAAGATGGCTACTGACCAGTCACCCTCTCCGGGGGACATCTAAACCTGAATAACTCATCAGTCACTGCAGTCTGCTGCATCCACTGCTCCATTTCACTGGTGTGTTTCTCCATGGAGGCCCCTGGGATCACCAGTAATCACTGTGTGTCTGTTGGTTCAAGCTGCACAGTGTGCCGGGGCTCAGGGAGACAGTACCGCCTATCACCTCCCTCACCTTCATTAGTCTCTCTCTTCCCTCTCCGTGTGGGCTTCAATTCTCACTTTAGATCCTTCCTGGGTCCCAGGGACCCACTTACCTCCTCCTCCTACACCTCACTAAGCTATATTCCAGTATCATGACACCAAATCTCAAAGAGGATCTTTCTCTGCTGCTAACCGCTCTGCCATCTTCCTGGAAGTCTGGGAGAGGAGTAGAATACAGGTGGCAGCGGTGAGGAGTCTGCTATAATTATCGACTTCAAAGTCCCTTAAACTATTTATTCAGTGAATATTGTGAGCACCTAGCTTGCACTAACTACAGTATCAGGTTGTAACATCAGAAGGAGAGACTAGTATTCTTTCATCAGTTTACGATATATATATTTGTCACATAATTCCAAATTATGTGTTTTGCAGTCATTACCACTTTAAGTAATAGCATTTATTTATTTATCGGTACCAGGGACTGAACTCAGGCCCTTGTGCTTGCAAGGTGGGTGGCGAAACCACGGAGCCAATTCCCTGGCCCAATAATAGCATTTTGATGTTCGATCTTAGTGTTACACAACATGGTGGTACTGCTCCTTACAACTGATAGAACTTTGGATCGGTAAGACATGACTTGGTCCGCCAACATGGCTGTTGTTCATGAGATGCTGCGTATATATAACCCTGCGATGTACTGGGATTCTCCCTGTTACTAACCACTTCATACTGGGAGACCAAGCCAGGAAGATTGCAAGCTCAAGCTCAGCCTGGGCAACCTAGTGAGACCCTGTTTCAAAACAAAAAGTAAAAAGTGTATATAGTTCATCAGCTCACCCTCCTCCTGTTGGCCTTAGGCGTTTACTCAAGCATAGGTGTCTATTTTCTCTCTACACTCCCTGCTCCCATTCTTCAGCAGATGGGAGGCTTTCACTTTTGGCCCCAGCTTTCTTCCTGGGCTCTGGGTTATGACCAGCACCTGAGGATCACTGTGCGCTGCCGTGACGCCATCAGGAGCGGAACACAATGCACTAACTCACACCTGAAGCCTCAGAAGCCATCTGTATGTAGTTTTCCCCTCTCCCCTGTTGTACTTCATACAGTGCACCCTTGGCTTATGAGCTTATGCTGTTCCAAGCGCTGGTTGTAACTCCAGTTGGTCAACTGAAGGCTCAGGCTCCTCTACACAGCCTTCAAAGTCTCTGTCCTCTATCCAGGCATATGTCAGTGTCTTTAGAGAAACATTGGCCCAGAATTTCTCAATTAACCTCATACAGGAAAGGATATTATGTTCCTTCCAGAATTCTTTAAGGGTTGAATTTGTTTTTGTTTTTGTTTTTGTTTTTTTTGAGACAGGGTCTCACTGTGTAGTTGAGACTGACCTGGAACTCACTATGTAGCCCAGGCTGTTCTCAAACTCACAGCGATCCTCCTGCCTCAGCCTACCGAGTGCTGGGATTATAGGCGTGAGCCACCAAGCCCGGCTTAAGGGTTAAATTTGTACCTGAGGCCATCTGGAAGCACAAGCAGCTGGCATTCAGGTCATAACTCAAAACTTTGTTCATAAGTAAAAACTAAAATTCCAGTTGCAACTCAAGGGTCCACTGTGTTTAGTACGGTAGCAAGACTTATACATTTCCTTCTTGCCAAACCTTCCTTTCCAGTTACACCGTGACCCTCTCAGTCTCATTTGTGAGGATTCATCATCATCATTTTATATTTCCGCTAACACTTACTCCCTGCTAAAGGCCTTCCAGCTTTTCCTGAGCCTTTGGATTACCTCAAGCCCAGTCTTCTAAGTTCCACTGTGCTTCGGTGCTTTGTGTATATACCCATAACCTGACATTCCTTCTATTGATTTCTATTCTTCTGCACATGAAAATCTCTTTCCAAAGAGAGTCAATTCCTTGAGGGCTGGGATTTGGCCATCTTTGTCCATTTTTCCAGGCAGTCACTGAAATACAACAAACTAGGATTGTAGTTCTGGAATCCTCCAAGTGTGGACCTTAGGGCAAGCAGCAACTCCAGTGGTTCAGAGGACCGTAAAATTGATCATGCCCAAAGCAGGCTGTGAAGAGTGACCCCCACAACTGGCTTGATTACAGAAGTCAGTTCAGCGAAGACTACAGGTCAGAGTAACTCGCACCCATGTTCCGTTCCCACAACTAAAACCTTCTAACTAGAAGGACAAGGTTCTAATTACAACCATATATTTTGTGTATTCTGTTCTTAATTCGAGAATGCTTTGTCTTGGCCTTTATGAGCCTTAATTTCCATAGAAACTGCACAAAGCTTGCCTTCACCCCAACTGATTGCCAATCAAAGTGCTTGGGACGGGCCAGGGCCTTTCTCAGTTGCATGGGCACTGGCCGTCCTGGCGCGCCGCTTTCTCTTTCTGTCCTAGTTCTCTGTCTTCCGGCCTAACGCTGGGCGGGGGCTCCAGGACGGCGTCCCTGGGTCGCCTGGGGGCGGGTGGGGCACGCCGGTGGCTGAGTCCGGCGGTTACAAGCGT
>NW_022900945.1:2130151-2148980 GCF_012274545.1 Fukomys damarensis
CGGACTGCGGCGGGCAGGGTAGTGAGCCAGTCCCTCGCCTCCCACTGCGCGACGCGGCCGCACACGCGCCCCGCTGGATTTTGAGACAGGGCCAACTTCCCAAGCTGGCCTGGGCTGGGCATCCTCCTGCCTCAGCCTCAGAGCGCTGGTTCCAGTCGTGCACCGCTCACCTCCGTGCCCACTCCAGACTCCTGTCCGGTTCAATTTTGAGGAGGTGACACGTGGAGAGAGTGTACGGGTTGTCACATGTCAGGTCATCGCACTGTAAAGGCATCTCTTAGCCACCCCTCAAGGCAAGAAACAGCACCGGGGGCGCCCACAGCCTCCCAGGAGCCGGGCGTGGTGGTACAGGCTGTAATCCCAGCACTGAGGAGGCCGAGGCAGTAGCATCGCTGTGAGTTCAAGTCCAGGCTCGGCTCCATAGCGAGACACTGCCTCAAAAGAGAGGCTGGGGTGTGACTCCGCAGTCACTTCGCTAGCACGCAGGAGGAGGCTGAGTTCGATCCCCAGCACTGCCTCAAAGTGGAACTCAGGGAAGAGGTGACCTGGGGGAGCAAAGCCGGGAGGTGATGAAAAGGGCTCCCCTGGGAGGGCCTTTCTAAGAGTTGTGTTACATAATCCAGGCTGTCCTGCCTCAGCCTCCCCAGTGCTGGGCTTACAGGCTTGTGCCACCCTGCCCAGCCTTCTTAGTTTTAAACCCCTTCTAAGGAAAGAAAGGAAAAAGAACCACATAAGGAAGTGAACGGATGGCTTTTACTGCGTTTGTGTTTTCCTAAAGTTTGGGCTCTCAGTGACTCTTGCAAAGCCTTATTTCTCTGAGATGGGAAGTTGGTGTGATTAATGCAAATGCATTTTGGAAGCAAAGTAAAACTGAAGAGCGCGTAGGGGAAGTAAATATGAAGGCGGAACCCCTTTGCTCTGTACGCAAGACCAGGACCCCGCCCCCTCATGGCCATCTGCGCTGTGGAAGGGGGACACACGGAGATACTTGAGAAGGAAATCTTTGCTGTGTCTTTGGGTATAGGGGGTCACATTTTATAGGGAGAGCTACTTTCTTTGGGTGCTAGGGATTAAAGCCAGGGCCTTCAACCTGAGCAACATCCCCGGCACTTTTTTAAGTTGAGGTTTCACAAAGTTGCCCCACAAGGGCTCAAACATGAGACCCTCCTGCCTCAGCCTTGTAAAGCCCTGGAATTACAGGTGTGTACTACAGCCTCTGGCTGAAGCACAGTTTGTAAGTAGAGGACTAAGGAGTACGGAATTTGGAGCCACCCTCTTCCCTCTCCTCGGCCCTGCCGGCACCCCCATTCCCCACCTTTTCCTGGGCTCCCTGGACTTGCTGTGGAGGTTTCTGCTCAGGTGAACCCTGGTGTTCCTTCCCCCGTGTTCTTCACATCAGGAGCGGCACTTAGAATCTCTCCCAACTCCTAATTCCAGACGCGTGATGATACTTCTCTGATCAAGAAAATAAGGACGGCTGTGTGGTAGAGACTTTGGCAGCGGAGCCGGGAAGAGTATGGAGAAATGGCCCTGGACGGCGGTGGTGGTCCTGCTGGCCCTGACGGTGCGGTGGGCTGTCTCGCTCCATTCCTACTCAGGTACTGTTATTTCACCATTTCTAGCGGGAAAATGCCGAGGTGAGGTGCATGCCTGTCATCCAGGGCTGGGAGGCTGAGGTCGGCCCGCTTGGAATACGTAGTGAGACTCCATCTCAAACAAACTAGCAAGTGTCTGGCAAGGGTGCAGCCACACACACACACACACACACACACACACACACACACACACGCACACGCACACACACGTACACAAAAGTAAATAAATATTCCTTTGAATTGGTGTTTTATGGTTTTTTTGTTTTTGTTTTTTGGTAACAGTTTGTAGTTTTCTGACTGAGGAAGGGATTTCAGGAATTTATTTTTGTGGTCAAGAAGATACTTTAAAGAAAGAGAAAATACATTTAAACATTTAATGAAACAAATGTATGCTTCGTGGTAGAGAGCAAATGCCTTCCAACGGAACCCTGCAGCTTGAGAAGCGGTTGTAAGCTCACAGCTGGAGGCGGGAGTGTGGTGAGGGGTGCAGTGTGGCTGGGCTGTGCGTAGGGCGAGAGAAGTGACTGCTATGGGCAGTAGGCAGATGCTGATCTTAGGGCTCTTTGCAGTTTCTCTCGGAAATCGTGACTCCTTTGTGCTCGGTCCCAAGTGTTACCAGTGTCTCTCCATTAAGGACCTCGCTTATTCGAATAATTAGCTGCATTGGGTGAGTAGGAGGAGAAAGTCGTAGAGAATCAGTTTTTGCCAGGTCCGGATCACTGCTAAATTATGACTTTGTTTCTCTCAGCTGTTGCTGTTTGTAAGGATTTATAAGTTCTCGCGGGGAACATGCAAAAGCCAGTTTTTATTATGGAAAATATTAGCCACATTTTCTTCTTGTGAATGTTTACAATTTCAGTGCGAAGGCGGCGTGAAATAGGCGCTGTTGGGAAAGAGGTGAGGTCTGCGAGGCGGGTTGGGCCGGTTCTGGCGGTTCCGGTGCCGCAGAGGCGAGGCCGCGCGCAGGTGTTTCCGCGCTGCTTCCGCCCGCCCTGTGAACGAGCTTTGGGATTCATCTCCGCCGGCCAGGGGTGCTCTGTGCCCTTCTGAGAGCAGCTCCCCCAGGTACCGCGGGGCTGCCGTTTGGTCGCTCTAAGGTCACTTCAGCAGTTTTTAAAACTGAAGTACTGATTGCATAGCAGTGTCAGCTGACTGTATTGAAGTCGGTCAGACTGGGTAGAAACTTGGTCCACGCTTCCACTCTTTGTTAGGGACTGGTAATACGTTCTTCCGTGTTGACCTCAGGCCCAGTGCAGTTTCAGAAATCCGGATGTTGGATTTTTTGAGTAATAGGAAACTACTTAAGATCCTCTCTGACTTTTGTTATCCCAGTGGTCCAAAACCAAAACTAAACACATGAAAAATAAAAATCAACGCCTTCTTTCCCCTAAAAGAAGCCGCATCCAGTGGTTTATGAAATGGAAACGTACACACCCACCCACGCGCTTGTGCACGTACTCACATGCACACTCATACAGGTACACGTGGAAAATAGTTCATTCATTGCGGAATTCTTGGCCTTTAAAAAAACATATAACATATATATATATGTATATATGTGTGGGTATATATTTTCTGGTACTAGGGATCGAACTCACATCCTGGTGCTTGTGAGGCAGGCAGCGGAACCACTGTGGGCTAAATCCCCGGCCCACTTTTAAAAAAATACTGCAGGTTATTATTTTGGGGGGTTAATGTTTTCGTTTTTTGTTTAAAAAGATTTTTTTTCCAGTTCTAATTTTCTTGGTACAATTTAGATTTACATAATGATCACATTCATCATAGGGAGTTTGTACCTTTACATGCTGTCTCTCGATTCCTTTTTTTCTCGTTTCCCTCCCCTCCCTTCAACCCCTCTTTCTTTTTCTTGTTTGCTAAAGGCCCATTTCCATACTTTCCTTATTTTTTACTTTTTCCTTTGTTCATTTCCTCTCCCCTGTCTTTAGTTCCTCTTTCCTACCGAATGATTTTTTCTTACTTTGAATTTTCTGTCATGCATTTTGGTCCCTTTTTACATATTCAGTTTCTTAGGTTAGATGATGGGATATTTACACACGCATGTCCGATTTGTTTCAGTCTCTTCAAGATGCATCCGTTTAGCTATAAATGTGTCGAGTTTGTCCTTCTTTATGGCTGAGTAGTACTTCATTATATAGAAAAACTCCATCTTTATCCATTCGTCAGTTGATGGGTATTTGGGTTGTTTCCAAGATTTAGCTATTACAAACTGTGTCACTGTAAACATGGGTGCTGTTTTTGTTTTTATTTGGAGACAGAGTCTTACTATGCAGCCCAGGCAGGTCAGACTAGGCTATCCTCCTGCCTCAGCCTCCAAGGCCTGGGTTTTCAGGCACGCACCACTATGTGTGCCCCTAGCAAAGCAGCTGTTTAACTAGCTCCATGCCCAGCAGGAAGCTTCCTTTGAACTCTAGACTAGCGTTCTGTCTTAGGACCTGTGTTTCTCTGGGGGGCATCAGGAAGTTGTACAGTTGCAGGACTGGGTGGTACCTAGGGGACACGCGTTAGGAGCGGGCAGTAGTTAGCACCAGTCCTGGAGGACTTGGGTGAAGCTGCCCTCCACGCCCGCCATCCCCAGGCTCCAGGCGGTGCGTCAGGGTGAGCCGGCAGCACCCTCGGCCTCCAGCCTTGGTGCCACTGTCCTGCGGTGGCCAGGGTCGGACAGGGAAGGCTTTGTCCCTTTTTACAGTTTTGAAATGCGGACTGAGCTGCAGACTGCCTATTTTATGTAGTCAGGAGAGCAAAGCCTGACGCGATTCTCTAACGGTCTCCATTCCGTACCGGCCGGCTTGGTCTGTAAAAGCCTCCGAGGCGATTCCCAAGCTGTCGCCCCGTAGTGGCCCTCGGTGGACAGCAGGGCTGACCAGTGTTCGCAGGACGGGAGCATGACCCAGACGCCTGTTGCGGCTTTTCCTTCCCCAGCTCCCTGTGCTTCCTACTGCGGGAGCTGGGGGACGAGGTGGGTCACAGCTCCTGTCCCCTCGAGCCGGGTCCTCGGGAGGCACCGCCCGGAGCCAGGCCCCTAACCCCGTCCCTCTTTCCCGTCATAGGTGCTGGGAAACCGCCGCTGTTTGGGGATTACGAAGCTCAGAGACACTGGCAGGAGGTCACTGTGAACTTACCGCTCAGACAGTGGTACGGAAACCTCACTGGCGTTGCCTCCTTCTCTGAAGCTATTGCGGAGGGCCCTGTCTTCTCCCTCCGGGCACCCCGCACCTCTTCTTCGCCCTGGGTACTGTGTGCTCCAGCGTGTGCTAGCTGGGCTGCAAGGCTAAGCTTGTGCAGCTGGGAAGGCTGCCCAGGAAGACACCTGCATACTCCTGCCCCTGTACTGCGTGTCTGAGGCAGCACTGAGCTGGCCTCCGTAGCTTCCACTGTGTGTCACCGGGTTCGGGGCACAGCATCTGTGGGACCTTCTGTTCTCAGAGCTCAGAGAGCACCGTAGAATTCAGGGTACTTTTGAGGCAGGGTCTTGCTGCATAGTCCACACTGGCCGCTACTGCAGATCCTCCTGCCTCAGTCTCCTGAGTCGTAGCATCACAGGTGTGCACCGCCAAGCCTGGTTCTAACATTTTAATCTAGGGTGAAAACGTTAATCAGGAAACTAAAGTGGACCCCACTTTTCCTCTGCCCCATCAGTGCTTGCTTCTCAATGTGCGTGGTTTCGTGCTCACACTTTACTGCGTCGGTGCCTCTTTTTCTTATCTCCAGGGAGTCTCCAGGTTAAGTAAATGAAAGCTGGTGTTCGTGTTCCAATGCAGAAAAGCAGACCAAGTTGTGTGCGTGAATGTGTCCAGCACCCAGCATAGCAGTCTGTGCCCAGCTGCTCAGGGTTTCGCATATTTTGGGTCTGGCCTGGCGCCTCCCAGTGGTGTGCGGTGGAGCCCGGGGCGACTGGCGGGCAGTGGCCCTGGCTGCTGTGGGCCCACTGTCGGGAGCCCCACTGCCTCCCTGCCCCGGCCCGGAGAAGAGCAACTTCCCGAGTGTGAGGGAGGAGTCACTTAACGTGTCGTGTTGAATGCTAACTTGAGCTTTTTATGGGCCTGGGCCCGACTCCAGAGTGTGCCGGGTGACTGTCCCCAGCCCTTTGTCCTCTCATCTGGAGGCAGGTCTCACGGAGTTCCCAGGCTGGGCTTGCACTTGGGTCCTCCTGCACTGGCCCCTGGATGGCTGGGGTACAGGTGCACTCTGCCACTCTGCAGTCTGGTGACAGGCGCACGGCTGGCGGCGGGGCAGTGCCTAACGGTGTCGGTCCCTGCGTCACAGCAGTTGCACGCTGTCCCTTCACAGTTGAGCTGACCGGAGGAGCCTGGCAAGTTAGGAACATCAGGCCTAATTTCTTCTTTCATCCCCAGAACCTTGCCCACAGTGGGCTGTCATTACATACCGGCTGAAACAGTCTTACTCAGAACCTACCTGTCCCAAGCCAGCGGGATGGCGCACACCTGTAATCTCAGCACCCTGGGAGGCTGAGGCAGGAGGATCACCGTGAGTTCAAGCCCAGCCTGGGCAACTTGGCAACCTAGTGAGACCCTGTCTCAAAATAAAAAATAAAGAGCTGTGCACATAGCTCCGTGTGAAGGTCCAGGTTTCAATCGCAGAACAAGACAAAAACCAAAAACATAGAACCTCTCTGATTCATGAGATAGTTCTTCCTATAAATCAAATCTTTGCGTGTTCTTTGAAATCGATTTCTTACTTTGTTACATTATGATTGTTTAGAAACACCATTTCTCTCATTTTGAAGATTATCAGACGCACCCTGTCTTTTTTGTGGTGTACTTCTTGCTGTGTGAGCCGCAGGGGACCCAGGCCTGTCTGCCGGGGAGCTCGGGTTTGTGTATGTTGCGGCCATTGCCAAGACTGCTAAGCTTAGCTCTGATAATTTAAATGCTGTGAGGCGTTACACACACCTGTCCCCTGAACACTGATGATCGAGCGCTCTCTCCCTTCCCAGGTATTTCAACAGCAGCGAGAACGACCTGCAGTACTGGGGGCTGGACTACCCACCGCTCACGGCGTACCACAGTCTGCTGTGCGCTTTCGTGTGAGTCCTGTGTTCGGGTCCTGCTCTCCTGCAGCTGGGACTGCGAGGAAGCCACTGTGGCTTTATTTATCACAAGTGGGTTTTAAGATCGGTAACCCAGTTTGAACATACACGTACTGTCTCTGGAGGGCATGAAATTTTATTTTTTTCATAGAAGAGTGGTTTTTATATTTTCTTTATTAATATCTACCTGTACCACGTTAAAATAAAATTTAAAAACTTAAAAAAAAAAAGAAATGCAAAACCTTAGCTTTGTTTGGGTGTGGAGATGTTGCCGGTTGACACCAAGAACTATTCTAGTATCGGTTACAGAGCTTTTTCCTGGGATGAGCCAGAGTAGGTGAAAATAGAGGTCCAGGGGTGCGGACTCGGTGCCCTTGGACCCTGGCGCCTCCTTGGTTTCACTTCTGACTTGAGATCGGGACCGGAGCTCCTCCTCTGGTTGGAGGGCGAGGCTCTGTTCTGACAGAAATGGGGCTCCCTCTCCCGTAGGGTCTCGCCTCCGACTGGAGACTTTTGTCAGCAGAAGTTGGAGGGCTTCTTCACCGCACAGACTGAAAGCAGCCCCTTGTTTCATTATTGCAGTTTCTCTCTCTCTCTCTCTCTCTCCTCGCTGTGTGCTGAGGGGTGTGGACAGGGCCGTGGACCCGGGGCTGTGCCACCCGGGGTTAGAGGCGCAGTCATTTTATCTTGAGGTGCACGTGTGCCCAGGGCCTTCCTGCTGGGCGGTGGTGGCTGAGCGCATTTGTGTTTTGGTCGGCAGGGCAGAGCGCATCAACCCCGCCTGGGTGGCGCTGCACACGTCGCGGGGGCACGAGAGTCCAGCGCACAAGCTCTTCATGCGCACCACAGGTAAAGGGCGTGGGAGGGCTGGCAGCCACGTGTTTGGGTGTTCTGGACCAACGGATCCAAGTGCTGTTCTTGTTCATCCTTTCCCCTCTCTCCCCCTGAACCTTTTGCAGTGGTGGGGATTGAGCCCAGGGTCCTGTGGTTGCCAGGCAGGTGCTGGGCCGCTGAGCTCACCCTACCTTTTAAATGCTTTGTTTTGATGGAGGATCTTGCTCAGTTGCCCAAACCTCAATCCTGTGATCCTCCTGCCTCAGCCTCCTAGAGTGCTTCGGCCTCAGGCGTGCGCCACCATGCCTAGCTGTGTCCGCATTTTTAAGTCCAAGTGAGGACAGAGAGACATTGTGTGCACATAGGGCTTGTGACACGTGGTGCCTTAGGCTGCGGGAAGGCAATGGTGGGCCCTGACGCAGGCATGTCAAGAGTATCTGCTTGTCTTTTCAGTTTTAGTCGCCGATGTGATGATTTACATTCCTGCAGTGGTTTTGTACTGCTGTTGTTTAAAAGAAATCTCAACTAAGAAAAAGGTAAGCTTGAAAGCAGTCTGACATTTTGTCTCCATAACGGTTCGTTCCTTTGTTTGTTTGCAGTAGTGGCTATTGAACCTGGGGCCTTTGTGCTGAGCTACATCCCCAGCCCTTTTTTAAAATTTCAAGACAGTCTTGCCAAGTTCTCCAGGCTGGGCTCGAACTTGCAGTCCTCTTGCCTCAGCCTCCTAGAGAGCTAAGATGACAGGCAGGCGCCACCTCACCCAACTTGTAGTGTTTTTTTTTAAATCCGTGTAGTAATGATACACCTTAAGCCATAATCTAGGGAATAGCTAGAACAATGAGGAGCGTTCTATCTTCTGTCAGTTTCCATTTAGAAAGCACCAACTTACTCTACACTGATTATCTCAGAAGTTACATACTGGTGCACTGCACACCGTGCTGCATTTATTATTTAACTGGTGCATCTGAATTTGGGGCTGGTTTTTCAGGATTACTAAGCTGAAAGGCATTTTGGAAAGTTGCTGTTATCCTCTCCTAGTCACCGTTATCAACTTTTCCTGGACCACACGGGCAGGTTCATTTCCCTGACGTGTTTGTCTGAAAGTGCTCCTTCAGACACGTGCTCTTCGGGGATCACCCTCTTCTGAAGTGCCCCGTGCCACTCCACGTGACCTGAGTGTCCAGTCTGCTGGACGTGGCTCCGTGGACAAAAGGCCGCCCCACGTCCCCTGGCCCGTGTCCCGGTGGCGGAGGCTTCTCCTCACAGTGTCTGTCTTCACAGGTCGCCAACGCCCTCTGCATCCTGCTGTACCCAGGCCTCATTCTTATTGACCATGGGCATTTCCAGTATCCTTTTCTGGTTGCGTAGCCTGAATTCCAGGCCCGTGCATGTTGTCAGTGGTCGCTTCCTGTTTGAGCTGCTGTGTTCCCCATGATGGGAAAAAGTCTGCTCTCCAGACTTGTGACGAGGAAAGCACAGCTTCCATCAGCAGAGTTCCTTTGTCCTCTCTGCTCAGCTTGGGAACAGGTTAACTGGTGAGCTCTCCGTGGGGCTGGCAGAAGGGTGCCAAGTGTGGTCACGCTGTCCGGGTCGTCCAAGGTGTGGTGCGTCGTCTTGTATTTGTGTCACTCTGAAGAAGAGGACAACTGTCTTAAGGTTTTTAAGCCATGACACAATGTTTCTCTAACGGGTAGCTTGAAGCTTTAGGAAACTCTTACTAAATAAATTAAATCATGCGGCTTTTCTGCCTTTTTATGATATAATAAGAAACACTGATGCCAGGCGTGGCGCACGCCTGTAATCCCAGCACTCAGGGGGTTGAGGCAGGAGGATCATGGTGAGTTTGAGACCAGCCTGAGCTACATAATGAGTTCCAGGTCACCGCAACATGACTGGTTAATTAACAGCTTTTCCTTTTGGTGCTAATCTTTTTCAGTTATAATAACATTTAAAAGTACTCTAAGAAGAACTTGCAAAAGATACTCAGATCTGTGATGGTTTTTACCACACGTATTTTACTCTGTTCGCTTTTCCTAAGTTAGGGTTTTGAGGGGTATTGTTTGTAGGATCATGTCTTTCCAATGCATTGACATCGAGAACCATGTTACTTGCCAGATTTTCAAAACCATAGCTACTTTGAGATAGGACGTCTGCACAGAGAACTGTGACAACATGAATGTGCGGCCGAGCAATGACACTGCCAGAATCTAAGAGCACTGCGTACCGTTGTGCACCTCCCGGGTACTTCTTCCGCTGTTCGCTCATTCTGACTGCGTCTCAGTTGCTTCCCCATGCTGAGCCACTCCTGACACCCACAGCCTGGAGGAGAGGTGCTCGGCCCACGGTTGTGCGGGGGTCAGTGGCCCCAAGGCAGGAGGGCGTGGCGCAAGGGCCAGGCAGCCGGGACACAGAGCAGGAGGGAGGAGCCGAGGAGGGAAGTGCAGCTTCCAGGCCACGCCTCTAGCGACCAGACCCCACCTCTGGAACCCCATGACCATCTTCCAGAAGCCCCACCTTGAACACATGGGGCTTTGGGGGACATCCAGACCTAAGCCACAGCAAACTGCCAGTATTCCTGTAGGTCCCAGCTATAAAGAAATGACAGCACTGCAGGTATTTTTCTGGGTTGGATGTTTTGGTCACTCCATTTTGTGAGACTTATTTATGTAGTTGAAGATAGTTTTAGTTTTTTCACTTTCATTCCTTACAGGATTCCATTGCACAAATAGACGTAATTCTGTTAGTGAGCGGCATCTGGGTTGTGTCCAGAGTTTGGACAGTTTTATTGTAGTATAAGGGATTAAAACCAAGCAAGGTATAGGTATGCCAGGCAGGTACTATGCCACTGAGCTGTGTCCTCATTATTTTAGTTTTCAGAAAGGTCTCCCTAACTTGTTCCGGCTGGCCTCAAATTTGTGATCCTCCTGCTTCAGCCTCCTGAGGAGGTGGGATTGGATATTCTTTTTTTTTTTTTTTTTTTTTTTTTTTTGGTACCGGGGATTTTTGAACTCGGGTCCTTGCGATTGTGAGGCAGGTGCCTGAACCACTGAACTCAATCCCCAGCCCTGGGATTGGATATTCTTACAGATACCTCTTTGTGCACATGTGTTTCTAATGGTTGGAGTCGCATGTGTTTCTAATGGTTGGAGTCGTTGATTGTGGTCCGTACCAGGCCTGGTTCTTGGTCACTCCCTGTTGAGAGCATGGCGCCATCTCAGGCAGGCGTGCGAGCCCCCAGGCTTCTGTCCATCATTTCTGGTAACCCTTCTGCTCACTCTGTGGTGGCGCTGCTGCTGCTGCTGCTGCTGACCTTTTGGGCCCTTGCGTTCTCCGGTGCCTTGCCCAGCCCAGTGTGTTCTTCAGTGCCCTTCTGGACGCTTGGATCCACTTAGTGTGGACTCGTGCTAGCAGTTCTGCAGATTCTCTGTCTTCGCTAATTTTCCCATTCTTTTGCTGCGCTTATTGGATGATGTTAGCTCTTTAATCTCCGTCTCGACGTCTCTGACTTTGGTGATTTAGAAATTGTGCTGTCTTTACCTTGAACGTGGCTATTAAATTTCATTTGCTAAGCATGTCTTGTCGCTCTAATTAGCTTTTTCTTCCTCCTGTTCTTGTGGCCCTTTATTTTCTTGATTCCCGTTGTGCAGGAGCTGCGTTGACTGCAGTCAGTCTTTGTCCTCACTGTGCGAGCTCTGTCGTCTCTGGGTCTCGTGTGCTGTCGTGGTAAGCCGTGACAAAGCTCCGTCTCCTAGAGCTCTCTGACTCTCAGGACGGCAGTTGCTGCTCAGCCGCAGGCTCGCTGTGCGCTCGGGTGCGCTGCTGCGGGCGCGCTGTGCCTGTGTGTGACTGTGGCGTGTGCGTCTCTCACCTACCGAGCCGGCTTCCTTAGCATCGACGCAGGTACAACTCTGTGAGTCTTGGCTTCGCCCTGTGGGGTGTCCTCGGCGTGTCTTGTGACTGGGACCTGCTGGGGTCACTGGCCTTTTGTTTAGCGCTAAATTACAAACAGATGGAACTTTACCATTCCTTGCCATTTTTTTGCTTTTTACTTGGCAAGTGTTTTCAGAAAGGCCTCAAAGGAAAGGGGTGAGTGCCCTTTAAACAGTTCCGTTTTATGGCAAAGATGTATTTGGCAGACTTACTGGAGGAAGTGTCCTTTCCCTTTGCCTTTGGGCGATTTCTTAGAAATGTGTTGGCCATAAAGGAATGGGAAGAAAGTGATGAAGTCGCGCTCTGAACTCTTAAATCTTCCTGACCTGCGCAGTGCGATC
Source organism: Fukomys damarensis (assembly GCF_012274545.1). NCBI lineage: Eukaryota > Metazoa > Chordata > Mammalia > Rodentia > Bathyergidae > Fukomys > Fukomys damarensis. The sequence goes on from NW_022900945.1 coordinate 2,141,920, forward strand.
TGCTGCTCAGCCACTGACCAGCAGCGGCACAGACTGCTTTTCTGGGCGCTGTCGGGTCCCCGTCACCTCTGGGGCAGCACATAGGCATTAGGAAGCCTGGCCCCGTGTAGCCCCCATCACGCCCTTTAACCCTGCAGCACTGGCGTTTACGCGAAGCGGTAGTGAGGGTGGCGAAGGCCGCGTCTGTCACGGGCAGATCTCGCTCCTCGCCTGTCCCCATTGTCCCCCAAGGGCCCCTGACTCCCGGCTCCCGGCTCACTCCCTTCTCCTCCAGGCTGGGCTTGCTGCTGAAGCTGGTGGGCACCGTGGTGGCTTCCTTCGCTCTCTGCTGGCTGCCGTTCTTCAGCGAGAGGGAGCAGACCCTGCAGGTGGTCAGACGCCTCTTCCCCGTGGAGCGAGGGCTGTTTGAGGCACGTGGAAGCGTCCTTGTCACAGGCAGCTCGCAGGCCCCGCGCAGGGAGGGGAGCGGGCGGGCGGGCGGGGGCCCTATTCGTAGCTGCAGATTCTCCTCTTAGACTCAGGAAGTACTTGTTCAGCTGGTAACGGTGTTTGCTTCAGAGCGATCTCGTCCTGCCTCACAGGATCTGTAGCGCTCAGCCACAGTAGAGTTTCACTTAATGCTACTTTAGTCGCTCTGGTTCAACTTTCATTACATGAATAATTCGATCATTTAGATTTAGTAATGAAACCACTTTTCTGAAACAAAGAGGCCTTTTAATAAAGTTAGAGACAACATATTTGTAGATGATTTGCTTCAGAATAACGTTTCTTTTTAAAGAGAGTGTAGAGCCAGTCTGTCTTTCTGACTCGCACATAACCGTGTCTGGAGCCCATCTCGTTGACAGGCATGGGACACGGCGGGGGTGTGGTCGTGGTGGCCGCGGTTCGGTCCCTCGGGGTCGTCGCCTGAGCCCTCCTCACAGCGCCTCGAGCATGCCCTCCGTTCTGTCACGCGCACACGTTCAGTGACGTGACTGTCACTCCTGCCCTGCCTGGGATCTGGCGGGGAAGGATGCGGGCCAGCTGCTGGCGATGATGTCTGGGTGTCAGGCCCAAGCCGAGTCATCAGCTGTGTAGACGGCGGCTTTACGAGCGATGTGGTTACTAATTTTGAAAATGATCCTAGCACAACTGCTAAGGTTTTTTTAATGCCTTGATTTATAAGCGATTAGCTCTTGTCATTGCTGGTACCCAGTAGGTGACTAAATAAATAACAACTTCAGATATGTAATGAGAAGGGTGCAAGGTAATGTGTCGTACAAAGCAGGGGGTAAAAGGTTTAGAAAAATTGCCAAAGGAATAAATTCAGTATTTAGGGATAATGTACTGCTCTTTGAAAAAATTTCATATTTCTCGGGGCTGTCTGGGTCGTGGCTGGCTAATTAATTCCCACTATAAAAGAAGACACGCGAGGGAGGGAGGGGACGCGTGTTTACTGCTGAAAGAGCTTAACCCACTTCGAGGTGCAAGCTTCGCACGTCTCAGTGCTTACGTAGAGATGATGGCTTACGCTTCATGGGCTGTCGTATTTCTTTCAATTATTCCAAAATGTAAAACCAGCAAATGTCTTTCAAGGATAAAGTGGCCAGTGTCTGGTGCAGCGTCAACATCTTCGTGAAGATTAAGGACCTGCTGCCGCGAGACACTCAGATACTGATCAGGTGAGCGGGGCTGTCGCACCCTCTGCCTGCAGTTTCCTCCTTCGCGAAGGGCTGCTGAGCACGACTTCCTGCTGTCTTGGAGTCGTGACCGGCAGTGGCGTGGTCCAGGGTGAGCCAGACAGCGGAACAAGGTGCAGACGACCGTGTACTGTGCACACGTGTGCACGTGTGTGGCCGTTACACGGGTGCTTGCGGTGGTCTGAGGCATGTGGGGACCAAGGGGACCGTGAGGAGCTGCGCTTCATGCTGGGCGCTGTGTCCCTTGTCTGTCCTCACAGCCCGTGTGGCACTGTGAGGCAGAGGTGACCGGGGCCCTCTCTCCTGGCACGGGGCCGAGCGCGGTCCCCTCTGCTGGATGCGGCCAGGATGGCCAGAGTGGGGTGAGCAAGCCTGAGTGCGGAACACAGCCGTCTATTTCTGCCTCGCTTAGTTTCCTTATTTTGAGCTTTTGATGATGGACCTCCTCGCTTTTTGTACCTTTTCTGTACGTGATGTTAAGTATTAAACAAGTTGTGTTTAGTGTCATATGTTTTATTCTTTATCAAAATCATGTGTGAAAGAATATGTGTATTTTACTGTGTATATTACTTGTTAAATTTTAATTTGAGACTAACTTAAACTGATAATGTCATCTTTATATTTTAAAAAATGTTTTGGGCCAGGGATTTAGCTCAGTGGTTTTGCCACCTGCCTTGCAAGCACAACAGGCCTGAGTTCGATTCCTGGTACCCCCCCCCAAAAAAAAAGAATAGAAAAAAAAAAGTTTTAGCTGGACTTAAACCTGTACAAAGTAAACAGACACACTTTATTTTTGTTCCTTTTCCAGCTTTTGCTTTACGCTTTTGAGCTTGCTTCCAGCCTGTATAAAACTGACCCTTCATCCCTCTCCCAGAGGGTTCAGATTTGCTCTGGTAAGTTTGTCATTGCTTAGATTCTTGACTCCTGCTACCTCTGAGCGGTGTAGGATTCCCGAGCGGGAAGATGGCACCCTTGCCCTGTGCGGCCTCCATCTCATCCCTGCCTGGCCCTGTGCGCTGGTGTGGAGCTGGGGACGCCTCAGTGAGGCCCTGGCGCAGCCTGGCTGCTGTCAGTTTGGAGCTGGTGATGGGCATTTGCTGTGGCACAGGATTTCTGAGCAGGCTCTTGAGTTCCCCCTGCGTGTGTTTCTGTGGAATCCAAGGTCTTGTGTGTGCCTGGGTCTACAAAGTGACGTTTAAAGACATCTGTGAAACATGGCGAACACTGAACTGCCGAGCGCAGCCGAGCCAGGGGAGGGAGAGGAGCACTGTGGAGGGAATGGAGCATCTTGGGCTGCACGCTGCTCTCCGAGCCCCAGAGAACGCTGGCCTGCTGAGTGAGCCGCCTGGGGCCCGAGGCCAGAAAAGTGTTCTTTTTTCAATTTCCTAGTTTTAGTGTTTGATATATTTTAATACAAGCTGCTGTGTTAAAACAGTGATTTTTGTTAGTTTCTGATACTGGTTTGATACTTTTTTTTTTCTTGGTACCTGGGATCGAACTCTGGTCCTTACGCTTGCTTGCAAAGCAGGCGGCAGAACCACTGAGCTAATTGCCTGGCTGATTGTGTACTTCTGAGAGCTCTATTTAGTTAGTTTTTTTAATTTTTTTTAAAATCAGGGTCTCATTATGTAGTTCAGACTGGCCTCAAACTCACAGGGATCCTTCGGCCACAGTCTCCCAAGTGCTGAGATCAGAGTCGTGGCCACCACCTGGCTCATGAGAGCTTTCAAAACATTTCTCGCTAGGGGTTTAGCTCAGCAATGGTCCTGAGTTCGATCCCTGGTACCACAAAAAGAAAAAAAAAAATCTCATTATAATCATCTCTGAATTTCCTTTCATTCCAGCTGGTCGAGTTGTCCCTCAGTATGAATGTGTAAGGGAGGTGGCTGCAGTCTGGCACTGCAAGAGGATCTGACTGGCTGTATTCAAGTACAGTTTGCCAAGTGCCCTCTCGGTGCCAGTGCCCCTAGAACGACAGGCAGTGCCTCGGCTGCCCACAGGGCCTCCCGTGCAGTGCAGGGGAGGGAAAATAACCTAAGTCTGTCAGCAGGAACTTGCTTGGAGTAGGAGGTGCTGTGAAGAAACTCTGAGTAGGGCTGGGGATTTAGCTCAGTGGTTCTAGCACTTGCCTCACAAGCACAAGGACCTGACTCCAATCCCCAGTACCAAAAAAAAAAGAATAGCAAGCTTCTGGGATGGGGTCAGGAACAGGACACTGTTATGTTCTCTGTTTGTCTGGTTTTTATAATTGGGGTCCTGAACTCCTGGGCTCGTGTGATCCTCCTGCCTCAGCCTCCTGAGTAGCTTGGACTATGGGCCCCGACTGCTGTGTCCACTGAGGACGCTACTGTAGATTCTGAGAAGCCTTCGAGACCAGGGAGACTGGGCCTGGGTTGGGTCCAGCCAGTGTGTCCCCAAGGCTGGGCACCGGACATGCAGACAGTTTGGGACTGGGGGGCAGGACCAGGTCCACTGTGGTGGGCGCGTGGTGAGCACAGGTGGGGATACCAGCAGCCTCAGCCCAGGTGCAGGGACCGGCGGTGGGTACGTGCGGGAGGGCCCCTCGGCTCCTAGCATGGCTGATAGAGACCCTTGTGTCAGGTGCCGGACGCAAACTTCTAGAGAAAGATGGAAGGGATTTACTTAAACCCCAGGTAGCAGGTGGGTTTATAAAGCATTCATGCATGCTTTTTAATTTAAACTGTCAGATGCCAGGGAGGGTGAAGGTAAGATCGTTGTATCTGAGGTATCAGTAAGTATCAATGACAGAATTTTGAAGCCAGGCGTGGTGGTGCACACCTGTATTCCTTCATACTGGGAGGCTGAGGCAGGAAGGTCTCAAGTTTGAGCCCATCCTGGGCAACTCAGCAGCTTTACAAGACCCTGCTCAATATTAAAAATATAAAAAGGGGCTGGGGATGTAGCTCAATGCAAAGGCCCTGGGTTCCACCTTCAGTAATATAAAAAACAAGTTGACTTTCAAATCTGACTAGAGTTTTATGCATACTGTGTCTATATTTTACTTCTAATGAAGCTGAAATACCAGATTTCACTTTCGCTGATTTTTCTTTAGATTTATCATGCAGTTGACCTCATTTCCTCTCTTTCTCTTCAAGATCAGCTGTGCACTGTCGTTCTTCTTATTTTCCTTCCAAGTACATGAAAAGTCCATTCTGTTGGTAGCACTGTAAGTAGAAATGTTTGGAGTGTGTCTTTACTGTTGTGTGTTCACAGGTAAATTTGTGATTTACGGAAAATTAATTTAAATGCAAAATGCAGCCACATAAATCTCTTGCACACAGTTACTTATTAATTTACTGTATACAGTGTACTCTAAACGAGACGTGCGGACTGACTGCCTCTTTCTTCCGGGTTTCTGTGTTGAGAAGCAGAGCGGCCTGCAGAGCGCTCCCGGTGTCCCCGCAGGCCATTCTGCCATTCTCTGGGCACCCTGTATGGCCTCCCCTGTGGCTTTTCCTCCTTCCGTCTTCGGGGTCTCGGGCCTGTCGCAGCCCTGACCACACCGCTGGCATCAGGGTGTCGCGCTTTTCCCTGTCAGGCTTTGCATCCATCCGGACACCTGCCCCTCCCAGCGGCTCCTGGTCAGAGAGGCACGCAGGTGACCGCGACAGGCAAGGGTGTCTCGCTCCGTGAGGGTGGACTGGTCCCGGGCCAGGCCCCGGGCCGTGTGGAGGGCCCTTGGCCGCTGCCACCTGGGGACTGCGCACCTCCAGCTCCGAAGCCTGAACCGGGCAGGCCTCACCCTGACACAGGTCGGGCCGCATCACAGAGGGTGTTGCAGACGATGTAGAAGCTCGGGCTTTTGTCTGGGAAGAAACGGGGAGCAGGCTCGGAGGGAAGGGAGAGGAGGAGCAGGGAGCCTGCCCTTGGGGATGAAAGTTGGATGCAGCTCTTCACAGCAACCCTTGCGTGTGAGAAGCCTGAGGCCAGGGCTCGGTTCTCCTAACGAAATGCTGAGTGAATACTCAGGAAGGGAAGGAGACTCCAAACTGTTCATCAAGCACCTAGCACGTGCTCACCAAAGAACCCGTTCTGCATGGAATGAATTTACGCAGTGAGATGGACGGGCCTCTGTCGGCCTCTCCTAGCACAGTCATTTCAGTTAGTGTACGGTCCAGGGCTCTGTCTCACACACTGCTTGGAAAAGTCACTCTCAAACTCTTACAGAGCATTTCTTTTTTTTTTTTTCTTTTCTTTAGAAAAGAGTCAAAATAATAATAGCAACAATTATTCAACAACTGTTGTCATGAAAAAGTTTTTGTTAAAAAGTAAATACTAGCCAGGTGTGGTGGCGCACGCCTATAATCCCATCACTGGGGAGGCTGAGGCAGGAGGACTGCCATGAGTTCGAGGCCAGCCTGAACCTTGTAGCGACACTGTCCAGTATGTAAATACTGGACAATACTTGCAGATGGGTTCTTTCAACTGCTTAATGAGCAATCTTACTGCCATCGATGTGGCAGAAAACTCGGTACTCTTCACTGGCCCAGCCCCTCCATAAGCTGTGGCTGGGCCAGGCAGGTCCATCCCCTCCTCCTCTGGCCTTAGTCAGGGCGCAACCCCTTCTGCTGTGCTGAGGACTCCTGCTACCCACGGGCCAGGGCACATCCTGACTTTAGTTTTAACTTAGCTGAGTAGTACATAATGTGGATGATCATAAAACAGAAGTTCGAACACCACTCTCTTGGGAGCTCATTTCCTGTTTCCCAGGGGGCATGAAATACAGAAAGCTTTCTCTAGGGGTTTGGTTCTGCCTCACCCGATCCTTATCTTGAGGCAGTTTGTATGGCAGGAGGGAAGTTCCATTAATGGCAATGTTCCAGTTTCCGTGAAGAGCCGACACCTTCATGTTTGTTCAGTTCCCAAAAAAATGAATCAGCCAGGCATGGTGGCGCTCGCCTGTAATCTCAGCTCCCTGGGAGGCTGAGGCAGGAGGATCTCAAGTTTGAGACCTGCCTGGGCAACTCAGTGAGACTGTCTCAAATTAAAGAGTGTGGGCTGTAGTTCTGTGGAAAAGCGCTTGACTGGTGTGAGGGCCTGGGTCCAGCCCCCATTCATGAAAAGAAAAAAAAAAAAACAGCGTCCCCCAGTAGAGCCCTTCCTGGCTTCTGGCTTTAAGCTGCCCTTGAAAATGAGCCTGGTGAGCGTCCCTGCAACACTGAAGCATTTTTCCTTTCTCATTTTAGACCCGTCTGCTTAGTGCTACATGAGGTTCCTTTTATGTCAGCTTGGTTTTTGCTCGTGTCCACGTTCAGGTGAGTGGGCCGGGGGCCGATCCCGCCCTGGGATGTGCGGACGGCCCCTCACCCGCTGTCCCCACAGCCTGCTGCCCCTGCTGCTCAAGGACGGGCTGCTGCTGCC
>NW_022900945.1:2149342-2158648 GCF_012274545.1 Fukomys damarensis
CAGCCGCCCACCTCCTGTCTCCCTCCACGCCTTGCAGTGACTGACCCTTTGCCCGCAGTTCCTTGCCTCGGTGGCCCTGATGGTCCTTCTGACGCTCATGACTGCCGTGCTGGATCCTCCTCGGAGACTGCCAGACTTGTTTTCGGTGTTGGTGTGTTTCGTGTCCTGCTTGAACTTCCTCTTCTTCTTGGTGTATTTCAACATTATGATGTGGGACTCCAAGGACGGAAGAAGTCAGAAGAAAATCAACTAGCTCTTTCAGAACGTGGACTTCGGTTCTGTGTAAGTGACCTTCCCCTTTTGGAGGCACGGAGTTCAGGAAAGGAAGCTGGAGCTCATGGCCACCTGCACGGGATTAGAGTGGAGGGCGAAGGAAGCTCGCCTCTGGGTGTTGCTGTGCCATAGCATACTGTGGTTTTATATGAACAGCTATTCAGGTAGTAAAATAAAAGGGAAAAATGTCCTTAATCCCAGTGTTTACTTAAGTATACTGCGTTGGAATGGGATGTAGCTCAGTGGCACTGTGCCTACCTCACAAGCGCAAGGTCCTGAGCTCGATCTCCTGTACCACCAAAAAACAAGCGTGTGTGTATGTGTGTATATATATGTGTTACGCACACAGTTAAAATTGCAAATTTAGTGAACTTATTGGAAGTATCAAGCCTCTTGTCTTTAAAGGAAATCACTGATGTTGGTGTTCAAATTGATTTTCTCAGTTCTGCGTGAAAGTATTGCATCTCGTCATTGAGCAGCTCGGTGCTCCAGCTGGAAGCGTCTGTGACAATCCCGGCTGCCTGGCTCTGGCTCTGCTTGGCCCTTGCTACAAGTGCAGTTTACAGGGCAGATGGTGGTGTTTGCTTCCGAGGATTCAGATCTGCTCGAATCTGTTTTAAAAATGAAATTTCATGGACTTGACATGTTTTAAGCCTGAGCGCCGGCTTCCCAATCACTCGCGCACCTGTCTGCAGGGCCACCTGAACCGGGCCCCTGCTCTGTCTCTTCAGGCCCAGGGTTCGAGGCTCACCGCGTTGGCTCAGCCCGCCTCTGGGGTAATTATTACCACACTGTGTCGTGTTATCAAAATAAAACAGCCGCCTCACGGCTGCATGTTGGAGAACCTGCTTCTTGGAAGGTGCTGTCGGGCCCCAGCTCAGGGAGAGGCTGTCACTGACATTGCTGAGAGGCCCCTTCTGTTGTCATCGGGGAGGGGGACAAGGCGGGGAACACAGGCGCCTTCCCGGGAGCCTGAGGGCAGGCGTGGGTGAGGAGCCGGGAGCGAGAGCCACACCTCCCAGGGGTCCGGCCGGTGGGGACACAAGCCTCATCCAGGGCTCCGCACGTCGCAGTGGCCCAGTAACGCCCTCCCGCACTGCCAGTCACAGGATCGATCGTCCACAGTGCCAAGAGAATCGCCCTGAGGCCCATCAGGCAGACTGCTGTCTAGTACCTATGCTGCATTAACAAGCTAAAAACAACATTGGAGCCTGAAGTTTAAGTGGGAAATGAGTTACCTTCAATTTTTATTTGTTAAATTTTACTTCAGACTTTTGTGGAGTAGTAGTATTTTCATGATACGGTGAATCAAGTGACATGCTGATTTTGTCAAAATTTATGGCAACTACTGAGGGAGCAGCATCCCCCTGCAGAAACTGTGGGGAAAGTAGAGAATTTTTAGCAAACTTTGATGAAGTTATGACAGTCTGTGATTCCCCGACACTTTCGTGAGTGAAAACAGCAACACAGACTACATGATAAGTACTTAAGCTAATGCCACAGTAACGTGGAAGGGACTGGATCATACATTCCCCACAGCGAAGGTCTTGTCTTTAAATTTCTTGGCACCTCTGTAGCATAGCTGAGAAACAATTTTACCTTTTGGCTTTTTGGCGAAATATAAAAGCACTGAAAAATGGATTCTCCTATTTTATAAAAGGTGAAATTTTAAAACTTTGAAAATACTTTTCTCTGAAAGCATAGGAAAGAACTTTAGTATAATAATAGCTCATCACTGACACAGTGGCTACACAAACTTATAAAAGTTTAAAAAAATTAGCCCAGCACAGGGGTGCACACCCTGTAATCCTGGCATTTGGGAGGCTGGGGCAGGAGAGTTCAAGGGCTGCCCGGGCTGCATAGTGAGTTTGAGGCCAGCTTGACCTACACAGCAAAATTGTCTCAAAAAACAAGCAGCTGGGGCTTCCAGTGGGAAAGACTGTACCGAGTTATACTCCCAGAGGTGGAATCTGAGTCCCAGGAAATGGAGACAGCCATCAAAGCACAGCCGTTCTGCACCCGTCCATACGCCACAACTGTGCAAACAGGCGACGCAGAAGGCAGCAGCCCTCCCTTCTTGCTGACTTACATTAAGGGTCAAGAAGAAATGTATTATTTACATTGAGATTATCCACTGGTGTGTGGAGAAAGTTTAAATTAGCTGCAAGAAACCTTATCTAGACCTGCACCTGCCTGTGTTCAGGGCTGGTATTTACTGGGCAGATTAATTACAAACATTTCTTCTGTTCCCTTAAACACGATCAGGCAGATGCAGAAGCCGTGCCCACGAGTACCTTCCTCCTAAGTGCCTGTAGGATATAAAAGATGATTATTACATCACTGTGGATTCGTTTCCAAATTAACAGACATCCCACGCATCGCCGAAGACATGATTTAAATGCCCTTTAGCATGTGGTCCAGCGCAGTGCAGACTGGCGGCCTCTCCTGCTTACTTTGCATCCTCTAAGCGACAGTGCCCTTCATACACAACAGCATGACAAGCACCGTTCGCTTCCTGAGAAGATGCTAAGAAACTTGAGAATCGAATCCTCGGCAAGAAGGACCCTTGGAAACACCACATTTACATGGTTCCACCTCTACGGGCCTCTTAGCAGGTATTTCCTCCAACAGCTGACAAAAACTAAGTAAGAGGCAGGGTTTAGGAGGAGCCCTCCCAGTGAGTCCCCCCCTCCGGTTGCTGGCCTTGGGAGCCTTGGAAGGGGGTTGGGCCTCTCCACCAGCAGCCCCTCCAGCCAAGAGGGTGGCCAGGGTGACAACCCGCTTCCGCCAAACATTGCTGGGTCTTCCGTGCATTTCCGGTGTGGGGCTCCCTGCCAGAGCTCACAGGGCCAGAGCTGTGAGAGCAGAGGAGCACAGTGGCAGATTCCTGTGCTCGAGGCCTCCACCTTGTCACAGAGTGGACTGGAGAGGCCAGTCGGTATCTTGGAAGCACCACTCAAAGGAGCTTCCTAGAGTCCTTGGAAACAAAGCTGTTCCCAGAAGCTCACCGAGACTACTATGCACTCAATGTGTGTGTTCCTCTGCTAAATATGACCTGAAAATGTATTCATGGACACCTCCTGATCCAACAGTTCCCTGTTGGCTTTTCATGGGTCAGAGTTTTAGAAAACATTTACTGCTGCAGTGAAGGAGCATAAGTGTGTGTTGCTCACGGTACCCACTATGTAACTGCAGCTTGGTACCGTGAGGCGTTTCCGGGGCGAGATCGGGAAGTGCTGGGCACCTCTCTCCCCACCGACAGAAGTACAACTCCCTACGCAGCGTCATGTTGTGACGATCACGGATACCTGATGTTTCTGACGAGCTGACATGTCAGACATGCTCCTTATGACTCCTACTGTGTACAACTGAAACAGTCAATGAGTGAAAACGACAATTTTCCCCATGAGATGCTTTGTGATATTTTGCTAAGAATGAACCTCCTGAAATCCATTTCTAAAGAAATGAATTTTCTACATACAGTGTCATTCTCTTGTTTTGCTTTAGTTTTTTTCTAAGAGCAAGCAGGCAGCATCTGGTTGGCGCTGATGCCACCACACCTGGGCAGTGCAGGTTCCCGTGAGCCCCAGGCACTGACACCGCGTGTGCTGCTGCCACTCAGGCTGAGGCAGAAATCAGCTGTATAAACACATCACCTGAGACTGCTAAATCAATAGGAATTGTTTGAAGAAAAGATATAAATAACATATAATTATTTCCTTGACCAATTTAGTAACAGACCTGTGATGTCTTGTTCGGCTGGATGTGTCCTACAGATCCTATGATCAACTCGCTACCACCCATTCCGCTCTTACACCAGAGGTGTTGAATCGAGGGCCTTCTGAATACTTAGTTAAAAACATGCCTCCAACTTCCTCAGTGTGCTTTTCCTGCCAGCCTCTGGTTCACAGTGCTTGTCAGGTTGCTCTGTTCTTTTGTTTACTGAGACAGGATCTGGCTATGTAGCCCAGGCTGGCCTTGAACTCTTGGTGTTCCTCCTGCCTCAGCTTTCCAAGTGCTGAGATTCTAGGCCTGCGCCACCTTACCCAGCTGCTTTGCTGTTCTGGTAAGAGTGTACCAGACCTGATAATGTAGGTAAAACGCTTCCACTTGGATAAAACACAGGACATTTAATATGGTTCAACTGAATAGAAAAGTAAAACAGTACCTTGGTTTAAAATGGCTTTAAGGAATCTGTAGCTGTCAAGATGACATAATTCTGTAAGAAAGAAGAAAAGATATTTTTCAAAAAACACTTCAAAGCAACTTGTCACACTGTATGATGCAGAATAAATGCTGAATCCAACCTAGCTTCTCTGGGTGAACCGTGGACTGTGCTCTTGTCCCCACTCTGCAGCCAGCCTGGCCGAGGGCGGCAGTGCCTGTCCTGTCACTCAGGGTTCACAACTGAGGCGGGAACAGCAATCCCAGCACTGAGGACTCCAGGGTCCTTCTCTGCACACACATCCCCACCCCACCTGCCCCAGTGTGCCTGGGCCTGCAGGATGGGGTCTGCCAGGCAGGGGAGGGAGGCAGAGGTGGGAGGGAACCGGATCAGCTGCTGGCTCCGCAGTGCCCGTCGGCCTGGCCAGGAAACAGCTCACCTTGCTCTGGGCACGGGCTTTTCTGACCATTCTAAGGTGGGAAAATGTTCACCGGTCAGGTGACAGAAAACCAGTCTCTCCGTGTGCCAGCGTAACTCTCAGCCCCTCAAGAACAGCCAGTCTTCTGTCTGTTCATTACTGTCTTTTTATAGTATTTTTATTTAATAAAACCTATTAAGACTACCATACAAATCTCTCTACTTATGCTTTTATCTTTTAACTGATCAATTTTTATATTGCTGACACCCCTTCTTCGCCATTTGCTCATTTAAAAATTCATAGTATGTGAGCTATGTCTCCAGGGAAAATGTCCATAAAATTTGTTACAGCTGGCAAATGTGTATGAGTCAGTGATAGCACATGACTGAATGCTTCACAGAAAATAAAATTTGTTTCTGTAGTAAGCAGAACTGTTTAAATGTTATTTATTTTTATGTTTCAAAGAAAATATATTGTGAAGTGCTGCATTGATTTAATACGCAACAGTGTCTGTGTACACGCTGTGGAAGGAAAATTTATGAAACCTTTGCACAACTCCTTTAATTGAATTTTCCAAATCTCTCACCACACACAAATAATCAATATCTTCTGCAGAGAAAACCAGTCAGAATTATTACCGTCTTTCTTTTCAATTTTGTTGTCATCAGCACATACCCAGCACCTGGATATCTGTAATGTCGCGAGCAAGTTATTTACGTGTCAGCACGTTACTGCTCCTGTGAGTCCAAACATAGTTTTAACATTTTGTACTTATTTTATTCACAAAAAAAATTATCATATTCCTGGCGAAATTATAAAAAATTGAAATCACGGAAGGAACTCTTGAAAAGGCTTTGGAGGATTAAGGAGCCCAGATGCATCCGTGCCCCATGGCGCCAAACCCCACGCGGCACCCTCGCCCTGTCCCCTTGGTCTCCAGAAAAGCAGAAACGTGAGGCCCAGAGCAGAAAGGGAGTCGGGCTCAGGGCCTCCTAAAGTGCAGGCTGAGAAAGACACCATTTAGGGTGTCAGAGAAAAGCAAAAGGCTGGAATGACTTAGCTGACATGATGGGTACTTTTTCAAGACTGAGGAGGGGTACAGGTAACATTTTTGTGTTTAAAACATATTTCGGTGGCAGAATGAGAAGGCAGCATCCACTATTTTATAGTCTAAGGAGAGGTTTAACGCTCATCCTGTAGTCTAAATTTGGTAACTTTAAAATGCTGTAACCAAGATGAATTTTATAGTGTAAAAACACAGTAAGTTAACTGAAACAAGGGAACATTGTAATTAGTTTTTAAAACAAAAGTGCTAGAAATTCTGAAATATTTTCTATTAAAAATAGCTGAAACAATCCACTCTTGAACAAAGTAAAGTTCAGATGGCTATATTTCTTTTAAAATATGCATACTGCAACCTACACAGTTATTCTCAAAACAGATAAAATATGTTTTGGACCGAAGCTAAATGTCTAGATTTCATATCTTACTTGGCAACTGCTCTACAGTTTGCTTACATTCTTTTCAAAAACATTTTGTTTACGGGAAGTACTAGGCATAGATGAACAATGATGGCATTTTAAAGTATCTCCAGAAAAAATGAAAATACCAAGGACTACAGAAAGCTGTGTATTGACCCAGGAATACTTGTACCAAGTTGTTTTAGAGGTTGACTGTGTAAAGCAAATAAACTTCATGCCTCCCATGTGATGACAATGTGACATTCCACACCGCAGCCCACTGAATGGTCATGTGTCTTCAGTCCTCAGCATAACAAATTTAAAATAATTACAAAAATCCACATCCAAATCTCACAGAAAAAGAACCTTTCATTCCATTATTTTCCCAGTGGTCATAAAGCCAGCATTATCAGGCAGACAGAGGTTAGACCTGGGCCCTGAGGAAGTGTCACAAATGCGTCCTGCAGGGGACAGCCTCGTGTGCCCACACTCCGGCAGGTGGGCCCTGTCTAGGTGCACCCTCAGCCTCAAGGAAGCTTCAGGGCTGCAGTGCTATCGTCACTGTGCCCCTCTGCCCATAACAGTGTCTGCAGGTGACACTGAGCGAAGGGAGCTGGCACTGAAATGAAAATAAATAGAACTGAAAGACTATGCTGCCGCTCTCCGGTGTTACCTACTTTGATCATTCCGGGAAAACTAAGAATGTGAAAGAACAGAAAAAGAAGAATCATTAAAGAATCGTTTCGGTCATGAGCATCCAAGGGACACACTTCTGATGGCGAAATAAATCAAGGGCTTCTCATTTTCATAATTACCCACATGAAACAAGCACAGTAATGACTGTACAGCAAGTTAAATTTCATGTGATTCCTAATGTTATGAAGAGTTGTAAAATGTTTAAAAATTTTAACAATTCTTGTTAATAATATAGTAAATGAAAAGTAGAAATATCGATAAAAAGCTGGAAATCCAATTTCAAAATAAGGCAAACTGGTTTGAGATGTCAAAGAACAAAAACAAAAACAAAAACAAGAAATCAAATACCAATAAGCAAAGTACTCTTAGAATGAATAGATAAGGACTGGGGATGTAGCTCAGAGCAAAGTGCCTTCTCACAGGTGTGAGGCTCTAAGTTCGATTCCCAGAACAACAAAAAAAGTAAATGAACAGGAAGGGGTGAAAGTTGTTAGCTTGATACAAAAATTTGTGAGTGTGTATGCGTGTGCTTGTACCTATGTGTTGACATCATCTTTACCAACAACAAACCCTCAACTAAATATGTGTATACGTTAGGAACCAGAGAGAAGTGGGAAAAGCACTTGGTAAAATTAGATAACTCCAACCCAAATTACAAAGAAAATAAGCTTTGATCTATTTTTTTAGACAGCAGTAATTTTCCAAAATATGTTGAAAACCTGATGCAGTTTTGAATATCTCAGAAAATAGAGCTAAGGTAGCTCTTGCCGAGAAACAGAAATGGGAGGTGATTAATATGTATTACAACATGTAATACATAGCAGTACATAATAAAATATGAAAGTACTCTGTAATATATTTTCAAATTCAGTTTTCATTTAAACCATGACAAATGATCAATGCTCATTAGAAATATAAAAACATGATTTAGTCGTACAATTTCCTGTACGAATAAACAAAACTCAGCACTCTGGAAAATGCCGGGATGGACCAGTCCGGCCTACTGACTAGAACAACAGACTGCACTTAGGGCTGATCTTGCCCTCCACAAGTGAGAGCCGAGGTACAAAGCAGGACTGAAAGGAGGGCAATAGCATCCCCTCTCAAGTACCAGCAGTTTTGGAAAGATTTCTTTACATTCATGGATTTGTTCTACAATTTCCTCTTCATCTCTCTAAATTGTTCGTAAATGTCAACTACATGGCACCTAATTCTAGTGAGTTCTAGGAAACTACAGATTTTAAAAATCAAACTATTGGCACAGAACAGAGAGGTGACGTTTCTTTCCACTGGGCAATGAGATGTGAGACCCTCCAGCCCGGCGGCAGGGGTGGGGAGGCAGGTGGCTGACCGAGCAGGCCAGGCCCAGGGAGGAGCAGCAGCTTCTTCCAGAAAGCTCCCTCCTGGGCCCACCAAGTTCTGGCTGCTTCCGTTACAGGCCCCGGGCCCGGCTCACACCCACTTCAGTTGTGTCGCACTGGATTCGGAGCTGCATGACTGGGCCACTTCTATTTCAGGAAGCAGCAGTGTTGGGTCACCCTGACCCTGTGCCCTAAGGAGAAGCGTCTCCGGGCAAGTTGTTTCTCCCCCAGAATGATGTGCAAACAGCTGTCATCCAGCGCTCCCGGAGACACACGCTGACCCTCACACTGGGCACAGGGTCACTACAGGTCCCCGCTAAGCGGAGTCCCGGGACCCTGTGACAGAGACCAAGTCTGCCGGAGAGAGGCTGGCGGCCGTGCCTGTGTCAGCAGCATCCCAACGATCGCCACTGCCTGGCCTCGAAGTATGGCTAGCTTGCGGTCTTTCCAAGGGGAAACTGCCACCTTAGTCCCCCACACTTTGCAATGCCTGCGGCCCGAGCTCACGGCGGACCGACATCCACAATGTCCAGTCTCCAGGACCCTGCTGAGAAAGAAGCTGAGCGCTCTGTGTAGTCTTTTAAAATACACTATAAAGGACTTAACAGAGACTGGTTTTATCTGGTGACAGGAAGAAAAAACACCTCTTTATGTAGTAAAGTTCAATTCCTTACCTTTATGAGGAAGTCCTGAGTTTTTCTTTTCAAAAAGTTTTTGTTTTGTTACTTTTGCCACTACAGGAAAAAAAAAAAACAACAACACCAAACTCATGTTAAGAATTAACATGCATATGAATAATTTCTCAGAATAATTTCATGAGAAAAAATTATTCAAAGTAATACATATCTATGGGTATCATATATAAAGTACAATGGTTTCTTAACTATTGTTAATAACTATCGTTATTGTATTTTTTTTTTTTTTTTTTTTTTT
>NW_022900945.1:2158697-2187880 GCF_012274545.1 Fukomys damarensis
TATTTTTTTTTTTTTTTTTTGTACTGGGAATCAAACTCAGGACCTTGCGCTTGGTGAGGCAGGCGTGGTACCACTGAGCTAAATCCCCAGCCCATAACTACTATATTTTTAAAATGAGCTCTACAGCCAGATATGGTAGTGTGTGCCTGTCATCCCAGCACTCAGGAGGCTGAGGCAGGAGGACCACTGCGAGTCTGAGGCCAGCCTGGGCTACACAGTGAGTTCAAGACCAGCCTGAACTACACAGTGAGACTCTGTCTCAAAAAATAAAATAAAATAAAATTAATACCCCTAAAAATGCACAAATTATTCTTACATAATTCTTTGGTTTTCTTCACTTCTCTTTTTAAGAAACGTGACGTACAGGAGGTGCCCATGAGATTTTCCAACTTCTTGTTGCCCTCTAAAGCCTACAAGAAAGTAATCTGAGATGAGTTAACTATGTCTCTGTAAGATTACTGACCAGAGAACATGGAATGTGCTGATTCCTTCATCTGAAAAATTAAAGACTCCGTGTCAGGAATGAACTGTGTCTGGTATGGCAACTAGCAAGCCTTAGAATGCCTGCATGAAAATAATTTACTGATTAAAAAGATTAAACAGCCTACACACTTACTTTCCAACGTGGATCAGCCAGCTATTCTAGCACTAAATATTTTGGCTGAGCAGTGAGCAGAGATCTGCAAGAAGAGGAAGTGAGACACAGCCTCTGCGAACTCCACGGCGGCGCTCGGGCTGCCTTCCTGCTGTCCTTCACAAGGGCTAGGTAGTGCAGGGAGGAAAGATCATGCAGAAACAATAAAAAAGGCCAACCTGTACACTCCTTAAATTCCGCATTATCTCCACGGTTTCTTCCAAATATTTCTCAACCTTAGAGAACACCACCATGAATCTAGGAAGGCACGGAGAGAAAGGTAAGGATTCAAGCACAGCAAGTCATTTTCAGGGCGTACATTCTCCTTAAAGGAGCTTCCGCTCCCTTTTCTAGCCTTTCTTTACACTTCCCACGTGGCGGAGGATGTCACAGCGCCCTCGCCCCTTCACACAGTGCCTGCTCTCACCTGTCCTCTGGACTCCAGCGGAAGCCCAGGGCTGGGTCCTCTCTCCGGGACACCCTGTACACTTGTCTCGGTCCAAGTCTGTGATGTGTCACTTGGTGACTTTTTAAAAATAAAAACAGTAAGTTTTTTTTTTTTTTTTTGGAGTGGGGATTGAACTTGGCTCCTTGTGCTTGCCAAGCAGGTGCGGTGCCACTGAGCCACATCTCCAGCCCGAAATGAGGAAGTTTTGTGGCTTACATATTTCATGTACATAAGATTTATAATCTTTTAAATTTGAAAATAAAAGATGTTTAAACCCCTATAATCCCACCTTCTGAACATATCTCTAGTTAGTATTTTGGAAAAGTTCTCCTAGATTTTAAAAACACAGAATGCTTAAGCCAGGCTTTCTTTACTCGTGTAACATTGTGCAGTTTGGGGGCCACACGCTCCAAACATCAGTCACTCTAGAGGCTGCGCAACAGTCTGCCTGCTCCACGCAGCCAGAAGACTTAGCCATTCCTTCTTGTCGCAGTTTTAGTTCCTCGAACTTTAAGATCCCGTTGCTGTATACAGTGACCTGTATCAGTACCACACAACAGAAAGCCACATGTGCAATTTAAAATTTCAGGAGTCCCACGCACAAGAGCAGAGAGGTGAGCTTAGTTTTAATAGTACACCAGCGTGTCTCAGCGCACACACCCAGCTGACGAGGAGTCAGTGTTTCCTGTGACAATTTCACATCCGATGGGGACGTGAGTGAGGAGGCAAGCAACGCCCACGAATGCAAACAGGCACGGAGTCCAAGGTGAAGAGCACAACTTTCGGGTCATTTTTCATTAAAACTTTGTGGTATTTTTAAGGGTTCAATGAAAAGTCGCCCATCCAAGCCTCAGGTGTCTGAAGCCCCCTTCTAAGCCAGCCATGCGGGATTCCTGGCCTCCCGCTCCGGCCAGTCCTGCCCGCCTTGGAGAGCGGTGTGCGCCCATCTTGCAGGTGTGCCAGCCCGGTGCCTCTGTGGGCACTGTTCACGGAGAGAGATGTCAGCGGCGCCCCACAACCGTCCCACATGACGAGGCGGTGAGGCGCCAGGCCACACAAACTCCGCCGACAACCCGGACAGGCGCCTGGACCAAGCGCCAGTGACCGGGAGGGCCCAGCAGAGTCAGCTGCGCCCGGCACCAGGTCTCCTTCCTGCAGAACCGCGGACTGCTCCGTGGCTCCAAGTGTTTTCAATTTCCTTTTCTCCTCCTCCTCTTCCTGGATGAAATCAACTCCTCTTCCTCCCTCAATGGCAGCAAAACTCATGGAGTGGTTCTGTACCTGTGACCCAACCACGAGAGCCGAGAGGGCGCTGAGCTCAGGAAGGAGCCTTTGTAATCCTCGCCGAAAAGCTGCTTGCTGGGCAGATCTGAGGGAAATAAGGGCCTATTCTACCCGGGCCAAAGTGACAATTCTTAAAAACATTTTAATACACCTGTGCGAGGAACTGGCTCTTCTTGGCCTACTGACCGCGGTTTCCTCCACCGCACCGTACTATGTGACACCCTCACGCTGGCTCACGCATCCCCTCGAGTATCGTGCTGCTCTTCACACTCAGTTCTGAGAGCCAACATCTCTGAAGCTACCGGCAGGACGTACTTCTCCAGTCCACTCTCGCACAGAGCTGCGCAGCTATTGCTGCTGTCCCTTTCGGGGAGAGGGTCACAGCACTGCTCTGGGTCCCACGCGCATCCTGCGTGACACCGGCCCTTTCCTGTCCAGAGGCCGATGGGGTGCTGCATCCAGACACCTTGCGAGCCCTGCAGGCTTCTGATATCTTTTTTTGTTTGTTTGTTTTTTGAGACAGGGTCTCACTGTGTAGTTGAGACTGTCCTGGAACTCACTATGTAGCCCAGGCTGGTCTCAAACTCACAGCGATCCACCTGCCTCAGCTTCTTGAGTGCTGGGATTACAGGCGTGCGCCACCACGCCTGGCTCCTCTGATATCTTTATGTGTGGTCAAATTCTGTGTCACAGCCAAAAATACTGTACCCATCTTGAGAAGCGAAACACAGGTGCTCCTGGATAGTCCGTACATGCCTGGCATATGTAATGTAAGAATCTGGGCTGTTCCTCTAAGATACCTTTAGAAAGACACTGACCCAATTGGTCCGGCACACTGGGAAGCTGTTCAGGGGTGGACACTTCTGTCAGGCTACTTCCCTCAGGGCGATTCCCATGGTGCCTTAACGCTGAGCATCGTCTTTCTCCTGGGAAAGCCAAACATCAGAAATTTAGGATTTTTGGTGCATCCTTCCATTGTGCTTGAAACGGTGGCCCTGTGAAATCCGTAATCCTCTCATTTTCCTCAGAAAGGGTCCTCAGCACTCTGAAGGACAACTGAAATTGGATTCTTCAGCCAAGGAAAATCCATGGGAGGCCACGGATGTATCCATTAATTATACTTTTGGTTCTCTTAATTTTTTTGGTTTCAAACAAGTGATGTGTACCTCGACTTTTAACACTATCATTCTGCTCCATGCTGTGATAAATGCAGGGAATGTTTACATTAAAAATGTATTACAGTAAAAGACACACTGTCATTCACTCCCCTCAGAATCCTCCCCATTTCCAACATCTATCCAATCACTACTGCCCCTTACTGAAGCAGTTCTGGGGGTCCCGGGACCACACAGATGCACACACACACACGCGCGCGTGTACACACACACTCACACAGTACTCACAGTCCCTATGATTCCACTCCTTTTACTTATTTTAATGAATATTCCTTTCACAAATTATTGAGCAAATTAATAGTCTAACCAATCTCTACTTCCTTCATATAAACTTAAAACTCCTACTTCTGCCTTATTCTGCTCTATTAACACAACGCTTATTCTCTAAGGTCACAAACTCTTAATCGCTTTCATTACTAAAAATTGTTCTAAGTCACAACCTCTGAGAAACTGAACGTTACATGTGGACGTCTAGGATGAAACCCTCAAGCTTCACCCTCGCGGCACTACGAAGGCTGATCCAGGCTGAAGGGACCAGGGATCCGAGGGTTTACTTAACTGTATCTAAACTGACTACTCTAGGTGGTGATGGCTCGGTCGTATAATAACGGGCCGGGGATGCAGCTCAGAGGCACTGCACCTGCCTCAAGCACAAGGTCCTGAGTTCGACTGCTGCGACCGGGAAAAAAAACAAAGGGTGCTAGTAGAGAAGTACTAATAGACTGAGGTTGACTGTTTGGAGAATATAGATAAAATAAGGTAGCACAAAAGGCATGCAAACATTTTTAAGTGCTTTCTAAGTTCAGGGCATTGTACTTGTTACTTTACAAGCTATGCTTCCATTTTCAAAACCACTCTGGGCTAAGCATCTCAAATATATAAAAAGGCATAAAAATTACTCATCGAGGGCCACATAACTAGTGAGATGAACCCAGGTGTGTCCGACCCACGATCACATCACCTTCCACTCAGCACGGCCATCGGAAGCCACTGGGTGCAAGCGCCAAAGGCACATGCCCGGGATGCTTCCAAGCAGACCTCCAGGCGGGAGCTAGAAGTAACGGTTCCCAGGAGCTTCTCAGGGCAGCAGAAGTAACTAGGAGCCTTTTAGTTGAAGGCTGGTCAAACTCCAAAAATCTGCATGCAGGACAAAAACTGACACTTGTCAAAGAATGTGCCTTGTGTTTAGGCCTGTTTCTTCTGTTACAGGCCGCAGCATGGGTTAGAACTTCACTCACTTTAACAGTAAGTGATAGTCCTCTGACGAAGACGTACATCTTGTGCAGCTACTCATCTGATAAACATGTATTGTCCCCACCTATTGCTTAGTGTGAAATGCTGAACCCAACGTGGTGGACAAATATCTGAGTCATAGTTTTCCGTTCTGAGCATGTATGAAGGGATGAAACTGGTCAGTCAATAATTCTATGTTTAAAGGTTTTCTGGTTTTGAGACAGGGTCTCACTGTGTAGTGCAGGCCGGCCTTGAACTCACAGAGATCCTCCTGCCTCAGCCATCTGAGTGCTGGGATTACAGGTGTGCGCCACCATGTCTGCTCTATGTTTAAAGGTTTTGAGAAACCACCAGTCTGTTTCCTTAGGAATGTAATGTATAAGGGTTCTAGTTTCTCCACACCTTCACCACATGTATTTTTCGTGATTTATTTAAATAGTCATCCTAGTAGGTGTACAGTGGTATCTCACTGTGGCTTTGATTTGCATTCCTTTAATGACTAATGATGTTCAAGATCTTTTAATGTACTCACTGGACATCTGCATCTCTTATTGAAGAAATATCTACCCAAGTCTTTGCCCGTTTTAAAAGCTGAGCTGTCTTTTCATTGTTGACTCTTAGAGTTCTCTAATATTCCAGATATTATCCCCTTAGACACATGACTTACCAATATTTTCTCCCATTCTGTGGGTTTTCACTTTTTTTTTTTTTTTTTTTTTTTTTTTTTTTTTTTTTGTTATTGGGGATTGAACTCTGGACCTTGTGCTTGGGAGGCAGGAGCAGTGCCACTGAGCTAAATCCCCGGCCCTCTTTTCACTTTCTTAATAGTATAATGTGAAGCATGAAAGTTTTTAATGTTGACCATACCCCAATGACTTTTCTTTTGTTGTCTGTTTCCAGTGATTTATCTAAGAATCAACTGCCAAATTCAAGTTCATGAAAATGTACCGCTGCACTTTCTTGTAAGAGCTTCATAAATGGTTTTGGCCTTTATTCCTAGCTCACTGATGTACTCTGAGCTGGTTTTCACACGTGCTGGGACCGAGGTATACAGCTTGCACCTCAGTCTGTAGAAAGCCTGCCGCTCAGCAGGATCACTGCAGCCTGTTCTTCCCCATTGAATGGACTTGGCATCCTTGTCAAAAACCAGATGGCCACAGATCCATGAGTTTATTTACTTTACTTTTTTGACACAGGATCTCAATGACTTGAACTCATTATGCAGCCCAGGCTGGCCTTGAACCTACAGTGATCCTCCTGCCTCAGCCTCCTGACTGCTGAGATTACAGGTGTGCACCACCACGCCTGGCTTACCATTTTCTGTATTCTCAGTTCTATCCCATTTCTGTATACGGCTCCTCTTACACCAGAACTGTTTTGGTCATTGTAAATTGGTGGTAAGCTTGAAAACTTGGTAGTAAGTGTTAGTTCTCTGACTTCTTCCCCTTTACGCTATTTCACAAGTTTGGAATCTCTTGCAGCTTGTGTAAATTTGAGGATGGGCTTTTCCATGTTTGTCTAATTTTTATTTTATTTTATTTTATTTATTGATTTTCCAATACTGGGAATGAAACTCAGGATCTTGCACTTGCTAGACAGGCACCCTGGCTTTTTCATTTCTGTAAAAAATACTACTGAATCATTCTGTACATCCCAATGGGGACTGCACTGAATGTGTAGCTGCTTTGCAGCGGTAGTATCAACACCTTAACAATATTAACTCTTCTTGCCTATGAATACAGGAGGTCTGTCTTTCCACTTATTTATATGTTCTTTAATTTCTTTCACCAGTGCTTTGTACTCTTCAGGGTGTAAGTTTTCCTCAGGTATTCTATTTTCACTGCTCCCTTAATTATCTGTGCAATTAGTCATTACAGGTGAATAGAAACATTTTTCTGTGTTGTTCTTGCAATCTGCAGTATTGCTGAAATTGTTTATTAGCTCTTCTGTCTTCTGTAAAAAAGATCACTTTAATTCTTTGTAATTAAAATTCCCCTCTCTCTTTCACTGGACTCGGGCTGGAATTTCCAGCCTAACACTGAACACCAGTGTTGAAAGTAGGTGTCTGTCCTGTCCTTGATCCCTGGAGGGAAACTTTCAGTCTTCTACAGCAAAACTTTTTAACAGTTAAAATAAGTCTGTTTGAAATACCGACTTGCCTCTTAGTCGTGGCTCACTTATAGAATAGAAACATATTTATCTTAAGTTTTGATGAAATTCTCAACTAGCTTGGCATGGTGGCTCATGCCCTTAATTCTAGCACTCAGGAGGCTGAGGCAGGAAGACTGCCATGATTTCAAGGCCAGCCTGGACTATACAGTGAGATCCTGTCTCAAAAACCCTTAAGAAAATTCTCAACTAAATTACTCCTAGAGACCTATATTTAAGCAGTGAATTAAGTAAATGCCCTTGTTACTTGATTAAATCCTTAAAATACAATAAAGCTGGGTATGGAGGCACACAGCTGGATCCCAGGGATGGCAAGATCGAGGCCAGCCTGGGCAACTTGTGCAGAGGACGCAGACCGGTGGCAGACTGCTTGAGGGTTAAGTCCCCAGTATCAACAAAAAAAAGTCATTCTTCTATGTACAAGTGAATAAACCAATGATTAAAAGTACGCCCTGTACAATGGAAAGGATCCTTGTGCTACTGGACATGTTCTGTGGCTTGACTGTGACAGTGGATTCAACAGCTTACGTATGTGATAAACTGTACAGCACGCACACGACGGGTAAGGAGGCCCGAGATGAACGGTGTGCGGTGTCAGTGCCAACTTCCTGGCTGTGAATTTGACCACAGTTTTGAAGATGTCAGGCTGGGAGAGGGTTCACGTGGCCTCTGTTTTACTGCTCACAACAGTGTGTCAGTTATCTGAGCATAAAAAGTTGAAAATAACCCTTCTAGGAGTCACAATACTACCTGAGCGTGCATGTGCATGTGTGTGTGCGCACGGTGCTGGAGACGGGATCAGGGCCTCGCACACACGAGGCGCATCCTTCCCCGCCAGTGCCACCCTTCACAGGGCACCCTTTCATCTGAAGAGGACGACCCTACCGAAGTCCCTGCGGACGCCGCCATCCAGGCTCTCCCGACCCAGCGGCTCTGCCGTTCAGGACTGGTTTCTCCCACCCTGAGCGGCTGGTGTGGGCTCACCTCCTGCCTTACCATGTCAGAGGGGCTGCCTGGAAGTGGGCACTCCCTCCTTTTTTCCATGCCTCTCAAGTACATGATATTTTGCATAAAAGAAGTTAGATTATTTATTGCCAAATCAACACAAAATGTTATGTTCATTTAAAGCTAATCTAGTTAAATGGAAGTCCAGCCTAATTTTGGATTTTTAAAAATTTAAGCCTTTAAGAGTAGTTATCCAAATAATAAAAGAAATCTAAAGAAAAGGGAAAAAATTTTGTTGCTATACTAAAAATGGCTCTTTGACAAGGACCAGGTAATTTTATAAAAAATGGAAAAATAAATGTATAACTTTTATACATTTAAAAATATTTCCACTCACAATTTCAGCACTAAGTCACAGACTGATATATATAAATAACTGAGATCTTTAGACACAAATCTTGAGAGAAATTAACAAACAGACAAACCATACGTGACCCTCAACAGAGGTACTTGATCTTCCCGTGGCTGGAAGCAAATCACCATGGGAACTACTGTGCTGTTTAAAAACCTGAGCATTATGCAAACTGATGGGCTCAGAAAAAAGCAAAAGGAAAACTATAAAAAGGAAGAGGTTAGCACAGCTCCCTGGGAGGAAACAACAAGTTTGGCTTGCTTACACGGTGCTGCTTTAGCCTAAAGGCCTTTCCCCCTTCATGACAACACTTACTTCTGAGTTTGCTGGACTTTACACGCCGCATCAGAAACCAACTATTTAGCAGACGTCTGTGTTCAAATTCAAGATTCTCTGTGATTCCTAACTGCTGCTCGCTGTTAGTATTACTAGACAATTTGAATTTTTCACTATGAGATATGTTGCCTATTAATAAAAACTAAGTTAAAAAAAACTGCTTTCCCTTTAATGCATGGTTGAAATCAGTCTCACTGAGAAAATGGGAGCTTTGCTTAGAGGAAGGAGAGAGGGATACAGGAAACAGATCCGAGGGTGAGGAAGACTGGGGAGAAGAGGCGCCTAAAGCCGGCAGAGGAGTAAGGCCAGGAGCAGGAGCTGCCAGTCTCCCCACACAGGACGGCGCTTTAAACGGCTTCAGCTTCCGCCTCTCAGCAGACCCACCCGGACCAGCCCCACAGTTCAGTTCCACTAGGAAGAGACTTGCAACCTGGCCTGGGTTAGAAGCACAGATTCCAACACCACGTGTAAGAAAGCGTGCCTGGGTCCACAAGAAAGGTGCAGACAACAGTTCAGCAGGACCCACTCCGAAGGTGAGAGTGGCTTCTTAAAGCACAGTGACCCCAAGCTCAGCGTAGGAGCCTCTCGTCTCCACCGTGAGCTTGGCACGCAGAGAGGCGTTGAGCCGGGCAGCTGACGCAGAGCAACCTGGAAAACGCCCAGTGCTGCCACACCCGCCCTCCAGGACCCTCCGCGGCTCAGCAACTAGCCTCGTGGGCCAGGAGGACGGCTGCTGAATGTCGGGCTGCACCCAGGCCACCATGCGCACCGTTCCCTCAACCATCCACGCCTTTCTTAGTCCAGGTCGTGAGACGCAAACACTGCAAGGAAGTTCTCTGCTTCTTTAAGAAAGAAAACTTTAGCTCAGGCTTTAACTGCTACAGGTAAATGATCTCCCTCTCCTTCCATCCCCCTTTTTTTCTGGTGGTCCTAGGGATGGAACCCAGGTAGCGCTGTATTTAGTTTTGGTACCAAGGATTGAACTCAGGACCCTGCACTTGCAAGGCAGGCGAGGCGCCACTGAACTACATCCCCAGCCCTTTATTTCTGAGAAGAGATCTATCTCACTAAGCTGCCGAGTATGACCTCAAATTTTCCATCCTCCCACGTTGCTGGCATTAGGAGTGTGAGCCACCAGCCTAGCTAAATGATTTTGATTAAATGATCACTTTAACAAGCCCAGCCCTCTCCTTGCAAGGCAGGTGTATACAATTCCAAAACACAAACTTACTCATCGTCCTGCGGTGGACATTCCTTTCTTTCTGCCACGCTGAGGTGATCCAATTGTTTTCTCTTTTCTATATGTATGTAATAAAGAAAAGAACATGAGGTTAAGACAGAATGGAATTGTTACATTCATATAGAAAATAAAAAGGTGGACGGATGAAGAGGAGGTGGGAAAGTGTCCCGTTTTGGTTTTTCAGTGCCTGTGCAACTGAGATCTGAGCCCCTCCCTGCGCATTAGGTGTCCTGTGCGAGGCTGCACAGGCCGGGGCTCAGGGCTCAGCGCACTGATGGAGCAGTGCTCACACCCCATGCGGCCCGACCCTTTCTGCAGTCCTAACTCGTCTAGCTGTCACAGTAAGGCCACAGCCATGCGGGCGCGATTGTGTAACCCTGAGTATGTGCCTGGTGGCAGGGCTGTGGGATCACACCGTAGTCCTCTATTTCACCCTGAGTGCTGTTTAGGAAGGCTTTGGAAAGATCTTTAAAACCCAGCCTGAAACTCTGAAATCCAAAATGCCCAAGTCTGAAACTGAGTATAGACTTTTCAGCTTTTAGGGATGTTCAACTGGTAAAATCTGTGCACAGACCCCCAAATCCAAATGACTGAAACACATCTGGTCCTGGGCATCTCAGATAAAGGGTCTGAAATCTGTAAACTGTATAATTTGTTAAAAGAATTTACTAGTAAGATGTCACACAGTCGCTGAGGGACACAGCTAGCTAACCGTTCCCGAGTCACATGCATTAGCCGAGGCACAGGTGAAGACATGGGAGGAAACTGAGTTACGACAGAGTGGTCCAAGCTCTCAGGGCACGAGAGCAGCTGCCTATGAGCAGACGCCTTAGTGCTGGCTCCAGGCGCCTATGGAGCTTCCCCCGCGGCGTGACCGTGAATGAGACCAATGTGCAGGGAGCAGGGATCTGAGGGCCCACACGGATCAGATCTCCAGTGTCAGATATGTGCTGGTTTAATGGAACGAATAACCCAGACCGCTAAAGAAACCAGTCAAGAGGAATAACTTTTTTATTTAACTTTAATTTAACTTTTTAATTTAAAAAAAAAATTTTTTTTTTTGGTACCGGGGGGGACTGAACTCAGGCCCTTGCACTTGTGAGGCATGTGGCAGAACCACTGAGCCAAATCTCCGGCCCAGGAATAACTTTTTAAATGTATAAATGGTGACATCTCTCACCCTCATAGTACACATTTTTATGTGATATAGTTCCTTTGTTCAGTAGTTGCCACTGGAATTACTATTAACTCAATGTTACTGTTTTATTAAAACCTCCTTACCACCACGTACCATGAAAACTCTGGCCCATACTCTCCAACAGAAATACAATGCAAGCCATTTAGGTAAGTTTAAATTTTCTGGTAGTGAAATTTTAAAAAGAAAAAATAGGTGAAATAAATTTTAATATTTTACTTAACCCAATATAGCTAAGAATTTAACATTAATCAATAGAAGGGCTGAGGATGTGGCTCTGTGGCACCATGCCTGCCTGGCAAGCACAAGGTCCTGAGTTCATCCCTGGTACCAGAAAAAAAAAAAATTACAGAAGTAACACCAACCAATGTAAAATTAGTAATGAAACAATTTATGTGTTTTCCACATTCAGCCTTTGAAATCTGGTGCACATTTCACACACATAGGGTATTTCAGTTCAGACCAGTGACTTTCCAAATGCTACAAAGTCATGTGTACTGGACGGCAGAACTCTAGGTCAGCGACAGCAAACCTTTTAGAACTTTCAATGGTAACGAACTGCAGCAACACCACGCAGGCCAGAGGTTTGCCTCCAGTGCTCCAGACAATGCTGCAGGAGGATCCAATCCTTCCAGATGGAAAGAAAATACTAATAATCCGATGGCCACTTTTTCAACTGTAATTTATTAACATACTAAGAATTCTTGTCCAGAATAGACCTTCTAATACTGGTTTACATTTTTTCCTCCATAGTTTTTGTTCTATTACTCTCCCCTGGGGCCAGGGATTTAGCTCAGTGGTTCTGCCATCTGCTTTGTAAGTTCAAGTTCCCAAGATCGATCCCCAGTACCAAAAAAACACCAAAAAAAAAAACCCAATAAAAACAGTCATACATATCTCTCACTTTGCAGAGTGTAAATCAGTAACATTAATCTTATAAGTTCTCATAAGAAGGACTATGTTTTTAAATACTTTTTAATTGCTAAAGAGGAATTTTTAATATATCTTGGCAGAACATGTGGGTCAGTTATCAGAGATGGCTGAGTAGTATGTTAGTAAAAATTTTCTAGTTAAATTACTTTATTTATGGTAATGCAGGCCTGGAATCTCAGCACTCAGGAGGCTGAGGCAGGAGGATCGCAGTGAGTTCAAGGCCAGCCTGAACTACATAACGAGACTCTGTCTCAAAAACAAAATTACTTCATTTCATTTAAAAATACTTAAAAATAATTACCATGTCCTCAAGGACTGCCATGTCTACATGTATTTTTCTTGCTGGGTTACATATACAAGCCAACAAATAGTTGTGTACTTGATTCTCTATAAGTGCAGTTTCACAACACTCACAAATGCACCCTCACAGGAACTTGAACTCATTCAGCACTGCATCTGAAGTTTCTGGTCAGCGTTCAGGGACCCATTTCTCTAAACTAATGAAGAGAGTTTTCAGCAGGGCCTGAGGTTTGGAGGTAGAATTAATGACCATGAGGCCACCATGGCTGACACACAGGACTTGTTAGGGGCAGGCACATGTGACAGCCAATCTGCAGTTGCTCTGAGCAGTCCTTCTTAGTGCATTTCCCATATGAGCAACAGGCACAGGTCGCTGAGGCCTGTCTAAGTCCATACAGCTGCACAGGGGCAGTCAGGACGGAAGCCCAGCCACGGACTGCAATGACCGCTCTTCACAGTGACGTGGGGCCTGCTTGTTCATATATCACTGTATCAGCCTGAAGTTCCAACTCAGCTAAGCCGGTGTGTTATGTCCTTGTAACGCAACATTACTTCTCAGCTGGCAAACACCACAGGCATTACTTTGGTCCAAATAAAAGGCTAAGAGTCAAGGAAAACCTTGACCCACACAGCTCCAGGGATCTGTCTAGGGTGGTACTTACAAGTTCTTAACAGTTTTCTAAGAATTACTTGTAGGGCAAATTGGGGCCTGCAGGCTAAAAGGTGAATGGAATCCCAGCATAATGCCGCTCTTTTTATTTTTTAATTAATTAATTAATTAATCAATTTTGGGGATACTGGGGATTGAACTCGGGACCTTGCGCTTGCAAGGCAGGTGGCAAGTGGCAGAACCACTGAGCTAAATCTCCAGCTACTCTTCTTTTAATTAACCAAATTAACATTATTAAATGGGAGTAGAAGAACTTCTTTAGAGGTTTAATTTATAAAAAATTAAGAACATTAATGTTCTATTTTTATTCAAAATTAAAATACCATGAAGTTCCATGGGAAGAAATGCAACAGTCTCACGTATCGCCTACGTTATTCAACAGAAAGCTCGCTGCCAATAAGAAAGGGAGAACTGGGCCAGGGATGTGGCTCAGTGGTTCCACCGCCAGCCTCGGAAGCACAAGGACCCGAATTCAAAGAAAGAAAGGGAGAACTGCTTTTCATCTACTAAAATATTAGTATTTGAGAAACAACAACACAAATGGAAGAGCTACAATGTTTTACTCCAATTAGATTGTAAGCCACCTTAGAAAGCATTTAGCACACAAATTATTTCAAATGAATGAAACAGTTTCACACACACTTCTTCTTTTTTGGGGGGCGGGTACCGGGGATTGAACTCGGGTCCTTGCGCTTGCAAGGCAGGCCACCGAACCGCTGAGCTGAATTCCCGGCCCTTCACACACACTTCTGTTCTTTCTCTCACGTGGAAAAAAAATTAGTCTTGCCAGAGACTTACCATTTTATTGGACTTTTCAAAAACCAGCTTTTCATTTAATTGCTTTATTTAGTTTTAATTTGATTTCTATTCATATTACTGTTTCCTTTCTTCTAATTCATTATTTTTAAAAATCTTTCCCAGATTAATGCTGAGTCCCTTAGTCATTCTCTTTTTAAATATGTACATTTATAAATACAAATTTTCCTCAAAGACATATACTGTATAATTTAGGCATAATTTTTCTTATAAGTGCTGACATGTTTTCATTATTGTTCCATTTAAAATATTTTACATTTGCCATTATGATTTTTTCTGATTCATTATTTAGACATATCTTGGTACCCAACATGGGCTAAAAGGCTACCTTTTCACACTGATCCCTAACCGTAAGACTTGGGTTTGGCATGCCAGCAGTTTAGGTGTGGGAGGCGCTGCCTGTGACTTGGGTGTGCTCCTGCAGCGCCCTCAATAGGGTTAGGTAACGCATCTGTCCTACTCCTCAGAACTAAGCTTTCTATGCTTTGCTGGTTTCTGAGAGAGGTAGTCTGTGATTAAAGATTTATCCGTTTCTCTTTTTCACACTGTACATTCCATCATGCGTCACTAGAGTTTTTGTTTTAGAGCACATATACCCTGAGGTTCTTTTATTTTTTTGTGTGTGATGACTTTTTTCCCTCTTATATAATAATGATCTCTGTATCTTTAGTAAAGCCTTTTTGTCTTAATATCTATTTGGGCCTATATTAATATTCTTATATCAACTGCTACATTTTTTAAAAAAAGCTAATATTCACGCTGTTTTCTTTTTCTATTCCTGTTCAACCGTCCTATGTCTTTTCTCAGTCTAAATAATAATGGTATTAATAAAAATAGTCAAAATATATATGGAACATCTGCTATCTGAAAGGTGATTGTTCTGGGTGCTTTTGTTTTGTTTTGTTTTGTTTTTTTTGGTACCGGGGATGGAACTTGGGTCCCTGCGCTTGCAAGGCAGGCGGCAGAACCACTGAGATAAATCCCTGGCCCCTGAGTGCTTTTGTGTATTAAATCATTTAATACGCCCAAGAATTCTGAGGTAGGCGTTACCATTTCTCCCCTTTTATGAGCAAACAAAAACAATCAGAAATTGATACATACCCCATCATTTGCCTATAACCAGAGACATGTAGACACGAAATGCCTACAAATGGTGCGATTTAGTCCAGGATCCACTGTCCTGTTTAGACTCCTACATGGGGACATACATGTGACAGAGGACACAAAACATGCAAGGGCAGTCGAATGAATGACCAGAGTGAGTCAGCTCCTGTAATCACCACAGAGGCCAAAAGAGAGGGTACCACCCACACCTCACACACCCTTGCTGACTTTTTTAAAAAAAGAGCTTATTTAGTACTATAATTTGTGATAATTACCCACTTAAATGTCAACTGAAACCATATGACCGATCTTTTATGGGCAAAAAGAATGTTCCCTTAAATCCATATTTAATTTCAATATGGAAATTGAGTCCCTATCAACTTAAAAGTGTAGTCACATTTTGGTTTAAAGATAAACAATCTCTATGCCATTAACTTTTAATTAAAAAAGATATTTCAGGTATTTAAAATACAGAACTCCAGAACTTGAGGAAAATATATATTTTATAATTTTTGTGAAAACAAACCTAATAGTATTAGCTTTAAGATAAAAGCATGTGATGAAGTTAAATCAAAGATTTCACAAGATCTCATTCTGTGTCATTTTAACAACTTAGGTAAAATGAAGAGGCTTCTTTCTGTGTTCATTCTAGTATATGCTGTCTTGAGGAAGATTAAACAATAAGATGAATCAGGCTAATTACAGCTCATCTAAAATACCTTGTATCAAATGTGAGCCCATTTAAGGTCTTCTATTATAGACACTGATGTGTTACTGATTCATGACCTTAGTCAGTATGAAAAAATGAAATCTATGTAATTGAGATCTATACTTTTAAATAAACATTTTAGCAATAAGCTACCAGACAGAAACAAATACATATGGTCAAAATTCATCTTTTAAAATAAAGATTTCACATTAAGTTTTTCTCTGCAGAGAATTGTACAAACCTTTTGCAAATGCATTTGAAATAGATGAAAAAGGGAGTGAAATACAACAAATAAAGGCAAAGCGTAAACGTACACATGTGGCGTGGAGAACACTGGGTGCACAACATGGACAGAACAGCACCTGAAGCACCCACCGCAGCGGGCCGTGCCTGGGTTATGTGCCCTCTAACAGGTGCGCATGATGGACAGCTGCACAGGGTGGGCCTGTGGCCATTAGAATTGATAGGAGCTAAAGGCAGTGGGCCATAATTTCTTCTTAATGGATGGGAAAGTAAGGGGACAAAGTCTGTGGCAGCATGTTAAAATAAGTGCTACAAAGTTTACATTTCTGTACAAAGTACTACCTACGTTCTAGCCATTTCTATGTCAAATTTTTTAAAAGACAAATCAGCTGCAGCAAGATCCATATCTTACTAAATCAAAATCCTGATTTAACCAATCACTAAAAAAATCTTACTATAAGTGGAAGAGAATGTTCAACTAACCGTTTGATGGTCTATTTCTATGCTTCTGTTTTTTAGAGCTTGTGGGGGAAGAAAACGGGCTCATCTGACGGGTTCCAGTTGTTGGAGAGTAAGTTGTAATACTTCTCTTCCTTGTGATTTTTGAAGGACCAAATGACTGGAAATAAATAATAATTTGAAGCAGAAATATGTTTAGCTGTATTATATGTCTTTGAAAATACCTTTAAAAACTCAGCAAAATTCAGACCAATACTGGTTTCCTTACCTTTCCTTTTCAGATTTCAAATATATGCAATCATCACCTTCAAAATGAACACTGTTCTTTCAAATCAATTGCACAGTTCAGTCTCCAGAATAACTAGGGCACCTCAGCTTGGTATTTCGGACGTTTTAACCCTCTGAGAGGATATTTCCCAAGGGTTAGAGATGACTGGCTCTTGTGAGCGATCCTTACCTTTCGCTTCAGATCAACATGGAATATGATTATGGGGCCCAGCCAGGAAGAGCTCTCAGGGCGTTTATCATGAAGACCCAGGAGGAAACCCAGGAAGACCAGACCTGTACTAACCCTTCAGCACAGTTCTCTGATGCAGTGCTCTGCCTTAACTATAACCAAGGCAATGTGCAAGCCACAGAGCCTGGGCTGAAGGCCCTGAGCTCAGGGTCCAAGCCCAGGCCCCAGCCACATGGTTTTCTGCAGCCTTCTGTGCTGAGCTCCTGAGATGCTCACGCCCCACTTACTGTGGATAACACATTCCGGTAACCCTTCACATTCCTGTTTACCCATCAGAACTTGCTTCTGAAAGTAGTATGACTCTTTTCATCTTTGTACCCTTAGAGGACTAAAAAGTGTTTACAGAATGAATGTTTTAAAAGGAACAGTTCAGTAAACTCAGCCGGGTCGCTCATCTGCACACTGTTCACTCACCCAGTACTCACTGGCGCCTCGGCCTCAGTCAAAGGCCATGCACAGCATGTGTACCTCAGACACCCTGTGGTCTCAGCTTGTAAAGTTCTGTCCCTTACCTTCCCCCAAGGCCGATTTTTCCTTAGTTTAGGTCTCCATTCATGACCTACTGACTCCAAACATTCGTCAGCACATTAGTAATTGTCTGTTTTCCCAAATTCTCCTAAAACTCGCTTTCCATAATGATTACTGATCACTAATGAACTGCTAACTAATGCACATAAAGAAATATAACCAATTACTGCAGCCTGCAGAAATGAGGTCTTAGTGTATGTGCTGTGGAAATTCAGAAAAGAATGAAAATCAAAGTAGACTCACAGAAGTATTCTTGTGAGAGGGAAGGCTAGGCTTAGGCAAAGCATAAATACAAAGGGCAGGAAAACACTAAATCCAGAGGCGAAACAGACACAGGATTAATGGGAGGGACACGGGGAAGGTCTGGAGGCTCATATGCTGCCAACACGGCAAACTAAACTTCAGCTTGGGTGCTTGAAATAATTCTCTGTGGTCAACTATCCCTTACTGTACAGTGACTGTCACCCTTTTTCGGTAATCTTGCTATTAGTTTCAGAATTTATAGTATCAAAAAAAATTTTATAGCTAAGATTTTAGATGATAAACTTTTTTGTTGTTTTGGAGAAAACACATTTCTTTCCTTACATATACACAATAGCCACAATGTAACTGGAATCTTAAAAAAAATCAAAGTGTAATACCAAGTTATAACTCTAAAGCAATCTTCTCACAGGGTGAAAGGGTTTTAAGTCTCTATCAGGTGTTACTGTGACCTCTCCATCTTGAGTTTCCACCTGTTTATATGCATTCAGTCACAAACTGTGACATTTATCCAATCCTATTCTACTTTTCCAAGAATTTATTGCCCAGAACTATTTCACTGTGTATTTACAAGAAATGGAAGTCACTACCCTAATGTACACTGATGTCAATTTGTTTTCCTATTTTCACCAAAAAATTATTTTATCCAATTGCCAAATGTCTAAACATTACAACTGTAGATAATAATTTCTTCTTGAAAACAATTTTCTGGCCTTCAGAAAATTGTGTGTGAGTGCACGTGTGCGTGCTCACTTTAAAAATAGTCTTTTTTTGGTCCTCCTATTGGTTAAAATTACACAATGTGTCTACAACTACTGCGGGAAGGAAAACTGAAAATCCACCTTCCCTCCTCTCCCACCAATGGAGGTGTTTTTACTTGTTTGCCCTCCAGACATACACCAATGAGCCATCTCACTGCCCTAAGATTCCTCTCCCCCCAGGGTTTTTTTTTTTGTTTTGTTTTGTTTTTTTTTACTTTTTAATTACTTTTATTGGTACATTTAAGGTATACAATACAATGACATTCATCATTGGAAATTTGTACCTTTACATAGTCCACCTTATTTTTTAAATCATAAGTTTTTTTTGTTTTGTTTTGTTTTTCTTTTTGGTGATGGGGATCAAATTCAGAGCCTTGGGTTTGTGAGGCAGGCATGGTACCACTGAGCTACACCCCTGGCCTCCCTGCAGGCTTCACGAAGGTCCTCTGGCTCCTCATCCCTGAGCACGCTTGGGCCTGGACCTCACCTAGGAGCTTCACGTCCTCTCACCTCACAGGGCTTGGCTTACTGTCAGTCTCCCACAAACGGAAGCACTAAGAAGCCTGTGACCTGAGGAAGGTCGCCCTTTCCAGCAACACCCCTACCAGACCCGAAAGAAAAGGCCAGCAGCACAGACCAGGATAGAAAAGGAAAAGGAAATAGGATGCCAATAAATGCAGGGTAACATGCCTTGACCACCTGTGTAATAATTCACAGGCTCCTCTAACATTTACTGACTCCACAAGAGATGTGTGACACCACCACTAAACCAAAAAATTTTGCACCTTAGAGCCAGTCCATGGTCAGCCCAAATGCCACTGTTCTTGTGAAGAGGTCAAACCTTGCACATTAGCAAAACTAAAATTTGGGCATTGATTTTCTGCCTTAGAAAAAAATCAATGCTGTCTCTATAATTTCAAATAGAAATGACGTTCTCCTTCAGTATCCTTCACAAATTGTAGCTTGCCTTGTCACCTTGTTTAGAACATACTCTACCAAAGAGGTGCCTGCATTTCATTGATTTTTTACCGACTATAAACAGTCTAGAAAGTACTAACTAAGGGTTCTTTTGTGGATGACTTATGGGATACAAAGAATCTGCTGTTACTATGAACTGCTATCCTACGCTGTCACTGAAATATTTAAAAGAGGTACTGTAGGTATCTGGATGATCAGAAAGGAAAGGGCAGCTAAAGAGAGGTTACTTCTTAATAACCTTATGCGGCTATTCAGGTGACTAGAATACTCACTTAAAACTATGGAATCCTTACTAGAAAACTAAGCAGCAACTGTGCTAGGCATTTTTCATGTTCTGGGTCTAGGGCAGTGATGGCAAACCTTTCAGAGAGGAGCACCCAAACTATACCCCAAACCCTCCTATTTATCACAAAGCGCCAACACTGCAATTAAACCCCAACACTGATTTTTTTGTTTACAAAAAACAACTAATACATTAACATCTTTTATCTTAAAACAGTACACAACAAAACAACACGCGAGCCATAAGTTCGCCACCACCAGTCTAGGGTTACTGGAAGAGTAACAGATACCAACTAACTTATTCTACAAATAGGGGGCTTTCTTGCTATTTTTATGGCAGCTATAGAGAACAAATCACTTTGTGTCTATCTCCGTGATCTCACAGGAACAGGAGGGAAAGAGTATGACCAATGTACTAAATCTGTGGTAATAGAAACATTCTATTTCTTGAAGGTATTTGATACACAAAATTATACATCTGCTAAAACTCACTGTACCCTCAAGATCTGTGAATTTAATAACATATAGTTTATCTTAAATTTTTTAACAGAATAAAACTGGCTAAAATCATTTATACATCACTTTTTCTACTTGTACTCATTATTATTCTGTAATTTCAGATAGTAAATATTAAGTCAACTTTTTTTGTTAGTACCTTGCACTTGTCAAGAAGACTCCTGTAAACAAGAAGTTTTTTTTTTTTTTTGGTACCAGGGATCGAACTTGGGTCCTTGTGCTTTCGAGGCAGGTGGTGGAACCACTGAGCTAAATCCCTGGCCCAAGAAGTTTTTATGAGATACTTCCATGGCAGTTTGCCAGCAGGTTTTCAAATAACCTTTTATTTTTCAGAATATGAATTCCATCCCGATATATTCTTGTTTACTTTTCTGAAGTGTCATTTACATAAAAGGCACAGACCTTGCTTCGCTTTGCGCCCCACCCACTTTGCGCAGGGATGCAGCACCTCTGGTGAGGGGCGCCATTCAGATCCCCCGCAGGGCTCCCGCTCCCCGCTCCGTCCCCTTTCCTCACCCAGCACCACGCACACTTCCGTCTACCCCGAACTTCACACAGCCACACACACAACTTTTGCGCCAGGTTTCGCCTGCTTAACTTGCTTTGAGATGATTTATGGTACTGTATCAGCAGCGTGCTGTTTGACTATTGAGTAGCGTTCCTTTGTTGGAATGTACATTACCAGAATCTGCTTTTCCATTTTCTTGTTGATGACCATGGAGGTTGTTTTTCGAGTGTTGGACTACTATGAATTAAGTTGCTAAACATTCTTGTGCAAGTATTTTTTGTGCACATATGATTCTCCTCACTGGGGTATCTAGGAATAGAATTACTACAGTAGGCTACAAGACAGAGAGAGGTTTAACTTTATATAAAGGATTCTTCAAAATGTTTACATCACTCAAAGCCCCATCTAAGAAAGTGTGAATTGTTCTATGTTCTCACTAATGTTCAGGGTTTTTGTTTGCTTTAGCCATGTTAGTAGGTGTTAAAAGCCAAAACAAAACAAAACACTTTGTTTTAATTCATTAGGTTTTCTAGTCAGTGGAAATAGTAGTATTTCTTTTAATTCCTATTTCTGATGATTAATAACACTGAACATTTTTTCTTGTGCTAACTGTCCATTTATGTATTTTCTTTTGTGAAATACCTGATTTTGCACTTTTACTGGATTATATTTATTCTCAATTATATATTCCAGACATCATTTTTGTCAGATAGATGCATTATAAATATTTTCTTCTCTACCCATGGCTCACCTATTAATTTTTTAGTGGTCTTTTATGAGCAGAAAATTGAAATTTTGATGAAGTATAGTTTATCAACTTTTATGGTTGGGATTTTTTTGTGTCTTAGGAATTTTTGTCTACTGTAAGGTTAAAAGAGTTTCATGACAGTTTCTTCTGTTTTCCTCCAGAAGCTTTAGGCTTTTGGCTTTAAGACTAATTATTCCTGGATGGATTATTAAATATGAAATGAGATATGAAGTAAATGAATTTTGTGTATTAAGTGAAGTTAATGTTTCTCCATGTGGATAGCACTTAGTAGTTTTTTCCCCTATTGAACTGATCCAATGTTCAAAATGTTTCACAAAGTTAAATACTATTAAAGATAATATAAACCAACACTAATACTAAAAATCAAATTTTCCACAGGGAATGGAGATTCAGGCTGTATTTAACACATTCCCACCAGACGGCACTGCCCCATGGTGCCCAGTGCACTGGTGGGTCAAGCTGCCAGGCAGCAAGACATATGAATGACAGTGCAAAACAACTACAAAAAGGCGCATGGAGGGGGCACACGGACAGAGCACTAGTGTGAGGCAGCCTCCTGGATCCCTGCAGTGGCTTGCGGCTCCCAGCCATGCTGTCAGGGGCAAATCTCAGTTCCCTCACTTCCCCAGCAGGGTGGAGAAAGTGGGACGGGGTACACAGGGCATCTGGCGGGGCCGTGATCGTGGGGAAGATCCATGGCATCACACGCTCTGCCCTCTGGGCTGGGGCAGAGGAGGAGGCAAAAAATTCCATCCATGTTATTTCCCACACAAATGAGGGCGTTGTGGAAAATATCCCTGAACCTTGCACTCCAAGGCTCCAGCTCTGGAAAGTGTCCCGGGTGAGGAAGTGAAGCTGTTTTCCTTCTCAGGAAGAGCAGATAATAGTATTTCCTAACCAGCATGAGACTGACATAAAACCAGACTGATGGACCCAGCCCTCGAGCAACTGCATTCTTCCACGAGGGCAGGCCTGTCTGTCTCCTTGTGACCACTCAGGACAGTGAGCTGAGGACGTGACGACTGTCAAAGGGGTGCTGCAGATCTGCGGCTCCTAAGTTCACTCCCACTCCATTCCAGGCTGCCATCCACTCCTTTGGATAACTCAGTTCCCCTTTCTTCAGGAGGACAAATGTTCTAACATGCAAATGCTAACCCTGAGCGCTTTAACTTTTTTCTTAATATATTTTAGTTTTGTGTATTTCAATGTATTAGATATTTTTGTATATTCTAATATACTTAATATATCTTCTAATGATCCTCAGGTACTGTGTGCTCAGGTACAGCAGCCCCACATCTACCTGGCAGCAGTACATTTGTTATCACTTTATCATCAGAAAGAACTATGTGGAGTACACAGTGTAGTAAGCTACTGCATGATGCCAGTAAGAGCTGGCTTTTCTTTTTTCTTTTTTTGGGTACCAGGAATCCAACTCGGGTCCTTGTACTTGCAAGGCAGGCAGCCGAACTGCTGAGCTAAATCCCCGGCCCCAGAGCTGGCTTCTCTATGAATGTCCTTCACGAAACTCCTCCTGCTGGACAACGATTTATGAGAGACTTGGATCGGGTCAGCTGGCTCCATGACTTACTTGATCTGCTTATCCCAGAAGCCTAGAGATGGTACAGAAAGGGCTGAGCCTGGGCTGGGAGAAGCAGGCAGGGTTAGGTAAGCTCATCTACACACATGCTGAAGGGTTCCTATTCCAATTCTGGAGTACAGGAGTTGCTGCATATGCTAGGTCCATCCTTCACTGAGACTATACTAGGACTATCAGGCACCATGTATGCATGTGAGAGTGTGTGTGTGTGTGTGAAAACCTGAGTTGATAACTGCAGGGTTCCAGAAGTAGAGTGGAAGGTAAAGGAAGTACTGTACCCTACAGCAAATCAACCATCAAATAAACACACCCCAGGGGTAGGGTCCCTGAAGCACCCCTCTGTGCCACCCAGAAATGCATGTATACAGTAAGAACTGAAGTCCTTACCCTTTCACATATCTGGCTTTTGGCTCCTACAAAAGCCCATTAATGAATGTTTTCTGTAGTATCTGGAGCCAGTGTCTGTTCTGCCACAGCATGACTGTAACAGCACAATAGCTAAAGAGAAGGGGGTCCACCTGTATGATGCACTCGCACATCACGGTGTTGAGCCAGGACATGTGCACTGAAATGCACGGAAGGACAGGTGTCTGCTCCTGGGTGAGACCACAGAGGAAGGATGAATGTATTCGGGTCACTCAGGGACTTCTATACAGGTACAAAAATTTACATCAAAGCAGCCACAAGAATGATGAACAGGAGATGCACAAATGAACACAGTGTTTATACTCAGAAATACTGGTTTGTAAGAGCACTTCAGATTTCAGATTAGTAATGTGCAGCATGTACTGACCTTGTGGGAATAAAAGGGCTCATAAAGAGATGCTATGAATGAGTCCACACTAACAAATTGGTCTAGGTGAAACAAACAGATTCCCAGAAATACACGACCTATTAAGACTGAATCACGGAGAACTGTAAAACAGGAATAGATCAATACCAAGTAAAGAAACTGAGTAAACATGCAAGCTAATTGGTTTAAAGGTACAGATCTGGGCCAATAAAACAATGTATTTTTATAAAACAGGATATCATTTGTGGCACTGGCCACCTTGACACAACCTCATCAGAAGAAAAAATGGACAGAACACCTGTCATGAGGACAATTGAGCTACATGAAGGGAATGGATTTTGAAACGGTCATTTCTTTCGTCTCTAATAATGTTGCCATTTCCCAGAGAACAGCTTTGGGGCAGGAAAGAACTGTATTTCATTTCAAGCTGGACTACTCATCTACCAAAATACCATTCTGACCAAAGAAACAGATGCAGAATTACAGTCACAGCTGCATTCTGCAGAGAACAAGTTGGATAATGGTACTCTAAATCGCTAATTACACTGTTAATGATGTTTTTACTGTCATTGCAGCATTTTGCCACCTTTGTATAAAATTTTTTAAAAATCATCTAGGAAGTTTTTTAAATGGTGAATTTTTGTTTTGTTAAATACCAGTGAGTCTTCCAAAGAGAAATTCCACATAAAATCCATTTCTTGAAATGGCATTCTCATGTGGGATTTTGTGGGAGCCTCTTTATTATGAGCTATTTGTTTTAATTTACTTTCTCACCAATTTACTTGCATTTCAGATTACAGAGATCATTAAGAATGTCAGTATTAATGTTTACATGTGGATCCATAGTTGGTATGAAGAGATAAACTAACATATGTCATGACACAATGACTAAATTTACCAAAAGTAATAGCAACAGTACGGTTTTATTTGTATTGTGATAACCATGGTGAAATTTATTACAATGTTAGTACTCTGTTTTCAATCCATGCCAACATAGCTGAGGGAGATAATTACATTTTTAATA
Source organism: Fukomys damarensis (assembly GCF_012274545.1). Lineage (NCBI taxonomy): Eukaryota > Metazoa > Chordata > Mammalia > Rodentia > Bathyergidae > Fukomys > Fukomys damarensis. Next base: position 2,183,537 of record NW_022900945.1, read on the forward strand.
TGAAAATGTTACTAATGTTTTGATTTCCCTTTAGTAGATTACAGTACGCAGATGAAAGTACGGCCACTATTCTATATTGCTTCTTGTACCCTGACGTGGTAGATTACTTTTCTCTACACACAAATTCCTACTAAATAATTTTATTAAAATTTCTGAATAATTTGCTTTTTAAGTGAACACCTGAAGCTGGCAGAAATCTTACACACATTAGAGTTATAAATATTTTACATGCAGAAAATGTGCCAATCACAACTATCTCACATTTGCTTTGTTTTGTTTGAGACAGGGTCTTGCTACGTAGTTCAGGGTATCCTTGAACTTACTATGTAGCCCAGGCTGGCCTCGAATTTGAGGTATCCTTCTGCCTCAGCCTCCTGAGTGCTGGGATTACAGATGTGCACCACCACGTTCAGCTACTCATACTGGTTTTGTTGTTTTTTGTTTTTTGTTTTTTTTACAATTTTTATTTAGCAAGGTAAATTAACAATTTAAAATTAAAAACAATAGGGCCGGGAATTTAGCTCAGTGGCTCCACCAGCTGCCTCGCAAGTGCAAGGACCAGAGTTCGATCCCCAGTACCAGAAAATAAATAAATAAATAAAATTTTAAAAAATCACGCAATCACAAATTCTCAGGCAAATACTTACATTTTCTTCTAACTGATCATCCATTTTCAGTGACCTTTTAACACTGCAAATAAAATAATTAAGGAAATCTTAGATTTGATATGATTTAACTAGGCAAATACTTAAAGGTAAGAAACATAAACAGTGTAAGTCACTCTTACCACATAACTTTTATTTTATTTATTAAAGTACAACACCATATATGAAAAATTATTCAAGATGATTGGTTTAATAGCATATTTTAATAATATTTAAATGGATCAGTTTTTCACATGTGTTATTTTTTACATAGACTACTAAACAACTTAAACATTAAAGCCATAAATTATCCTGGTAAAAAAATTAGTATATTTATCTGCATAAAATACCACTAATAAAAATTATACATAAGAGCAAATTAATTTGCATACTTTCATGGAATGTTGAGAATACACTATTTGCAAAACAGTACACTAGGTGCTAAAGGTATGAGCAAGGTGAAAGGGGTTTTGCACATTATTCTAGCAAGGAACATGATTCAGGGCAGCCAGGCTATGACCTAACCGAGGAACAGATGCTCTATGTCTTTACCAGTCCTCAATTCACAAGTAACTATTTTTTGTTTCCTTCACTAAACTGATTCAGGAACATGCCAGGCTCTTGGTGTGCAAAATCTGTTCTGCTAAACTGGATGCCCAGCTGTTGGTGACAATGCTTAGAAAGGAAAGCTGAATATTTATAATACTTTATTTCATACAGCTGTCTTCTAAAGAGCAGTCATCAACATTTTATTGAATGCATACTAAATGCTCAAAGGAAAAAAAGGTCAATATAAATTAAAGCTAGTTTTCCCAGTGACAAATGCAGCACTAAAAGTACTTTCTTGATCTCTGAGAAACAGAAATTATTAAAAGTATTAGAGAATTAGAACCTTACGCAAAAGGTTACATTTCCTAAGTTGTATTATAGGACAACCCCAAAATTTGTATAGATCTTAGAAAATGATTACCTCCAAATAACTACTGACTTATAAACAGACAGGAACAAGACAAAAATGGAAGAGATTGTCAACCTAAGAAAATTATTGGGCAGTAAATATTAAATTAAAAAATTAATCCCTCTAAAAAGGGTTTAATTTTACTATCACATCTACATTCACCAATTGTATTATTTCTTGAGATTGGTTTAATTATTATTTATATCTTTTAGAAGTCCATTTCAAATCAATTTAATGTGAATTCTTTTTTTGGGGGGGTACTGGGGATTGAACTCGTGTCCTTGCGCTTGCAAAGCAGGCCACCTGAACCGATGAGCTAAATCCCCGGCCTTTAATGTGAATTCTTAATGGAACAAGAACAGAACAGAGGGATGAACAAATAAAAATGGCAGATTATTTTAAAAAGTAAAATATTTCTATTAAGCCTTGGAACAAATATTACCCTATTTAGGTAGGTGAAGTGTGCTGGTTTTTATGACATTTCAAAAGCAGAAACAAACACTAAAGTCACATAGTACAGCATATCTTGTTGTTTTAAAATACCAATAAACAAGAACAAGGACCCGAGTTCGATCCCGGTACCAAAAACAAACAAACAAACGAACAAAAAAAACCAATAAGATGCAGCATCTGAAAGATGTCTTTTTAAGACAGACACAGAGCCTACCCTGATATCAACTGTTTATAGTAGTATTGCTTTATCACCGCTGGTTAATTCTTAGAGAAGTAACTCTACATCTGGATTTGAAAGCTTTCTAGATTAGGTCCTAGGTGAACATAAGAAGCCCAAGGAACTATGTAAAAGTATAAGAAAGTCCACTGAGTTACAAAAGGCTGCCATCCCATGTTATCTTGGTGAGGACCTAAATGCATGATTCACCAAGGGTAATGCAGCGCTCAGAGAGGTCAGGTCTGATCCACAGGTGCTGGTGATATTGCTAAGTATCTGAGGACACTTAACAGGCAAGACTGAAAGAAATCTAGGGAAATACTTAGTTCAGCCAATGGGGAAAAGGGTTTTGTACCTCACCTACTGTTGCATATTTTGAGAGAGGGAAACAGGTCTCAGGTCTTATGCATTTTAAATCTTTGTTGAATGGAGGAGGCACTGAAGAACAGGTAAAGAAATTAAACCTACTAGGAAATTTATGATTGTTTATTCTTACATCTCAGAACTGAACTCACTACTATACACACAAAGCTCTCCTTTATCTATAAACAAGTGTAACCCAAGAATGAGGTGATATTGAGTTCTGGAGAATGATGTTAACAGGAACAAAGAAGAAATGATGTACAAGAGATATAAACATCTAAAAACAGGCAAAACTTGACTAGGTATCAGATAAATATTTTTTCTAAACTTTATTTACTACCAGTGTTATGTAATGATTAAAAATGAGATGTTTCTGGTATTTCTATAAATATCAGGTAAAGCTTTAAGTAGTTCTTAGGGTTACTACTTCGGTTTAAACAAGTGGGCACATAAAAATGAGCAAAAGACTTGAAAAAGCATTTCCCCAAAGGTGCATTAACAAGCTGGTAAGCAACATGAAAAGATGGTCATCATCCCTGATCAAGGAAATGCAAATTGGAACCATAGGAGCTACCATTTCTCATCCATTAGAAAGGCTAAAAAAATGGAAATGAAAATAACAAGGGCTGAGGAGGATATGAGAAGCTGGAGCCCTTATTCAGTGCCAGTGGGATGCAAAATGATGCTGCTGCTGGGGAAAACACTATGGCAGCTCTCCAGATAATTCCACACAGAATTACCCCATGACCCAGCGATTCCACTCCCCAAAGCATTGAAAGCCGACATGAACAAATGTTAGCATACCAGAATTCATGGCAGCACTGTGCATAAGAGCCGACAGGCAGAAGCAACACGGGTCCCTGGCAGATGAATAAGCAAAGCGAGGTACAGATGGACAACAGAATACCGTTCAGCCTTAGCGAGGGGGAGCTCTGACAGGTGCTATGACACCAATGAACCCTGAAGATATCACACTAAAAGAAAAGGAAAAATACAGTATTTCACTCATAAGAGTAAACAAATTGAGAGCCAGAAAACACAATGGTGGTTGTCAGGGGCAAGAGGGAGGGAGGAAGTGATTGTTTAATGGGTGCAGTGTTGGTTTTGAGAAAAAAGGTCTGGAAATAGTGGCGACAGCTCTGAACAGCTCGAACATGCCTCCTCCAGGGTGATCCACAACCTCTGTGGGCAACCCCACCTCCAACTTCCCCCAATTCCCATCTATGCCCATGATCTAAATACTATGCTCCATTTCTAGGCTTACTATGTTTAGATTCACTGGGCTCAAAATTCTGGTTGCTACCAGAATTATTGCCGTTGGAATTTTTATTTTTATTTTTTGGTGCCGGGGATCCAACTTAGGCCCTTGCGTTTGTGAGGAAGGTGGCGGAACCACTGAGCCAAATCCCAGCCACTTGGAATTTTAAAAAAAGATATAAAAAATCTCGCATGGAATTTTATATCAAAAGGAGAGTAACCACACAGAATTAGTGGTATTACTCTCAAAGACTATCCTCTATTTTATCTCACTTACTACATGGTAGTATCCTGAGTAGGATTCTCTACAATGGTACGAACACCAGCAGTATTAAAGAAATTATTCTAGGGGGAAAAGTTTATCATTTGATTCCTAACCAGGGACCAGAACTGACATGTGGGAAACTAAAAAGATTATATAACTTGAGTTCTTTTTTTTTTTTTTTTTTTTT
>NW_022900945.1:2188045-2194307 GCF_012274545.1 Fukomys damarensis
TATACGACTGCTTAAACACAATTCTGAATGGCAGGGCCAAGGGCAGGAGTAGGGAGTGAAGAATAAACTTAGTAAAGCAGATAAGACCCTGCAAGCTTTGATGATATGCCAAATTCTTCCCTAAGGTTGGGCAAATCTCATAATCTCTCTAAGCTTCATAAGAGTTGATAGTGATACCGGCCTGTAAAGAAGTAAGAAATATCTGAGTAGAAGATAAAAATATCGCTTAGTATTTCAGAGCTTCCATTTACTCCTCGCTATAATGGGCATAATAATACTGCCAGCTCCCAACTTCACAGGAGTGTTTAGAGGATTATGGGCATGCTCACGAGATGCTTAGAAATCCTGTGATGAAAGGTAATGGCCAAATTCATGTCCCATGTGTCTCCTTAAGTGTAAACTGAGATATGTGAAATGATTTATTTTCCATTGCATGTGTGGGAGTGAACAAACACAGGAGAATCTTCTACATCCTTTCTGCATTCTTTTCATTCAAGGCCATCCTCCTGGTGTTCAAAATTGCTAGTGGTCACACACCGGAAGTGTCTACCAAGCCCTAGGTGAGTGGGAAATACCAACCAGGCACAGGCAGGAGCACGGCCACCGTGTGCATCCTGTGATCCTCATGGCACAACCACTCAGAAGTCAGCAGCAATTGGGCAAAACGTTTATGACATCAGAACCTTCCTTAACAAAAACGAATTATCAGCCACAGGACCTGTTCAGATGGAGGAGTTGGGAAATAAACCAGAATACAGAGATGGAGGTGAGATGTCCCTAGTGTTGAATAAAAAGACACGACCACTTCACTAAAACGGGCCTCCCAAATATGAGATAAAATTCACTAATATTAGCTTCTCCCAGAACTGTATAATGTACGTATGTCTCTATTACACATACCTATAAGTACATGAGTATGTCTCAAAGTCCCTATTGAAAGGGTGCAAGAGGCCTATCAAAATTAAGACACACCAATAGGTGATGTTTTAGGCATATTTCTGTACGAATGATATATTTCACAATGCGAAACCAAAACTGATGTCAGTGTCAGCGCTACTCCCCAGACTCCCACACAACCACCTCATCCCCGACACCTCCTGTTCACTAAGGGACCCCCACCCTCAACAGTGCCTGTGTGTCCCCCTTGCTAAACTTTTTATGTTAGAATAATCTGTGTATTTTCCCTCTCTAGACTAAAATATTTGTATCATTAACAACTTGTAAGTCAATTAACAGATTCTGAGTTCTAAAAATGCTCGTTGAACTTTCTCCCATTAAAATTAAAACTACTAGGCAGTATAACATTTGTTCATATTTGGTTCTCCAAATTCTGAAGTGATTGTCACATTATATAAATTAATAATTTAATAAACTGGATTTATTTTTTTAGCTAAAACAAATCAGTCATGAAGAATTAAATATTTAGCTCTTTTAATTTTCTACAATGCCCCAATTTTTGTGTACTTAAATAACTTTGTTTTGAAATTCCCAGGTAAAACTTTTTTAAAAAGCTACACATCAACCATATTTAAAGTAAAGACAGGTCCTGAAAGGATGACATATTAACAGTCTTATCTCCAAGGTGTCCCTTATGTTGATTTGTCTTACAAGTCCAAGAAAAGAGATCTAAGTCACAATCTTGTCAAATATTAACTCTTGCCCATCTTGCCTTTTAAAGACTAAAATATTTGGAAAAAAATTAACTTTAGATATTTTCAAATTACCTTCCATATCACTGAACTCCTCCTTTTTTTTACATCATTATTCTCTCTGCTGCGCTTTGGGAAATTTCTTCAGATCTTCCCATTCTGTAATTCCTTCTCCAGTAACCAACTATTTCACTCATCCCTTAATTATTTTCTTCAACACTGGGATGAACCCAGGCCCTTCACACTGAGCTATACCCTCAGCCATTTTTAGTTTTTCAGACAGGGTCTCGGTCTTGCCATTCTCCTGCTTCTGTCTCCCAGACTGCTGAGATTACAGGCAGACCCTACACTTGGCTCATATGACACGTAAAAAGTTTCAAGAAAGAGAATTCTTGCCCTTTATCCAGATCCACCACTTATTGGCCCTTTTCCCATTTTCTGTATCATCCTCTCAACACACACACACACACACACACACACATAAATCATATATGTAGATTTTTTTCTGAACCACAGGAGGACATAGTAACCCTTACTGTAAACATTTCCATGTTTTGTCTAAACCCAAAAATATTATTACAAAACCAAAAAATTTTTAATTTACCACTGGTACAGCAGTGCTCAACTTCTCCATATTCAAATTCTATTTCTTGTCCTAGTACCTTTTATAGCATAGTCAGTATCCATCTAAGTCCAGGATCCTGTCCCGGATCACTCACTACATGTAGTTATCTCTTTAGTCTCTCTTAACCTAAAACAATTCCTTACACTTTAATTTCTTTAACCTGAACCTTCTTTTTTGGAACCGGAAATCAAATTCAGGGCCTTGAGCTTGCCAGGCAGGCATTGTGCTGCTAAGCCACGTTCCTGGCCGACCTTAACTTCCTTTTAAAGGTGTATGACCATTTTTAAAATTTTAATTTTATAGAATATCATATTACTTCCTATGATCAGGTTATGCATTTTTGGTATAAATGATAAGGAAGTGATTTTTGTGTCCTGGAGTGTAACTTGAGGTGCAGCATATTGAGGTACAGCAGTACCGGAGACAGGAACTTGATTGAGATGTTTTCTAGCACTCTGCAATACATATGAAATTTTATAAAGAACCACTGATGATTTTTCCAATGCTACCTACCATCCCTTTTTTATTTATTAATTTTCTACTTAAAAGAGCTTTTCTCTTTTTATTCATTTGCATCACTATAGTAGCATGGATTTTTATTTTTGCCAATGGCTTTAAACCATTCCCATCATTACTTATTTTGTTTAACTAATCCTAAAGCTGGAAGCAGGGCCATCTGCCCTCCATACTGGCTCCTACTTAGCTCATGTACCCGTAACTCTGAGCAACTCTTTACTTTCCAGCACACAAAAAAATTACTCTCTCCACAGCCTCGGAGTCAACTTTTTCTCTAGTGCAAACTGGCTTTTAAGGGACAATGGTACTTAGAAGTCAAAATCTGGGCACAAAATGTGTTCACAGATACTTACATCATTCCTTATGGACCCTCTCAGTGGGCCGAGCTGAAGTATGGGCACAGGCACACACACTTCTCTTTAGTATCTATTCTAAGATGTGCATGATTTCACATAGACATTTCTAGTACCAAGTGAATAACACTGTGAAATTCCTCTATCCCAAAGTCAGAAATCTGGCTCTCATTCTCTGCAGTATTACTCATCTGCTTAAGGAATCACATTAAACCCCAGTTTCAGAAGTGCTAGCGCACACCACAGTGGGGGAAAAATGTCTCTCAATAACGCCTAGCAGGTTTATGTGAAATTCTTATACAGTAAGGAGTTGTAAGTAAAACAAATCTCACATGTAACCTGATTCCCAATATTCACCATTGCTTACAGATTCAGATTTCCACCTGGTGTCCTCAGGCTAAAGGGCTTCTGTCAGCATTTCTTCTTGGCAGGTCTGCTCGTGACATCCTTAGATTTCGTTTATTTAGTACTTTTAATCCATCTTCTTTTTTAAAGGACAGTTCTCTACAGAAATTGGGGCTGGCAGGTTTTCGTTTCTCTTTTAGCAGTTTTAAAGTTTTATTCTATTGTACCCTGCACTTGTTTTTGATGTTTCACCTGAATACTGTTTCGCATAATACTTTGTTTATACAGTGCATATTTTCATTCTAGATGTACTATACTCTTCAAATACAAAGTTTCTATCACTTGTCTTCATTTCTTTCACTATTTTCTACTTCTGAAACTCTAGGTATGCTTTCATTGACTTTTTTCAAGTCCTTTAACACTAGTAAGTCTTTTAAAGTCTGCTGATTCTAGACTTCCTGTGATCTAGGGGTCAACTTTAGCAACTGTTTTCTCAGCAACAGCTCCCATTTTGTTGTTGTTAGTATTTTATTGTATGCAGAGTGATATTCATTCTGGACAGTGTTTTGTCTTGGCTTACACTCTAAATTCACTCTGAATGCTGTCTTTCCTGTGCTGGGCAGCGGTTGACATCTGTGCAAGTTCCTTCTGAAGCATTCTGATTCCTGCAGGATTTGTGGCATTCCCTTACCCACACACAGCCCAGAAACCCACCCAGGATGCAGGCAGTCTGGGGTTCTCTCTTCACTACACTTCTCTTTATTCTGCAGCAGGTCTCAAAATTCCCAACTCTGGGGCCGGGGATTTAGCTCAGTGGTGCTACCACCTGCCTCACAGGCTCAAGATCCTGAGTTCAATCACCAATACCAAAAAAAAAAAAATAATAAAAAATTCCCAACTCTATTCTTGATTCTTCAAGCCAGTACTGTAAACAAGCTTTCTGATGGGTGCTGGCCATCCTGCCCAGCAAGGCGGCCAGCAGCCTGAATCACATACACACCAGTTTTGCCGGCCAGGTTGCTTCTTCAGGCATCAGCACCTCTCTAATCTCTGCACTGCTTACAGTTGCTCTCTAGGACATCAAGAAGTTTCTAGTATTTGTCCAGAATTTTAAATTGCTATCTATGGAAGATTTATTCCAATACAAACTATTTTGACATAGAACTCCAATCAGTATTTTTATTTTAACAATTACTTTTGTTTCTAAATTATCTAATAGCCAGGTGTGGTGGCTCACATCTGTAATCTCAGCTGGTTTGAGAGGCTGAAGCAGGAAGATGCCATGAATTCAAGGACAGACTGGGCTATACAGCCAGTCAAAGGCCAGACTAAACTACACAGAAAGACCCTGTCTCAAAAAGCAATATAACGGACCGGATATTTAGCTCAGTGATTCCACTGCCCGCTTCACAAGCACAAGGTTCTGATGCAAGGTCCCAAGTTTGATCCCCGGTACCAAAACAAAAAAACCAATGATTTAATAATCCCAGTTTAAAATCTGCCTGGGGGTCAGATGTGTTGGTTCATGTCTGTAGTCCCAGCACTTTGGGGACTGAGGCAGGAGGAATATTACAATCTGAGCCCAGCCCACCAATTTGGTGATTAGCAAGACTGTTTCAAGTGAAAAATAAAAAGGATTGAGCATGTAGTTGTGCAGTTCAATTCCCAACACTGCCAAAATAAATAAATAAAATGTATTTTTTATATTTTTATTGACATGTCTGATTCAATTTTTCTTTAAATGTTATTACAATTACTTCATATGTATTCCTTATAAATCCACTTTGTAAAATCCTTGAAATATAATCTGTTGGTTAGTTTGTTACGACTTCTACCTGTGACAGTTAGCTTTTCTGACTGGTTATCTGTGATCCTGTGATCTTTTGGTTTTTTTAACTATGGAAAAATGGGGGACCTAAACTGAGGCTGCTGTCCCTCTAACGATATACATTTGATCTCATCACTAGCTAAGGGACCCAAACCAAAGGAGGCCACTTACCCACTGTCCTAGCTTAACTGCTGAGTCTCAAATGTAACTCCCTGCCTCTAGCCAGTCAAGTGCAACAAGTGTGTGTGTGTGTATTCTAAAAACCCCACCTTTTACCTATACTTACTTCTTACAGTTTGATTTCAGGTCACATATTTAGTATATCCCTTGAGATTTCATTTCTTATGAATCTCCCAATGCAACAGGAAATGTGATTTATAGAGACTCTTGTTTTGAATGAAGACGTTCCACAAGATTCCAGTCTGTACATTAGGGAAGTTTTTTATGTCATTCTGAAAGGGTATATGATACTTTATTGCATATTACTAACTTGTATAAGCCAGAAAGAATTATATTTAAATTTCTTATTTCTCATAGTAAGTACTACAATGTTATCAACTTATTTTTTTCCACATTTTTTTTCTCACTGACTTTATTGGTACATTTTATGTGTACAACACAGTTACATGCATCATTGGGATCTTGTACCTTTACATGACAGGTCTTAGTTCTCATTTTTTTCCCCTTATCCCTGCCCTCCTTATTATTTATTTTTTTAAGAGTAGGAAATTTTATGGGAAAAAGCTCCTGAGAGAGACAGGAGGGGAATTGGAAAATGTGTTGCCCAGTTACCAACCTTTTTAACAAATGCAGGACACTTTTAAGTAAAAGAAATTATGTAACTCTGAATATCTGCCACTATTCAAGGACATTTATTAAATGGCTAACTTTTACCTGGCACATCACTTCACTGACCTGTTTCTTTTCTTTTTTTTTTTTTTTTTTT
>NW_022900945.1:2194420-2218832 GCF_012274545.1 Fukomys damarensis
TTTTTTTTTTTTTTTGGTACCGGGGATTGAACTCGGGTCCTTGCGCTTGCAAGGCAGGCCACCGAACCGCTTAGCTAAATCCCCAGCCCACTGACATGTTTCTTTACAATCAATCCACAAAATAAAAATCATTGCACTTGGCACTGGCAACCAGCATGACTATCAACTCAAGCAGGTGCAATAAAATTGGGTTATCAGATCCAGAATGTGCTCATAATCACTTTCTAACGGAAAAAAAGCACCCTTTAAAGATTTCTCAGAAAACTCTCAGACTTTTATAAATACATCAGTACAATGGAGCCCACTCTGAGAAATACTATTACAAACAATTTCCTGCTATACTAATGATATTCCAATGTTCTAACTTTATTCTTCAGTCAGTTTGGAACAAAGTTAATTCTTAGCAGAAATTCAGTGTCCTTGGCTAAACTAGGATGATAATGGACATTAATAAGAAAGATGTGGCAAATGGTACCTACCAGAAAGCTTTATACAAGAATGCAGGGGAGGAAAAAAAAAATGCACTAGAAAGGGATATTTACATCAAATACCATTGTATGTGATTTTATCATTACATAAATATAAAATAAAATGGGATTATATAGCTGGTTAACAGAACAAAGAGTCAAGTCTTGGACTCCCACATCCCAAAGTCCATGATTGTCCCACTTCCAATCTAAAAAATGCTGATATTTCAACCTGGGAAGAGAAATGATATTTTCTCTAGTTTATAATGTACACAAGACTGGAATATGTTTTCAAGGGAAGATTGACCTTAAGAGACCAGGAGCAACCTTGACCTAATTCGCCTGTTTCCCCAGCTCCAAGTCAGCATCCAAAAAACAAAACAGGAAAAAAACACCCAGAAGGTGGAGAAAAACTATACGTATTGTGAACTAAAGACAAGTACTCTCCAAATCCTTATTTAATCCTTTAAATTGTAAGTCAAGTATATTAAAGAATTAATGCTAAGAAATGCAAATTATGAAACCTAAGAAAAAAGCACCCCAACTCACCACACAATTTAAGAACTAGGTCATTACCAGTGTGGCAGAGTACACACATCTTCCTGCACCTTCTCTATCGCACCTGCTTCCCCCAAAAGGCAGCCAGTAACTGAGTTTCTTGTCCTGAAGCCTTATAAAGACAATATACTACATGTTGTCTTTCACAAATTGGTTCTTTCATTCATGTTTTTAAGATACACCCACCCATTCGTGCCATTGGACATTACTCTTTCCTATATTTCCACAATTATTCATTACAATCGTTCAAGTCACAAAGAAATAAGAAAGATACAAGCCATCCCTTGGCATACGTTATACCACACTTAGCTTACAAGCTCATACCAAAACCCATCATCTTGACACTATTTTATAAAGAATTCTACCTTCACATGTAACTTGTCAACATGAATACTATACCATCTCCTTATGACCTCACAACTCATATTTAAAGATAAAAAGTTTACTAACTGTAATGGAGCTCCTCTGCTAAAATGTTATTATTATGCTTCATGCATTATTAAACTGTAAAGTTGCTTTCCAATCACTTTGCAAACATTAACTTAGCAAAGTCCCTATATAGGATATGCGAAATGTCAATTTCAATACTGTGAATTTGTCAGGATATAGTTGTCAAGAAGTGTGTGTTTTAATAGTGTTTTGGGCTTCTACTTCTGCAACAGAACAGGAAAATAGTTTAAGAAATATTACCATTTGTTAGGCAAATACATACCAGTTTGTCTTCATTATATTCTTACTTAGGAATTTTTTTTTACATTGTCTGCAGCTTTGTATATGTAATAACTGAGTAATTTTTCTAATGCAACAACAGGGAAACAAGAATGAAAAAAACCTCAATACTCTATCTTGTAAAGGTAAAAGTAAAACATGCATTTATTGGTGTCTATGTGTAAGACACTATATTAGGTACCTGGTTCCCTTATCAATAAAGATAACAGCCCCTTTCTCCTAATGGCCTAGTTTAGGAGTCAATGAGAAAATGTGGTTAAACTGCTAAACACAACACCCCAGACCATAAAGACTCAAAAACAGGTTATCATTTTTCCACATCTTTTCATTTTCATGTCAATTCCTACTAACAAGTATGTTCCCTAAGACTGAAGGAATATGTTACTTTAGAGGGGAGGGCCAAGACGAAAACATGTTAGGTACCCCCTGTCAAGAGTCATTCTACAAAATTTTGGGGAAAAAAAATCATTTCACAATTAAATTATGATTAGGACTGTCTGAGGCCTCAATGGTCCCGTGATGCTATGATGCTCAAGGGACAAGATTCCATCAGCTGAAGATATCCTGGTTCTTTGAGAACCCAGTGGAAAGAGAAAGGTCTCACTTGGGAGGGGCAAATTCCTTATCTGCTTAATTCACCCCACCTTCTGCTGCAAGAATGCTTTGCTCCTCTTTTGTCCCCATCAACCTGAGCTTCTCACCCACCTCAGATCCTCCTCAGCATAAGGTCCTCATTGTCCTAGGATTACCGCCTCCCTCTGAGACATCGGATACTCCCTCAGATTGTAAGATCCTTGTGAATTTAGGGTTGTTGCCACCCTATGAGTCATCAGATGCTTCCTATGAACTTAATAGTGGAGCGCTGGGAGCATCTGTCTGTCCGCTTGGAGGGACTGCCATCCTGGCCCACCATGTACTTTGAAACTACACAAGCCTCAATGATCTTCTCTTCTTTAGTCTCCCCCGCCCCGCTGCCATCCCCTTTCTAGGCAGCTGATGTACTGATTACCCTCCCACAACCCCTCATTTTTCTTCAGTGATTTTTTTTAAAGTTTCCACAGAGCAGCCAACTTGTGTTTTGTTCATCTCTATCTTGAGATGGAAGAAGACTAAATACCTAACAAGATGCCTATTCCATCGTGGTCATTCTCAGTCAGGTTACTGGGGTTAGACAGGAATTTAAAGATCATCAAGAACAAACATTACCATTTCTTTTTTTCAAAGAAAACTGAGTCAGTGAGTCTTTAGTGGAATCCAGGTACTGAGACTCTACGAAATCGCTTACCGAGTTTCTCTGAATCTAACCAAGGCACCACAGAGCTTTACAAGCTATATGGACATGATTTGATATGCTCTGTCCCCGCCTTTGAATAGTCACCTTGAATTATTTCATGGTGGACATCACCTACAGTCTACAGCCTACAACATCTGTCAGAATACAATTAAGATGCGCTATGTACAAGTACCAAGTCGTCACGATGAAGGTAACCATTATGTACACAAATTAGAAAAAATTTGAATCCAATGAAGCGACACTCTAGGTACAGTCCGATCCCTGAATTACTGTTAACTTAATGATATTTTCTGTCAAGCTATTCCTGATTTGGAGTTATACATACAATTTACATCTTTTCTGTTTTATTTGCCATACTTACTGATGTAGAAAGCTGTATTTTTAAAATCGGGTTTCACTATATACAATAAGATTGATTAGAGAAAATTATAAAGGTAAAAATTAACAAATATAAAAATAGGGGGAAAATTCCTAGAAGCTCTGAGCTCAGGGCGGGAGAGGTGGAGCTACAGCCTGAAAAAAACCGGGAAAACTGAAAAGGCTATTAAATCTGCAGTTCTCTCTTGCAGAGGGGCTCTTAAAACAGCACTGCACGGGCAAGGAGATACCTACGGCATTTCGGGGTTCGGGAGGCGCCACTGCAGCTGAACGAAGGGAACTTGCACGCTTTTCGCGCCCGAAGCAACAACCCCGGGGTCACCAGGACCGGAAACGCACGGGCCAGGACGCCGCGTCACACCTCTCGCAACCCGCCGGAAACACGCCCCTCGGGACGAAGGGCCCGGCGGCGTAAATGCGGACAGAGGCGTGGAACTAGTGGAGGCCTAGAGCCGCATTCCTTCCCTGCCGGACGCAGCACATGGCCCCGTCAAATTTTTGGTTATAGAAGCCCGGGACAGAGGAGCAACAAAAACATGTGTGTCCGCTGTGACTCAGTGGCTCCCTAGGTTTCTAGCCGGACCCTTTGGGGAAGTGCTCCGCATCTTACCTCCGGCGGGGGAGGGCGGTTGCCATGGTAACCCGTGGCCGGCGGGCGGCAGTTCGACTGCGGAGAGACCGGAGAAACCGAGAGCGGCGCGTCCTCGCAGGTGACCCGGGTGAGGCAGCGCGCTGTGTCGCCCTCCTAGCTCGCGCTTTCCTCCCTTGCGGCTTCCTCTTCCCGCCCGCTGCCCTTCCTTCTCCCTGCTCTCGGCGTCGTCCCGCGGGACACCGAAGTGTTTTCCTGCCCCAGTCTAGGCCCCCGGAGGCCGTGTCTCCCCGGCCCGGGGTCTGCTGGGCCGCCGGCCGCGGGCTCGCTGGAGTTTAAACAAAGGAGCTGTCCGAGCCCAAAGGGTGCGATTCTGTATTTATTTATGTGCCACTCTCGTCTTTCTTCCCAGAAAGAGAAAGATGGAATTCTGGAACGTTTCCGCCGTGGGATTTCCATGTGAAAGAGTCACCCCGTTTAGAAAGAGTATTCGAGGAAGATCTAGCAATATTTAGATGTTGAAATTGCTTGTTGCGGAGGGAATAGTCATTCTTCCATATTGGAACAGGGTTTCCGCCCTCACATTCGCAAGGAGATGCGCGCACGCATATGTGTTTAAAACGGTGGCGCTTAATTATAGTGATTCGATTTGCAGTAACCAGACTGTGACACCGCATCCCTGTGGGCTCCTTCGGAGTCTGGCGTAATATGAAAGTGTCAGGCAGGCGGCCTGTGTATTATAAATAGGGTACTTCATCCATGATAAGCGGTTATTATCTTTCTTTCCCAAGTGTAAAAGACCTATATAATTCAAGAAGGTGCCTGTGATTTAGGCCTCCCGAGGAAGAATCCAATGAGTCCTGAAGGGGACCCTACTCGTGTCATCTTATTGTTGAACTTGAAATATTCAATTTATTAGGTTGGAATGTATTTTTAGCAGTCAGAGCTGGATAAAGTATGTGGGGAGCTGTTAGGCCACCGGCACAATTCAGTACTGCATAGAAGCTGTTGTTCGACAAACCTTCCTCCACAATAGGTAGGAAGAAACTCACTGAAATTCACCACCTCTCAATGCTTGTTATTAGCACTATTGTGACCTCTTTGTCCCTCAGTTTGTTTATCTGTAAAATGGACAAAAGGTACCTGATCACTTAGTAGGGATCAAAGGAGGTTTTAGGACAGTTCATTATGCTCTTAGGAGCAGAAGTGCCCTGTAAACCCAAACTAGGATTACTAATAGGAGAACACAGCAAAGCCACCGTGGTAATCTTAAAAGTTCAGTTATTTGAAATACTAAATGCAGATATTAGTGAAATGACTGGGTTGATCCTGCTGTGGAGGGCAGGTGCCAACGCCAGTTCCTTTAAAGATACTCGTAATTATAGTTTCCCAATATCCACAGTTTATTTCGCACTTTTTACGTGTCAGGCAGTGTCTTATCTGCTTCACATATAACAACTGATTCCCTTTGGAGGACCCTATGAAATCGTCTGGTTTCTCCATCCACATTTGAAGGGCATGGTGACATTTGCATTTTAGGTGACCAACAGAGACTAAACCAAATCTTTCAATTATTTTCTAATAGAATGACCACCCATCCAGGAAGCGATGTCACTTTTACCAGTCAGAAATCAATGCCTTCAGAGAACCTTCGAAGAAAGAAACTTCCACCAACTGAAGAAGAGGTATTTTACATGAATTGCAGAGCTGCCTACTTAACCGTCTTCAAAAGCAGCTTAGAAAACATTATTTCTAAAGATCAACTTTACCTAGGTAATTTAACAAATATTTTGCTTTTTTGTTGAAAGATTGAAAATAAAATTGTTGAATAATCCCACTTTCATTAGTCATGCTTAGCAATAGCTATAAGCTATTGTGCCGTTTTATATAGTTATACATTCCAGGAACTTCAAAATAAAATTTTCAGTACTTATACAGTCCAGATGGGTATATTAAAAGCTTTCATCAATTTATTGTTGAAAATATTTTTAAAATCTCACTGTAGTTATTACAAAACAGAATTAAACCACTTTTGGCATCTGAATTTTTACCTGTACTGAAGAAAATATAAAAAATACGTTAAGAATAGGGTCAGGTGATGGTAGAAGAAAAGTATTGGGAAATAAGTGAAATTTTAAAGAGAATTAAGAGTTCAGGGGTATTTTTTTCTTTTATCTCTTTTCTTCATTATCATAAGTTCATATTTTTCTGGGTACAAATGTTCCTGAATCGCTGAGTTTGTTTCCTGCCAGGCATCAGATGACTTGGAGGTCATTAGTCACCAGAGAGAGGTGACAGCACCAGATACACAGTCTCTGTGTTTGTGTCATCAAGGTTGGTCACTTTGGGAGTAGAGAAATTGAGTTATTTTGCCAGCTTTAGAAGTAGTTTCCCAAAACCAAAACTAATTTATTCTGTAGCAAAGTCTTGTGGTTTGTGTGCAATAAGATCTCTATTTGAGGAAGTCCATTTTGGGGAAAAGATTAAAATGTATTTGAAAGACAATAAAAGGCATTATTTGTAAAATAGTTTAAACACAAATGACTGAAGTAATTTTTTGAATTGTATTTAATTTTGCTTTAGTTTACATATAGTTTTGTTTGCAGTGCTGGGGATCAAACCCAAGGCCTAGGGCCAGGGATTTAGCTCAGTGACACCATGCCTGCCTTACAAGTGTAAGGTCCTGAGTTTGATCCTCGGTACCAAAAACAAAAACCCAAGGCCTTGCACATTCTAGGTGAGCACTCTGCCACTGACCTACACCCCCAGCCCTCTATAATTTTAAAATTAGTAAATGTTTCATTTTGAAATTTAAATATTAGTGTTTAATATATGTTAATTGTTATAAGGAAAAATCCAGTTAATTTAAATTCTAGTTTGTTGCTATGTCCTAGACTCTCTGAGTTTTTTCTTTCTTCTTTTGAAATAGGCTGAGATAATGAATCCGCTAAGTTTAAAAGCTTAACATGCCCTCTACTTCTATAGTGTTTGGTTTGTGGAATCAATAAGTCTGTATTGATAAGGTGCTAACAGTCTTAGAAATTATCTTGAACGATAACAATGCAGTGTTTGTCTTTTCTATGTTATATACTCTTTGGGTTTTATAGTGGAATATTCCTTCTGGCATTATAGTAATTGATTTCAGATAATCTAGTTTTTAAGAAGTAATGCAAATCATGATGTCTCTTTCTTACCACTGTCTTCCATTGATGACCTTCTGCCTCTTAGACACTAAAGCTTTACAGCTTTTTATTTATCAATTCATAAATAATACAGTGCTAAGGACTCATGTGAAAGTTTAAAGTAAACCTTGGCAAAAGATCAGAATCTTAGTGTCAACCTTTCTTTGAACATCCATACTTAACAGGATATTTTCACTGTCATCAGACTTAAAAATGAACTATTTCTAAACCTTGAGACTTAAAAAGTTAGTAATAATTAGATTATCTCAATTTCTTAGAAATGGAAAGTCTACTTACCGAGTATGTATTTTGGCGTGGTTTTTATTGTCACTGAAGACAGTGGCAAGTGTACATGGAGCTGCCACTATGAGAAAAGCAGTCATGTACCTGTTTATCCAATGCTGGGTAGAAAGCATCACTTTCTTTCCTAGGGAGTTTTTGACTTTCAAATTATAACTACATTTAGATTCTGTTTCTATTCCCAATGTTTAAAGGATGGGTGCTGGCTGGACACATAACCCTAACCTGTGCCATTTCTCTTGATTATATTAATAGATGAATTATGGAATCATCTGTTCATAGCTACCTGTACTTTGTAGTTAGGGAACCATGGGAATTGTAACTTTGCTAAAATATACATCCAGAATAAACCTGTGGAAATAAAAGCTCAGTTATCCCCAGTGCTGCAAATTTCCAGAGTCTTTACACATAAAAAGAACATGGTGATTGCTGTAAGTACTTCTGTTAGCTCCAGAGTTCCCCTCTAGATTATTTTTTTATTGCTCTGTGACAGAGTTTAAATCAAATAGTTACTTTGCCCTGGCATAGTTTGGAGAATCAGAAACTTCCTTTGTCTCTGAACTTCTGATATATCATTGACAATAAGTCATGGCTGCAGATAGCATTCCTACACTTCAGAGATAGACTGTTTGTGTTATAGAACTTCTTTGTAACTGGAAAGCTTGTATATCTGACAAAAATCACCCTGTATATGCCTATGTGCAATGCGTCTTCATTACAACTGACTCTAGTTTCTATTTTCTTGAGGATATTTCTTTAAATTGTTTTGTATTAGTCCTTATTACATCAAATTGTACAACAGTCAGATTTTCATTTTTAGTGCTGATTCTCGATGTGCACATCTTGTGAGTTCTCATCTGACACAGTTGGAAATGTCCAATATAAAGTTTTATAAATGAAGTTGGTAACTAAAGAAATATATCTGTATATTTTAGCAAAGTTACAACTCAACTGTCTATTAATTCCTCCTAGGTCTTAGGAAGCATTATTAACTCATTTTATATAGAATTGTGTTTTAATATGCAGGTGTTTATTTGCAAATTACCAGAGTACATATATTCAACTGTACAAGATATATGTATGTTAGTAAAATGGTTTAAAAAGTATTTTATCCATTGCATCTCTTTGACAGTGTTCTCTCAAAATATGTTGACATTCTTGATTTTTAGTGAAGCCATAATTGCGAGCAGATGTGTGAGGCATTGGAAACACGACTTACGAAAGCCAGCCTAGCAATGACGAGCATGTTAGGTATCATGCCCTTGGTGACACTAAAATGACTTCTTCACTTCATTAAAATATTTGTTGAACAATAAAACATAATGATTTATGTTTATTGCTGTTGTCCTAATGTCCTTAAAACAAATAAGTGGGCGACAGTTTTAATCTTTTTTCCTCTAAAAGTGCTTAGTAAATCTGATATTAACAGTTCAACCACGTAGGTGGAGAACCAAACTGTCAGAAAAGAAAAAATTTATTTAACTTGAGCATTAATAAATTGAGAATCTTTAGCTGGTGGCACATATGTTTTGCTATTAAAAGTCAGGCGTAAGGGCGGGGGGATTTAGCTCAGTGGTTCCACTGCCTGCCTCACAAGCACAAGGGCCCAAGTTTGATCCCTGGTACCAAAAAACAAAAACAAAACAAAACAAGTCATGCATACATTGATGTAACTCGAAAGTCAACCGGAGGTACTGTATTGTTATATATGAAGTTTGCTTAAAATCATTAACAGATCATGATTTGAAGAAAAAGTGAACCTAAACACCAATTCCGGGTGTTACAGTGACAGATACCTGTTTTATTGGGCAGCTCTTCAGCATGCAGGAAGAAATCCATCCCAGAAAACTATTAATAAGTATTGGACTCCTCAAACTGCCAAACTGAATTTTGACGATTTTTGTGTAATTTTAAGGAAGGAAAAACCTATTTCAAAAGCAGAACTGCTAAAAGCATTTAAGCAGTTAGATGTAAATGATGACGGCTGTATTTCACACACCGACCTTCATAAATTTCTAACAAAGGTAAGATCTGTGAACCTCTTGTAATGTGCAGATTTGCAAAGCCTTGGAGTTGAGCTGTGGCTAGTAAAGTTCACTTAAAACTAATTACTCTATTGCCACGCATGGTGATATACTCAGGAGGCTGAAGCAGGAGGATTGCTGTGAGTTTGAGGCCAGCCTGGGTTACATAACAAAACCCTATCTCAAAAGAACAAGCAAAAAAATTACGACACTGACTGATGAACTTATATCTAGATCCTTCAAGATAACAGGTGCTGTTTTCAGCAGAAGACAAAGTATCAGACCGAGCCCACATTGCAGGCCCCTGTGCTCCCACAGTCCCTTCCTACCTAGGGATCTGCAAATCACATGGGTCCATGTGTGACAAGAGGGAAGGGGAAGCAAAACGTAAAAGCCTTTAGAATCCACTGTCTCTTGGTGCAGTATTAGACAGTACCATTACTTTAAATTCAGTAAGTTACAATTCCATGATATACAATTGTCAAAATTTAGTGAACCGAAACTTTGCACATTTTCACAAAATTTAATAAAATTGTGAGTTTTTAATCCTGCATAACACTCTCATTATCGCCTGACATAGTGCTTATTCTGATTTATTGTGAAGCCACATGTTCCAACTTGTAGAAGAGATTAAAACTTAATTTTCATTATCCTAATTAATAACAAAGTGGTGATCATTTTGTTTTCTTTCAGAGAGGTGAGAAGATGACTCCAGAAGAAGTTAATAGTGTAATAAATTTGCCTGATGTAAATGTTGATGGCAAATTTGACTACATTAAGGTATATAATTTGCATATTATTTAGGAAATTATTTATATTTTAGTTTTCCCTCAGCTTTCTTATGGTATAATTAACAAAATGTTATATAAAATATTTTATATTTAAAAAAAACATTCTGTTTTTTTGTACTGGGAATTGAACTCAGGACCTTATGATTGTGAGGTAGGTAGCCACTGAGCTAAATCCCTGGCCCCTATATTTATATATTTTTATAGCACACATGTAATGTTTTGATAAGTACTCTGTACTTTGTAAAATGATTAAATCAAGCTAATCGACATCAGAAATGTGTTAGGTTTTCTCTCCCTTAGGGGTGAAACCCCAGGTTTCATGCATACTACACACATTTCCGGTGGAGCTATACCCCATGCCCTTAGAAAAGTCTTTTTAAAAATTAAAAGCATGGGCCAGGAATTTAGCTCAGTGGCACCACACCTGCCTCACAAGTGCAAGGTCCTGAGTTCGATTTCCAGTACCAAAAAACAAAAGAAAAAGGAAAGGAAGGAAAATTCCACACTGTGGCCTCCTGTCAGGACTTCCAGTCAAAATGCAGGCTCACTAAAATATTATACAAAACTGCCCTCAGGCTATGCCTGAAGGCGCATGTGAGGCATCTGCAAAGTTCTTGTTTGAGCTTGGGTTCCACTCCCAAGAAAATTCTCTATGGATGCACAAAAGCTCCAAATCCCTGATAAAAATCCAAAACAACTTTGGTTCCAATATTTTAGACAAGCTATTTAGCCTGAATAAGCAAGTTAAAATGCATCTGTCTGCACATACAGACATGCAGGCAACATAGAGAACCTCAGAAATGTACCCTTTCCGGGGTGGAAGAATCACAATTATTTAGAACAAACGTAAGTGAGTCCATCTTGTGAAAAAAAAAAAAAAAAATGAATCATTTCTCCTTGTGTGGCATTTCATTTTCTCCAAGTGTGACCTTCTCACTAAGTCATGGCTGCGTCTCACCAGGCCACTCGAGGCCGGCCAGTCCGATTCAGGAAAATAAAACAACCCAGTCCAACAAGAAATATATTCCGTCTGTCAGTCTATCCCCCCTCCTAATGGCGTTTGCCTTCTCTGCCTCCCAAATGTATGATTGAATGGTTCGCCCACCGGACTCCTTTTTTTTATTTCCTGTAGTTTTGTAAATTATATATGACAACCAGCGGGCAGTGTCTCAAGACTGCACTAGAAAAGCTAGAGGCTGACAGTAAACTGAGGCGTCAACAGTTTGGAAGCCAAATGGAAGTGCTCTCCGAGGGGGACTCGTCGTCAGTACCAAAACCGTCACCTGGAATCACAAGGAAAAGTGATCAGGAAGCGTTCTCAAATAAAGGTATGTACTCTTGACCCTGAATTTCTCCATCAAGAATGGAGAGTCATTATTCGGATAAAACTGTTCTTCCATCCCAGCTTAGTGATAAATGAAAATCCAACTTTCATTGGATACAACTTCTAGACTCTCAGCTGTAATAACTCAATTGAAATAAATTTTATTAAGGGACTTGACTTAGCTGTGCTCATTATATTTTATTAAAACAAAAATTTCACACAGAACTGCAACATATTGAAGTAAGGAATCTTATTAGTAGCCCATAAATTAGGGACCGTGAAAATCTGATAAATACAAAACCTTGAATCTTATTTCAGTAGGAAGAACCAAGAGAGTGACATTATTACCACACTGTGTTTAGAAACAAACACCTGCTAAGAACTTTCCCGAATGAGGAGACCCAATCACTATTATGTTCCCCCAGGTGATACCAGGGATTCTTTACTGTCAACCGCGAGAAAGTTTAAAGCATCCGTTTCCTGCACAATTTCCATGGCTGCTAACAGTAACCAAAACTCAAAGTTAACTGAGCCAAATCTAAAGGTAAAGTATTTTAAATTAGCAGAGATAACTTTTTCTGGAAAAAAAGACTGATACTGAGTTTATTAGCAGCTATTTTGTGTGAACAGTGAGCCATTAAAACTGAAGTAGTTCTTCATGGTTCTTCCTGTGGAACTTGGCATTTCCGCATTTAAGTCAGTTGTAACTTTTTTTTTGGTACCGGAAATTGAACTCGGGCCTCGAGCTTGCCAGGTAGGTGCTGTGCCACTGAGCTGTGTCCCTGGCCCTGTAATATTTTTAAATAAAAGTAAGAAGAATGTTGTCATAGGTCTTTGGTTTGAAAATGGTAACTCCCGAATATCTGAACCTGGTGAGGAGATTGTCTAATTATGTAACAGACACTTTCTGTAGATGTTGCTGGTGAATAAATCATTCATTCACTATCAATTCCTGTCCTGTGAGAGAGAGACAACAAAGTCACTCTGCTAAGTCAATATTTGTAGAGGGCCAATATTGATCTTCTTCCTTTGTTTTCCCTTTTTAGACACAACCTTTACTAGTTTTCTTTCAACAGAAAATAATAGCTACAGAAATATAAAACATTAACTGGAAACTGCTAGGCTACATTAAAAATGTGCACCTGGAGACCGCAGTAAGGGGGGGGAATGGTTATGACCACATACTATAACTGCTGTTAGAAAACCGAACGGATTGTTCTCCAGAGCTACATTTTTGTTTCAAATAACAACTCTGTATTTGTTATTGAACTCTGAAGTCCCTTATATCTTTAAGTTGCTAGACAGTGACATTTGTTCTATATTAAAATTTTAAAGCATTATCTCCAAGGAATTTCGCTCTGACTGTTTAGGAATCTGTGCACCTAAGCAATTTGGTGTGCACGCCCATCATGTTCGCACAATTTTTAGTGTTCCAGACATAGTATTTTCCACAAATGGAAACTTTTTGTATTTCACAACGAAGTTAAATGATAATAACATTGGCTTAAATAATTATTAGTGATCTGATTCAAAAGTATAAATAAATATAATTTTACTCAGGAGAGGCATACGTTTTAATATAGATTTTATCAAGTCATAATGAGCCTTTTTTCTCCTGTGCCATTATTTGAGACCATACCAATAAAATTCATTTAATTTCAAATAATATATGCCGGCCATTTAACTTAGTATAAAATATGAACCTTGAGGGCCAGGTATTCAGCTCAGTGGTGCCACTGCCTGCCTCGAAAGCTCAAGGTCCTGAGTTCAATCCCCAGTACCAGAAAAAAATTAACCTTGAATGAAAACACAGAAATCTTCGTTTGGTTATTAACATATAGCAAGGTGGCATAGCATAGCATTTCATTTATTCAACAAATAATTACTGAAGTACTGTGTGCCACACATCATTCTAGGTATTGATGATGAATAGTGTTGGTTACAGACTTGAGCTCATACCCTAGCTTTGTTCCGTAATAACTGTGCCAACTTGGGTAAGTTAATCAGCAGCCCTTCTGGATGTGTTTCTTTATCTATAAATTGGAAATAATCACATTTAGTGTGTTTTGGAAAGACTTAAATCTTAATATATGTAAAACATTTAGTCTGATAGCAAGGGACATAAAATAGTCACTGGAATAAAATATTGGCTTGTTAGTAGTTGTAGACCTGAGAAATGAGGGTAGGTCTTGAGGTGGTAATGGCGAGATGAAAGTGTAGCTTATGAAGTTCCTGGTATTGTGTGGAGAGAGATTGTCCGGGGACGGATGCAATATCCAGATGGGGCGATCCAGGGCTTGGTCATAGGGATGGGGCAGATCTGTTGGGAATGATTCTGTCGGCCGTAGAGCTGTATAAGAGTCCACCTGGGCTTGGTGGCCAAGATGTCAGCAGCAGGGAAGATGCTGGTGCCGACTGGGAATTAGGCAGAAGGTACCAGGAAAATTTGATAATTAAAACTAAAGTTAGCCTATCGTCAACTTTTTAATTCTGTGATTTTCATATAAAACTTAATATCCTTTGGAAATACTTGTTAGCTCCGTATGTCTTACCCTTTTATATCCTGTTTCTGATCTTTATGTTTCCCACTGTTTCACATTTGGTATTTCTTGGATGAACTGAGCTGACATGACTTTTTTAGAAGTTCATGGCCCTTTTGTCAATCTATAGGATTCCTTTCTTTGTTTTCACTTTACTCTGAAGTAATTTCATAAATTTTATACTTTTATGAGGTTTATAGCCACTCTGAGAAGTATTTAGTTATAAAAATTCTGAGTAAATTACTAAAAAGATGGTTATATTAATTTTCTTCTAATTCTTTAAACAAGTGGTACCTCAGTTTCAGGTGAAACAAAGTATAGAATTGGGTCAGAGAAGGAAAGCTTCAGAAATTTGGAAATTGTTGGAATAGGTTAAGCATGGGGTCTGTCCTGTCCTTCCCCTGCTCTTTATTTTTTTCTTGATAGTTAGAGTTAGGGTGCCAAGTAGTCTTCCTGCCTCAGCCTCTTTAGTACTGGGATTACAGGAGTGCAGCATCACGGCCAGCAGCCAGAGTTTAAACAAATCCACACTGTTTCATACAGGACTTGAGTTATGGGAGGAAAACATGAACTTTACAGCGATTATAGATATATTGCTTTCAGCTTGCCATCAGTAGGTACTGTGTTACTGGGGTTTTTTAAATCTTGGATTCTGTGCATTTCCTTAGGTTCTGTAATTTTCAAGGAATGTCAGGAATTCTCGGGGAGAAGTAGCTTCAACTTGCTAAAGCAAATCATGACTAAAATCAGAGTAGGCACCAAACCACATGTATATGTTTACATATCTGTATTGTACCTTAGAGGCACACATAGCACACCCGTTATTCTGCCTAATGATGCTATGAACACTGGTATACGTACATTGTGCAGCATATGTTCAAAACCTATGTGTAACCAGTTTTACTGGTACATGCATACCATATATATGTGATGTGCACATATATATTTTATAGATATCTATATGATAATACAAACTCTGTCTCAAAATGATTCACTGTTAAGTTTTGTAAAAGCTCCAAGTAGTTTCTTTCAAAATGTTGACCAGCCTTTTTAAGAGGCAATCCATGTCCCTTTTTCCCTTTGTAGATTATCTATTTCACCTATTTAAAGAATATCTTTACCTACCTACCTACCTGTCTTAGCACACGGAATGCAAATAGCTTTCTAACAAGTGACACAGGATACCTTTATTTAAAAAAAGTAAATTCATCTTCTGACTAAAGCTATCAGATCTGTTACTTGCTAATCCTACTCCACCTAATGTTGTTTTTTTTTTTTGTACTGGGAATCGAACTCAGGCCCTTGCACTTGCAAGGCAGGTGGCGGAACCATTGAGCCAAATCCCCAGCCCGTGTTTTCTTAATAATACAGAATTTGTATGTCAGATTAAACCACGTTCATTACTGTAATCCAAGAAAAATGTAACATAATATGTTTTGATAGCTTTTTTCTGCTTTACTATTTTTAATTTGTGCTTTCAGCTCTTCTTTCTATATTACAAATGAAAGTAAGTAAAATTTCTATCTCACAAATGAATGAAGTAGCAATTGTTTGCACTTGTATGAATTACTGTACCTGAATTGGTAGAACATAGCACCACCTCATGCCCTGAATAGGAATTACAAGCTGTTATTTTATTTCTGCTTTGTTGTCAAAATATTCTGTCATGCATGGAGTTTCTTACTCTGTCATTCTAAAATTTTTAAAAAACACCTTACATTTTTCTTATAATACTCAAACTGTCCACTTAATCTATCATTTTTTCAAATTGATTTATTTGAATGAGCCAGCCAATATATCAGTACTTTTTTGTTCTAATTCATAACATTTTAGTCTAGATCCAAGAGAAAAATCTCAGTATGATTGAAAGTCTGTGTTTTAAAGGAAATATTAAGTTGCATAAGCAGTTGTATGCTTGATAACTCACAGATCTTAAGAAAGCAAATGTTTCATTTTAAAGAGTGGAGCTATAAATTCTCCCTGGTCATGTTATTCACTGTTCAAAATAACCTGATTATCTCCCTTGTATAATAACTGCTGGTCCACCATTTTCCAGCCTTATTAATCTACGTACAATGTCCCATTTAGTGCAGCAGACTTTCCACAGAAACTTGCATATTTCTATTGTACATTGTTTTCAAAATTGAAACTTAAGACAATCTAACAACAATGTTTAACCTCTCCCTAGCTATATTTTATGAAAAGGTCTTCTATCAGCCTATGGCATTAACCCCAAAAGTACCAATCCATGAAAAAAATTCTTCCATTTTTGAGTTTCCCAAATGATACAAATTATATTCAATATCAATGTACAAGCAAACTGCTTTAAATTTTTACAGTTGCATTTAATTAGCATGAACTGGTACACTCATGATTACAACATAAGTATGAGAAATGTTGCAGCTATTAAAAGCTATATTATTAGGTAAGAAATCCAAATACCTAATTTTATGTTAATATTTAAATTTTTGGTTAATTCAGAATGATAATGATTTATTACACTTTATTATTATATCATAAACATGAAATTTCTTTTAAAAACTGGCTTTACACAATTCAAAGGCAGATGTTTAAATGTGGAAGTGAATAGAACTTGTAACTGGCAGACTAGAAAATAAGGAGACCTAAACTGTGAATGGTGGTGCACACCTATAATCCCAGCACCCAGGAGGCTGAGGCAGGAGGATCGCTGTGAGTTCAAGACCAGCCTGGGCTACACAGTGAGTTCCAGGTCAGTCTCAACTACATAGTGAGACCCTGTCTCAAAAAACCAAACCAAACAAGGAAAGAAAGTAGGGAGCCCTGGGTTCCCACTCGGGTTCTGCCATCACTGAGGGCTGTGACATTGTGCACTTTGTTTTTCAGACTTTTCATATCCATCAAAAAGGAAATATATGGGACCAGAGATTTAGCTCAGTGGCACCGTGCCTGCCTCATAAGCAAGCGTAAGGTCCTGAGTTCAGGCCGAGGACTTAGCTCAGTGGTTTGCCGCCTTCCTTGCAAGCGCAAGGTTCCAAGTTTGATCCCCAGGACAAAAAAGGAACTATGCACTAGATTGCTTTTTTTGGTTCCTTCTACTTTTAGCATTGCTGATCCAAAAATCACAAATCTTAAATGTTCCAAAATTTGAAACTTTTTGCGCATCCTCATCAGTGATAGTTAAGCTTTGGCACAGGGCTGAGTCTGAACCTCAGCATGTGAGGGAACACTGAAGTTCTCTGTTTGGTATCCTTGTGAGAAAGTCTTAGACTCTAGAATTAGTATTTCTACAAACTCCTTGTTTTTGGTTTTCGGGGCCTTGGGGATCAAACTCAGGGCCTTGCACGTGCCAGGCAAGATGCTACCACCACGCCATGTCGCTGGCTCACAAAAAACTTCTAAACTCAGTCTGTGTAACCTCTAATACCGGGTTCTCTCTGGCTATTAAGTGACTAATTTATATCTATCCCACACTGCCTCACAGGGAAGTTGTATTTAAGAGGGTTAATCCCAGTTTTTTAAGGTCACATTTTAATTTCTCAGAATCTTTTATCTTCTGAAGTTGCGTGTTATAATGACTGACTGGAAGCTTGAGTAGTGGTTCAATAAGAATGAGAAAACCCTCAAAAGTTTAGATCCAGTTTGAGAAGAAATTGCTAAAGAAAAGATAGCCAGATGTGGTGGCACACATCTGTAATCCCAGCACTCAAGAGGTGGAGCCAGGCAGATTACTGTGAATTGAGGGCAGTTTGCACTACAAAGCAAGATCCTGTCTCAAAAAAAAAGAGAAGCAGCCTCAGTGGCCTAGTGGTTAGGTGAGGTTGTAAATTTGAATCCTAGGACAGGATGTTAGGGTCAGTGCTAGGTTAGGGCTAGATTAGGATTGAGCCTAATTAGGGACAGTGATAGAGCAAGGGTCAGCATGGGGAAGATGGTACCCCAGAGGGGAGGCACCCCCAAATTTGCCAGGCATGGTGGTTTTACAACCCTGTAACCCCAGCCCTCAAGAGGCTGAGGCAGGAGAATTGCCGGAGTTTTATGCCAGCCTGGACTACACAGTGAGACCCTGTCTGAAAAAAAGAAAAGGTAAAAAATAAACATGAAAAGCTTATACAAATTGAGAAATAACCAAAAGTAAGATAAATGGAGGCTGTGCATGCATCAAAGCATGAAAAGAGTGTGGGTGATATCTAAAATAGTCAGAAGAGTTTATTAAAATATGTAAGCAAAAAGTAAAATATGTAAGAAAATACCAAGGCTGTAATACAGTAGAAAATAAGAGATGACTTGGCAGTTCACACAAAAAGAACCAAAAATCAGTGAATGGTCATCTTACAAGTGGTAATCAGAGAAATTCAAAGCAATACAAAAATTGCTATAATACTAGCTTTTACTGTCAAGTAGTTGGGATATATAAAAATATGCAGAGGGCTGGGGATGTAGCTCAGTGGCACCTCACCTGCCTGGCAAGCACAAGGCCCTGAAAAAAATAAAAAGTATGGAGAATACTGTATATACTGAATGTTTTATGTACCCACAAGAAGTCATCATCTACCACTCCTGTACTGGGTAATTGAAACCAGGGCCTTTACACTGAGCTGCATCAGCCCCCTTCCCCTCTATTTTTTTATTTTGAGACATGGTCTCACTAAATTGCAAGATTATCTAGGCTGGGCTTTTACTTGTGATCCTCCCGCCTTAGCCTCCCAGAGTGCTGGGATTTTTAGGCATATC
Source organism: Fukomys damarensis (assembly GCF_012274545.1). NCBI lineage: Eukaryota > Metazoa > Chordata > Mammalia > Rodentia > Bathyergidae > Fukomys > Fukomys damarensis. The sequence continues at coordinate 2,213,310 of NW_022900945.1, forward strand.
CTGCCACGTCTGGCTCTAGCTTTGTTCTTTTTCAACAGCAAAATATTTTAGATAAAAGATTAAATTTTTAAAATGAAACATAAAATTGTATTATTAATATGCAAAAAATAGGGTTTTCTGTAAGGTCAATATAAGAAGGATTACATAAAAATCGAGTAGGGTGGGAGAGTTACAGGGATTCTTTTCTTTTGTACCAGGGATCGAATTCAGGACCTTGAGCTTGCAAGGTAGGCAGCAGCACCACTGAGCTAAATCCCAGGCCCTATAGGGATTCTTTTCTATTTCTAATTTAAAATGTATTAAATATTAAAATAATTGACAGTAGAAAAATGATACACAAGTATATGTTAGGGTAATTTAGCCTTTAAAAAGTATATGTAAGTCTTTTTTTAATGTACAGTTTGTCTTCTGGGTAGTTTTCAGTATTAAAGCACTGAGCTTAATATCTAATATGTAAATGTTCTTACAGATATATTAAGAATCTTTCTTTATAAAGTCACTTCAAGGCCTCATTAATGCTCTACTCTGGGAAGTTATTAGGGATAGAACAGAAATATGCCTTACATTTCACATAGGCAAGCCTACTAATGATACAGCGAAAAACAATTTTGTACACATTTGTGGCAATAGCACAGTTTCTTTTAAGTTCAGTAAAGAATCCTCTACTTTCTCCCCAGTGTGCTGTTTTCAGTTTCTACTTAATTTTAGTTCTAAGAAATATGGACCCAGACCTGAAGGGATCTGGCTACACTAAGAAATAGTAGAGCCATTACAGAAAGCTCTTTCTCCAAGCTGACCTTTTCTATGTATCTGCATGTTTCTGTAGTTCTGGAACTTACTCAGTGTTCTTCTGGTTACTGAAACTGAAAACAGCTACTTTGGGTGTTGTGTGCTTTATCTCCACATGCAGTCCTACCGCTTTTCCTTTCCATCCCTTCCTTCTTCGGTCTTTCCTAGCTATCACAGCAACACATTCCTTACTGTGCTTTACTTCTTCCCCTCTGCTGCGAGCTTCATTCTTCTTTGATTCCCCATTATGTACTTCCTTGACTTTTCATTATCCAGACGATGCTGATCTTCACAGGGACGCACACGGAAGGCCCGTCAGTTTCCATCCGTGTTGCACCCAACCAGTCGGACGGAAGATGTTGGCTGGGCCCCAGTGCTCTGCACTTTCCTTACGTAGTTAGTATGTCCTGCTGTGTGGCACTGATTAGCCTTGGGGCTGTTTTCTTACCTCCTGCGTTGCACATCCCTGAGGGCAAGGACTGTCTGAAGTTTCTCTCACACCTGCCTCTCCCGCCCTTTCCTCAATGCCATTTGTGCTGGGAGCAGTTAGCAGAAGCGGTTTGAGAGCCCTGTTTGCTTCACCTCAGGACTGGCTGTGTGTGCGGTCAAGAGGCTGCTTCTTCTTGGAGGACGGCGGCGAGGTCGTGAGTCACCAGTACAGGACGCACATAGCCCAGCGGTCCGCAGTGCACCTGACCATTAAGCCGCTGAACCTGAGTCATGTCGAAGGCAAGTTCAAATTTCTGTTTCCAAATAACACTTTGTACTCTCTTTGGAAATAATTACGTGAGGTATAATGGGCCCGGTCAGTGAAGAAAATAATCTGCTCAAATAAGAAACATACGGATGTGTTTCAGCACGTTTACATATTGACTGTTATAAGATATACAAAGAAAGTCATTTGCTTTCCATGTCATTCACAGCAGAGACAAAATGCTTTGTATGCTATTTATCTTGGCTTTTTCCATTTATCTGGGTTTTTTTTCATTTATCTGTTTTTAAAATTAATTTAAGAGAAGTTCTACAGGAACATAATTTAGGATATGAAACTGCAAGTACATTTCACTACCTTCAAAGTCCAAGTCTATGACTGAGACAATCTTTATTAATAATCTTTGCATTCATGGTAATGTTCTTTTTTAGATAAAAATTAATTCCTTGCTACTGTCTAGAATGCCTAGTGTGTCATTTTTAACCAGTGAAAGATGTCTGTAGTGATCCTTTCCCAGTTAGCTTTTTAGTGTTGGTTGTCCTAAATCAGTCTTTACTTTTTCTTTTATAAGGTTTATATATGAACATTTTCTTGCAAGAGGATTCTCTCTTCCTAAAGTAGAGATTCTGAAAGTTTTCACTGCATACCTAACAGGATACTTTCTGTATTTGGTGTTTGATGCTCTTAAATAGGAACTACAGTAGTCATTTCTCAGAGAAAGGAATCAGGATAACCATGCAAATACATTGTTAATTTTCTATGTTCTTATGAATTCTTATTGTTCATTTACCAGGCACTTGGCAGAGAGTCCTAAAAACCTGAGATCAATGTAGGCAGCAGTGTAGGCGTTTTGAGTGTATCAGAGTACCGGCAAGTGAACTTAGTCTATAATAAACATCACAGTGTGGTAGTTAGAAAGTCATGGTGCTATAGCAAAAAACAGGGAAAGGGGGCTGAGTGCTGGGAGGGCCGGGCCTTCAGGTTGCGGCTCAGCGGGGTCCAGGAGGTGGTGCACTAAGGAGGTGACAATCAGACTAGAAAGGGCTGCAGAACAGCCACCCCATGCTGCACAGTGCCCGCCAGACCTGACCGCGGGTGACTGTTGTGTGTAGCGCTAGGCTGGCTGGCCTCCCCTGGCCTGTCTGTTCCCCCGAGGGTGTAGGAGCCAGGCTGGGGACCCGGGTGGACCGGGCAGGGCTGGGGCAGTGTCCCTGCAGGGAGTCGAGGGTTTGTCTTGCCCCCACCCCGACAGTTTTGGGGAGAGGCTAGGAAGGTGCAGCCCACCTCCCTCGTCCTCCTCATGGGGTGGGGTGGTCAGCTGCCTGCTGAGCGTGTAGAGAGTGCCTGGAGCTGCGGCAGAGCCAGGAGACAGGCGGCCAAGCAGGCTGGCAGGGGAGGGGAGAGCAGGCTGGGGACTTGTTTCTGAGGATCAGCTGACCTTGAGAACTGATGACTCCGAGATGCTGGGACTGAACTAGAGGAGACCTCATACCTCGTAGAGGCCAGGAGTCTGTTTCCGGAGGAGGAACACCGGCAGACAGGCTGTGCTCCACTCAGAGCAGAGGCCTCCACATATCTTCTCCTCCAGAAGGGCCTCGATTTCCCTGGCTTTCAGGAGATTGAGTTGCTCCAAAACTTCACTTTTTCATGAGTTCAGTGTAAGATGTAAGAGTTTTAGAAAGTAAGCAGGCATTGAATCTTTCTCACGTGGTCATTGTGTGTAGTGTGTGGCCTATTGCAAATATCAAGACATTTATATAGAAAAATAGTATGTGTACTTCTTTAAAAATCAAGGGAGAAAAAACACTAACTGTTCTTTAAATAGTAAAGAAAACATAGTAATTGCTTCTTTTAAGGTATTTGGGCTTTTTTGTTTATTTATAGGAAAACCATCCCCTTGGTTGTCAGTTGATACTGTCTTGTACATTCTTAAGGAAAATGAGACCCAAGCAAATCTACAGCTCATATGTTGCACTGAACTACGAAACAGAGAAGTATATTCATTTTCTAATCCTTAATTTTAAAATACAGCATGAACTTATATACAGTTCCCCAAACTGGAGTTGGGGAAAATAATTTTGTTTTCTTTTCCTTTCCTTTTCTTCTCAAACTCTTATACTTTTCCTTTCAGTAGAGCTGTAAATAGTACTCCAATCTGTAGATCTTACGTATGTTTTATTAATTGTGGAAGACTCCCTTGTTTGCTGAAGTCCGCTAAGAACTGAGGATTGGTTGCAGCCTGCGCCCCCTAACCTAGCAGCCGTCTGACATTGTGTTCCACTTTCCTCACCTTCGAAGGCCCTGCTGCCTCACATGGGGGAGTGAAAGACTGACACCAGCTGACTTGTCCACATACAAGCAGTTCTAGCCTTTGGAAAAGTTACTCTTGAGGCTTCCACTGCTAAACAGAAAAACATCAAGGTTACTTCTCAGGCCTGGCTCATGTTACAGGGTTCAAAAATAGACTGATATGAAAAAATGCTTTTAAATGTTTTGTTTGTTTGTTTGTTTTTTGAGTCAGAATCTCCTTTTGTAGTTCAGACTGGTCCTGAACTCACTATGTAGCCCAGGCTGGCCTCAAACTCAGCCATGCTCCTTCCGCCTCACCTCCCGAGTGCTGGGATTACAGATGTGCGCCACCACGCCCGATGTGCTTTTAAATGTTGCTGTATGTTGCCCTTGGGTTTGTTCTGGTCCTTTGTAATTATACACTTACTCAGAGCCGAATACGTGATGCAGATACATAAATGTGGCTATTTATCTTATGAGGACTACAAATACACCTGCTACACACAGTTGGAATAATGCTGTGCCCGGGCTTCCTGCCATGTCACATTTACCCTTTACACAGGCCCAGGGACACACAGACATTTCCCAGATGGAAGGCTGTGTAAAAGCCTATTGTTTCCATGAACAACTTGAGTCTGTTGAGGGATGTCCAGGATGACCTGAATATCACCAGGTTTGGAAAGGGATTTTTGGACACAATACAGACAGTTCCCTCGAGCTAGTCTGAGCAGAAGGACAAATAGCTGTTAGTTATCGGATACAATTAGAAAATAAGTTGACTTATGTATTTGACAGAAAACCCCTTGTTTTTATATGAATCTTTTGGGCTCCAGCAAGTTCCTAGGGGCTACCTAGAGGGCTACTACTGCTTGCTTTACGGAACAGGAGAATAAAATGTTTTCCTTTCCAAATGTTCTGATACTCATTCAAGCGTCTGACACTGTAGAGGAAGCAGACTTTCACATCAGTGAGGTCTACCTGGGATTCTGCATCTTGCTTTTATAGCCCATATTATATAAAAATAATAAAATTCCAGTGCACATAATTGGGGTCTTATAAATAGGTTTAATTCATACAAATAATGAACTCTTAAGAAGTATACACTTATTCCTACAATACTGCAACTTTTTTTCATTTTTTTATTAGTTTTTATTAGTTTTTTTTTCACTATGTTTTCATCACATAATGACCAGATTCATCATGGGGAATTTATACATGTACACAAGTCATCTTAATTCTTTTTTTGTCCCATTCCCCTCCCCTTAAAAATGTGCTTAATTTTTACTTTGTGTCATTGAAATCTGAGTTACCAATAATATATGTATATTTCAGTCATAGTAGAAAACTGTAACCTGCAATATTATTAACCTGGAATATCATTACTTGAGGAACATCACAAATATTTTTGAAGATTACTGGGAAAGATTTAGAACATACAGCACTTCTTTAGGCATGTTTTTTTCACTTTGTTTTGTTTTCCTGTGGTATAGGCACCTAGGGCCTTTGCACTGAACTACATTCCCAGCCCTTTTAAATTTTTTATTTTATTTTTTAGAGTCTAGGTTGCTAAGTTTCCTGGGCTGGGCTTGAAGTTGTGATCCTTCTGCCTCAGCCTCCCAGAGTACAACCACACCTGGCTAAGGAAGTTTTAAAAGAATATATACACGCATATATATATGTGTGTGTGTGTATATATGTATGTATGTATATATACATATATATATGTATATATA
>NW_022900945.1:2218912-2242427 GCF_012274545.1 Fukomys damarensis
TATATATATATATATGTATATAAAAAGAAGTACATCTAGTGGTCTTAGACTGGGGTTACCATTAAGAAAAAGGGTTTGAATCACCAGGCATGGTGGCGCACACCTGTAATCCCAGCACTCGGGAGGCTGAGGCAGAAGAATCACTGTGAGTTCGAGACCAGCCTGGGCTACATAGTTCCAGGTCAGTCTCAACTACACAGAGAGACCCTGTCTCAAAAAACCAAGAAAAGAAAAAGGATTTGAAGACTACAAAAGATTGGTAGAACTATAATAAATTGGTGAATATTGATTTTATGGATCATTTACAATGCTTCTCTTTCAGAAGAATGACTGTTTATGACTCATGGTTGTTTTTGTTTTGTTTGATTCCTTTGAGGAAAGGTGTTTGGCTGGACTGGTGAACTAGGGCCTGGAGTGTACTGGCTAATTCCTTCCACCACTGGCTGTAGGCTGAGGAAAGAAAGCATGCCAGTAACAGAAGAAGCCCAGCTTGTCTACAGAGATGACACTGGGCGGCTGTTTCTTACAAAGGACTTTAGGTAAGTTTCGTGTGTGACCATTCGCACCATCGCCGCCAGCCTGGAAGTCCACCCTCGCGTGGCCAGCGCCCACTCTACCCGTGAGCCTCGTGTCATTGAGGATAAACCTGGAAGATGCTGTGCCCAGAAAAGGGAGGTGGCTCAGGAACAGATGCGCCTGGCCTCACTCGAGTGTGGAAACCTAAAAGTTTAAGACGTGGAGAGTAGCACAGCAGCCACCAGTGCTGGGAGAGGAGGGCAGTGGTGGAGTTGCTGGAGAAAGACAGCGAGCTCAGCCAGGCAGTGGGATAAGTTCGGGTGTCTGTGATGTGGTGACTGTGGTTCATGCAGTGTGTCCTGTACATGTGAAATCCACTGAAGAAGAGCTGCTTTCGGTGTTCTCATAGAGAATAAGCCCGGAGGTACTGCATATGTCATGTAGCTGTGTACACACATCAAAGTGTCAGGCCTTGCACCACACGTGCGTCTGTGTATCTAAACGCTCACTCGCCGGGCATCTGGAAGCGACCTAACACGGCTCGGGGACCTTCACCTATGTCTGGGTGGCACAGTCAGCTGCAGTCGCCGCCTGCCAATTTCCCAACTCCAGCCCTGCCGTGAGAAACAGACCCTACTGGTGCACACTGCATTCAGATAACTAAACAGGAAATCCAGCTGGGTGTGCTAATGTACGCCTGTGATCCTAGTTCTTGGGAGGCGGAGTTCGAGGCCAACCTGAACTCATAGGGAGACCCTGTCTCAAACAAAAAACCCAACTGAAGTCCCAAGCTCCTGTGCCCTAGATACACACAGGAGGACCCAGCTGCAGGCAGGGAAAGAAGAAAGCAGTTTGGAGACGGAGTGGGGACCAGCACTGTTCACTGAGCTCCTGCTGAGTTGAGAGACAAGCGTTGCTTTGGAAACTCATTTATCTAAGACTGAGCAGAACTGTTTGGTTGCATAATAGTTCACAGTTGCCTAATGCCGTAATACCACATCCTTTGAAAATTGTCACCTTCCCTAAGTTGTCTGAAAGACGAGATGGTTTTCTGTTTTCGTAATTTTAGGGTGGCTCTGTCAGATATATTCGAAGTGATCGACTTGGATGGAAACGGCCTTCTCAGCTTGGAAGAGTACAATTTTTTCGAACTGAGAACCAGCGGTGAGAAGTGTGACGAAGAGGCATGGGCGCTCTGCAAAGGTGGGCACTTCTGCTTTTCCTTGTGGACGTGCAGGACAGTGTATGGTCTCTGTTTATTCCTAGCAAGTACAAAGCCAGACTTGTTATACTAGGGTGGTTTAAAAGTAGCATTGTTGGGCCAGGGATTTAGCTCAGTCATTCTGTTGCCTGCTTCGCAAGCACAAGGACCTGAGTTCTATCCCTGGTACCAAAAAATAAATAAATAAAAATAAAAGTAGGATTGTTGGTAAGATCCCAGATATGTGAACATTTATTTTCCTTTGTATTATTTTCAAGTGGTAGAATACTCAAGGTCAGAGAAAATAGTAATCACTTAATCCTTTAGGGTTTAAAAGAAAAATTGCCTGGCTCTTGACACCACTGGGCCAGAAGAGGGCTACAGAGGGTTTCCCTAAAAAATTAAAAGGTTTCCAAGGAAATCACATATAATCTCAGCATTCTGGAGGCTGAGGCAGGTGAGTTCAAGGGCACCCTGGGCTACATAGTGATGTTACCCTTTCATCTCACACACACACACACACACACACACACACACACAGCCTCTGCAGCTCTCTTCTTTGGCAAAGTGTCTGTCCAGATCTCTCCGCTCGTCTGGGGGATTTATGTTTTTACTGTTGCACTGGAAGAGCTCTTTGTGTACTGTGAATACAAGACATTCAGGAGGTTCCCAGTCAGCAGGAGTGTTTCCATCTTTCCACAGTGTCTCCCAGAGCAGACATTTCTAGTTTCAGAGAAGTCCCACTCAGCTTTTCTTTCGTGGGTTACAGCTTTAGTTTGTCTTTTTTTGTTACTGTATCAAAAACCTCATCCCAAAGCCAGGGTTGCCTAGATTACGTCCCATGTCACCCTCTAGAAGTTTTGTCAGGTTGTGTTTTGCACCAGAACCTCTAACCTGTTTTGGGTTGGTTGGGTGAAAGGCAAGAAGCCCTGGAAAGCCCCTGCCCTGAGGACCCCGCCCGCTCACCATCGCTTCCGGGCCTCAGTCTCCCCGTCAGGTTTTCAGTGACATCCACACTCAGTACTCTCGCTGCAGAGTCTTAGATCAGGTGTTAATAAGCTTTTAAAAATTAATGGGCATTGAGAATTTCAAGTTCTAAAAGTCAATCAGTTATGCTGAACTCTATAGCACAGTATCTAGACATGTTTTTCTTTAAAGTAGCAACTTCTTTGTGTCCTACAAGTACGAGTTTTCACCTTACTTTACTACATAGTAGCCCCAGCCTTTATTTTAGTGGCTCCCATTTCTCTCCATGATCTGGTTTAATCTAAATGCATATTTTTCCTTGTAAAGCCTGTCAGTCACTTCCTCCCTAAACGTCTTACACTATTAACCAGTCAGCCGGGTTCAGACATGCGTGTCTTCCCTGCTTCCCTCATGATCATGCACAAAAAAGAGATGCTGACTGAAGAATGCCCACTTCCCCGAGCATGCGAGAAGGCTTGGGAAATCCGATCCTGGGTGGAGGGCACCTACCAAAACATAACCCTCAAAACGGCTGTTTACTGTCTATAAACATTTCAGTACAAATGCATAAATATGACATAGACACACATGCTACACACACAGTAAGGAATTATTAAATACAGCATTTCTGGTGAATTTAGTTTTACTCACAAACAATGTTAAACCGGGGGTACTTTGACTCAAGGAAAAATAGAGTTCCCTATTTAACAGTCTTTCAAGGACCGAGGGGCAGTTTGTTTAGAATTGGAGGAGTCAGGCACACAGTGGTCTCTTTAAGTCTAGCACTATCTCTGTCTCCCTTTGGAAACTCAGTAGTTTGGGGGATATAGCATCAAACTCATCGAGGTTCTGCTGAGTTCAAGGGGCAAATATATATAAAAGACATTTTAGTTATTGAAATATCAATATAAGTTTGAAATGAGTACACAGGTTGAAATTTTCCCATAAATTATAATTCTAAATTATAATTTCCTCTAATTTTGGAATGTGCTTGCACTATTTATAACTTCAGAATTTGTTGAAAAAAACTTTTAAAAAGGATCTGTTGAAAAAACTCAGGTGTACAGACAGAGGCCAAGCCGAGCTGCAGGAAGTGGTGAAACCGTGCTTTTCTGCAGACGGACGCTCAAGGATCCCTCTGGCCTCCTTAGAGACAAGCACGTGTGAAAACACGGTATCGTGGACATTTTATCATGTCTGAATTGCTGAATTATCTAAAAAAGAAACTTTGGGTCGCTTAAACAGAGAATTTTGATACAAAGAAGAATGAACTGACAAGACAGGGGTTCATGGACTTGAATCTCATGGAAGCCAGCGACCGGGAAGGGGACCCTCGTGACCTCTGGGTGACGCTGCACGCCATGGGCTACGACACAGCTCTGGAGCTGACACAGGTAGTGCCGGTGTGGTGGTGTGCGTGATACAGTGTGGCTGCAGACCTGGGTCTCCTGCTTCTTCATCCACTGATTCTCAGTCTCTCTCCCTCTCCCACCCCATTAATGATGAGAATTAAACTCAGAGCCTTATGCCGAAATTTTTCCAGTATCAGGAGTGCTTTACCACCGAGCTACACCCTCAGCCCTACCACCTGTCTTTAAGGGTAACTTTATCACTGTCAGAGTTTAGAGTAAAATGTTTCAGAGGCTGCAGATGTAGCTCAGTGGTAGTGCCTGCCAAGAAGGCACAGGCCCTGGGTTGAATCCCCAGCACCAGAAAATAGACTGTGTCGCTCTTCCGTTAAATCAACTTCAGCTTTTCTCTTTTATTCTCCAAAAGAAAAACCACTGATGTGTGTGAATTTATTCCCTTATTCACCAAATATTTATTGTGACCGACTGTGTGAAAGAGGCACAAATGATCCAGTGGTGAATGAATATCTTAGTTACTTTTCTCATCGCTGAGACAAAATACAGGACACCCAAAGTTAAAGGAGGGGATGTTTCAGCTCACAGTTTGTGGAGGTTTCAGTCCTTAGTCAGTTGCTCCAAGGCAGGGCCCTGTGGCAAAAGAAAAATAGTCCAGGCAAGGCAGACAGAAGGCAGCAAACATCCAGCAGCAGCAGAAGCAGCCCTCCTTTTATCCCTTCCAGGCTACCCACCTTTTGGTTGGTGCCACCCACACCCAGGGTAGGGCTTCCCATTATCCACACCCAGAACTATGCCAAACTAGTCAGTGGACTGACTTAGTAATCAAGCACCTTTAATCCCAGCATCACACATTCTAGATCCAGCCACCTCCGAAAAGCCCGGGGAGACATCTAGACACAGCCGTAACAAGGGACGAACAGTCCAAAGTCTTGCCCTTGTGCAGTGTATATTTCATGAAGGAGAATGGTTCCCAAATGGAAAACTCTTTTTATCATTTCCGGTGTCTTGAAAGAAGCAAGACAGAAGCTGAGGCCAAGACTGAGGAGAGGCAGGGAGGGGCGGTGCAGAGCATATCCTCTGTGGAGGTGGAAGGACGCAAGCTTTACTGTGGAGAGCAGGCGTGGACAGCCCTCTGCGGGAAGAGCACTGCGCATCCACGGAGTCCCCTCGGAAGGAAGCTTCGCCCGCACGGCGGTCCGCCGGGTCGGTGTTGCGAACAGAGCATAGGGAGACACACAGTCCGTGTGCTGGCCAGGACACTGCAAAACTCACTTCCAGTCGCAGAAAGTATTTTTAGATACCACATCTGTTGTGTGTTTTTGGTTGATTTGAATTGTGAGTTTAATTTCTACATTAAATTCCTTCCAGGGCACTGCAGTGTATCTGTGTAAGTTTCAGTTGCAAAAATAATTTCTCCAGATTTCTTAATGTAATTTTTTTGTAGCCTTCAAGGGTAGAGAAGGAAATGAACAAATTGGTTAGGACTGAACCCAGGGGGAACGTTGTAGTTTAGAGGAAGCATGGATGATTGCGAGAGGGTGTGGTTTTCTTTTTCTCAATGAACATTATTTCATATGCCACCAAAAAGTCAGACTCTTGCTTTTTATTACTCAATTCATAATACTAAAACTTTCCTCTAAAGGTTTACTGAAATAACTGCAAGGTTTAGTGCACCTTCTTAAGTCGCATGGTGAACGTACCAAGAATAAATTAAATGATTTATTTTGAACTCCACCAGAAGGCTGAAACAAGGTTTCCTTTTTCTCCCGTGGGTGGCAGGCATGTCCGTTTGTCATAGATCTCTATGCAGAGAGGTGCAAGCCCAGGATGAAGGCTGTCAGGATGGAGGCCAGCAGTGGGCAGCTTGAGAAGGCCACTTGCCAGTCTGTCCTGCACCAGGGCCAGGCCAGGGCCATGGATGGCTATGAAGACATCACCATCTACACCCGTAGTTGTGACTTCCGGATAACGTCAGTCATCGATAATAAGGTATCAGTTCTGAAGTGGTTCTGACTATTTGGCTGCCAAGTGTCCTAATTTGTCCTTTCTCTATTTTTTCATAGTAATTAAATATACCATTATGTCAATAATCTTCATAAAGAATAATTATTCTCCCTATTTCTAAATCAAACTGGGCATGATAATTCTTGTATGATTTTAGAGGCTTGAGATCATAGTTTACCTTTTAATGTACGAAAGTTAAATATTTGAAGATCAGAGAAGACACCATAAAATCTGGGTACAAGTGTTTTGTGTGTTTTGTCACACAGTAAGGGCCACCGGAAAGTGTAAAACGTGGTCTCAGCTTTCAAGGAATTCATGAGCTGGCTGTAAAGAAAACTAACACTGTCCAGTGAGATCGGAGAACTGTTAGATCACACAGTGCGAGGCTCATGTGGGTGGGAGTCGTGGTCTGTCCGTGTCTCTTGTGGCAGTTGTCGGTGTGCCCCAGGGACGCTGGGGGATGTGGTCTGTTGTGTGGGTCTGGGCAGGACCTGGCCTCTAGAGCAAGGTGCCCGAGTGAGGGGAGGGTCGGAGGAAGTGTGGGGCCCAGAGAGGAGCTCCTTTGCTTTGGAGCACCCACGGCAAGTGACACTGGTAGAGGGGATGTCCTGAAAAGCAGGGCAAGGAGCTGGGCTCCCACAGGTGCTGTGGCCCACAGGTGGTGAACTGCGATCTTGAAATGGCCCGAAGCCTAGGAGGGTGGAGCCTAAGCTGTGTCTGTTGCCTTCTCTGCCCTCTGTGTCTTACAAGCATTAGAGGATGGAGGGAACCACTGCCTTACCCCAGCCTCTGCTCTGCTGCTGTCCACCACTTCACAATGCTCTACCTCTTTAACTCAAGAAAAGTCAGTAAACCCCTCAGCACTGTGGTCATGCTCCCCACATGCAGGACCCGCCCTGTGAGGGGAGCACCAGCCCTGCTCTACACTCCGGAAATGGAAGTGCAGGGAGGCACCGTAACTCACAGAAGTGGCCTCGCTAAGATAGAAGAACGGAGAAGTAAATCCAGACGGCCTCTTCGCGGTCAGAGGGGACGACTGGGGGCTCCTTAGGGGTGTGACTACGCGTACGTTTCTCGTATTCATCGCTTTCTGCTCCTCCAGCTTCCTGTCCAGCCTGGGCCGTGATTTACTGTTTGAGGGTCATTTCTCTACAGTCTTCTTGGAAGGCCAGTCTGAGCTGATGTTAGCCTTCTGTGTTTCCACAGATCCTTCTCCGTGCCTACATCACAAGACACGGTGTAGTGTTTCCTAACTGCCTTTTATCTGTGTCTCCCCTACACTGCACTAGCCCAGTGGGGTCAGGAATGTGTGTTCCATCCCCGTGGTCCACGCCTGCCACGCAGTTAACATTAACTACATCTCTGCTCACTGAAGGAGGGAAGGTGGCCCTGATGAACAGGAAGTAGAAATGAGCTGTCGCTGTAGTGCGCCAAGCTTGAGATGACGGGGTGCGAGTGGTCCTGATGGTTGTGGATGGAAAGTAAAGGTGAACCCACGACACACTCAGAGGAGGGATGAAGTTTATAGAACCGATGTCAGGATGTGAATGAGTGACAGAAACTCACAACTACCAAGCTGAGAGGGGAATCACAGTCCGTGTGAGTTGGTAACACAATCTCAGGGCTTATTCTGCGGTGTATGTCTGTTTTATTGGGGAAAGTTCTAGTAACTGCTGATGTTTTCTTTACAGTCAGATAATAAGGTGATTATTCATGTCAACAATGAGCTGAGTAAGAACTGCGTCAACAGCAGAGGACTTAACATATTTGCAGTAGAAGTGGCACCACAGTCTACCATGGTAATGCACGATTTCCTGATTAAAGCCCTGTCTTTCTTGTATCTCTTTGGAAAGAATTTTTTTCTAGTAATGCTATGAATAACCATGTAGGCAGGAGCCAGGCGTACTGGCACACATCCGTGATCCCAGCACTCAGGAGCCCTAGGCAGAAGGGGCACAGTGAGTTCAAGGCCACCTTGAACTGGACTATATAGTGGGGCCTGTCTGAACACAAACAAAACCAAACCATGAGTTCATGAAAGGAAGTGGACAGCTAGCTTGAGTGTGGTGTTCATTTCTGCAGCTGTTTTTTTTTTGGTTCCAGGAATTGATCTGGGGACCTTATGCTTGTGAGGCAGGCAGCAGAACCACTGAGCTAAATCCCCGGCTGATGTTCATATCTGTGTCAGTCAGTTCTGATCCAGCTCGGTCACTGGTTGAGTGACCATGGGCAAGTCGCTTGATCCCCCGCCCAGGCCCCTTAAAGGTAGAATGAGGATGGCGTAAGAAGTGTGGATGTGCCACAAGGTTAACGTGAAGACAGAATGAAGTGACGCACACGAAAGCACTTCCAAGCACCCCATGGAAAGGTACAAGTAGGATCAATAGGATTAGGAATTTAACAACTCAAAATATTTTTGTCTGCATTATTGATAGCTCTGAGATTACATGAGAAAGAAGTAGCTGCTTTAGAGAAACAACCAAGTCCAGAACCAGAAGCAGCTGTAGCTCTGGTGTTTGAAGGACTCTGGTTTCTGATTTAGCCCCCAGTTCAAAAGCCGGGCCAGAGCTGTGGACTCCTGGGTCTGGGAAGGGACAGGTTAGCTGTCCACAGTCACCTTTCTTTCTCCAGACTGTCTTTAGCCCTAGCATGCTCTGGAACGATCAAGGCCGGAGAGGGATTATCTTTTGTATTTCTCTAGGTAAGGTTTCAGGGAGTCCTCAGGCTTGGTAGGAAACGATGGTCCCACAGCCTCCGCCCACCGCTAACAAGCAGACCTCAGGGCAGGGTTCAGCCTGGACATCCTGTCAGACCTCAATTCTCCATCTCTTTCCCGCTAAGGACATAGATCATTGGATTTTATCTGCACAGGCGCGCTCCACCATAGCTGGCTCCACAGGGACATTTTTTATACGAGGCCTAGAAGTGGCTCTTGACAATTGACCAGTGATAACATAAAAGAGAAGTAAAAGCTTTCTGTTTTTGTATGCAGGTTTGTCAACATGTAATGCCTCTGAATGAACGACAGGAATGGATGCATCATTGTGTATATTCCCTCATATCTTAACTGATTCCATGTGGAGCTGTCATGCTAAGAAGTACTGCTTTAGGTTTGTTGTTACTTATTTATTAAGTATGTATTACTCACTTTAGCTGGTATACCTTTTTTTTTCCTGGTACCAGGGATTGAACTCAGGACCTTGCACTTGCGAGGCAGGTACGGCGCCACTGTGCTGAATCCCTAGCCCTAAATGGTATACCTTATTAATAATCTAATTTATATGTATTTACATTTACATGTTATATACTTTGTGTATGATAAAAGTATAAATAATGTTTTCAATGTGTGTTCTTATTTTTGTTTGTTTGCTGTGGACTGCTTTTAGTTAACTGTTTTGAAATAATGGGATTTGAGTCTATGTAACATTAAGTGAAACAATATGGTATGGAAAATAATATTAAGCAATTAGGAACCACATGGCAGTAATACAACAGTGGACAGTAAATGTCACCTTCTGAAATATGAATACCATATGACAGATACTATTTTTGTACCCAGTTCAAGGTGGCACATTTTTTAAGAGTCATTGGATTTGGGGCCCCTGATTCAGATTTCTGTAAAATGGGTTGCCGTAATCTCACAGAACTCTTCAGGTAATATATCTTAAAAAGTAGGAGTGGAATATGAAAATATTAACTGCCAAATTCTTTATAAATCCCAAAGATGTGGCTACGTATTCTGTTTTGCCAGGTACTGAGTTATGGGAAAAGCATACAAAGTTATCTTTGCCCAGGCTGTAAAGGACATTTTAGTCTGGTGACAGGGACACAGGGACTGGGGTGTGGCAGCTTCGCCCATACTCCTGTCACCCCTTAGATGATCCAAGCCGCTCCTGTGCTTTCTCCATTGCTCACAAGCTTGACAGTGTCATCTCTGCTAGTCGAAAAGACAAAGATATTTTGTTCTAAGAAAATGAAGACCCACGGGACTCTAACACATAATGAACAGCAGCTAGACCACAGTTTTGGACCTATAGATCATTACTTCTTACCGATTGCTTCAATACTGTGGTAGTGGAGTATTTCACAAAAATTCAAGTGCTCAGATACTTGACTCATAGATTTTAGGGATTCTTAACCAAAGATAGCTGCTTAGCGTATCAAATGTTTTCTTTCAATTCAAGAGGCACCTCCCTGTTTCCAGCGGCTCCCCACAGATGTGGCTGCCAGGCGCAGCACTGGCGTGGCTCCTATGAGGACCCAGCCTTGAGCCCCAGCACCACTAGCTGAATAACTAAATAAAGTACATAAAGTAAGAATATTACATAGAAAGGTTAAGGATCCAGCCCAGTAGAAAGAGGCCCGCTGCCCCAGACCTTTCCTGTGCCCTGGCTTCCCCCCCGCCTGTGCCCACAGTGTCCCACAAGCTCACCCTGGCACCAGTTGCTTTCCTCTGTTGCTGTGCACATTGCTTTTCTGCCCCTTTCTTGGCTCCCGGTCTGTTTGCAGTTAATTCAAACAGTAGCTGTTCCCTCCCGGGTGGTCAGTAGCACCCTGTTCTGCTGCACGTTGAGAGTCAGGTCTTGTCCCCAGTTTCTGGGACACTGTATTCTTCAGATCTTCCTCTGGCCGCTGACTGTTCCTTTGTAGGTTTCCCTGCACCCGTACTTCTGTAGCCTCCCACTTCTGCCCCGCCAGCCCTTTGTAAAGCACCCTTACTGTTCAATTTCATTAATCCAGAATTTTTCATTTCATTAAAAGATTAAAACATAACATGTTTAACAGATTAAAACCCAGTAGAATTAATTTTTTATTAATTATCTAATAGGCAGTTTTAAATAGAGGACGATTAACATCACTGTAATTTAGGTAACTCAAAAATTCTGATTCTTATATTTTGAAACTAGTTTAAATGTTATCAAATACACTTAGAAGCAAATCTTTACTGCTTTAAAATACTTTATTGATTTATATATTGCAGTAGAGCTATTTTCTTAAAAAGCCAGTTGCCTTTTTAGATCTATTTTCGGTGTAGGTTAAATATGAAGCAGAAACTTAACACACCATACAAAACAGATTTTGGGTGTAATCCAGTTGAATGGAAAAATGACTGTGTTTCTGATTTTGGCCACCAGAGGGTGAGCATATTATTTTCTTCACTAGAGAGGTTGATAAAAGTTCCTCAGCACTGTGTTAAGTCCTTTATGGCTTCTAAGACTGCTTTTGGTGATTTGCTTTCTGCAAACCCAGACATATGTACCTTTTCTTGTGAGGGATTTTAAAAATGATTCCTAACATGTGCCCTTAAAAAGTACTGACTGACTTCATGAACGGAGAAGTGTGGAGACACTCCCATGGCCATGCTGGCTTTACGCAGTATGAAAAGCCTGTCTTTACTCTTCAGCCTGCTTCCTCATCTCTAGGGGAAAAACGAACTGCATGAAGATTTGAGGAGAAATGCATCAAGTAGGGGAAATGATTTGAAGGAAGTGGATGGGATTCGTGTGGAGAGTGGATTTGGGGCCCGGCAATTGGCAGTGGTTGTTGAAAGCCTAAGGGGGACAGGGTTTGGTGGCTCTGCAGTGTCTGTACCCGTTAATTGTGGCTAGTCCTATTTAAGGAAGTGTAAACAAACTGTGCTTCATTCTTGAGAATCATTCACAAGCTGCTGGTATTTATATTGGACCAAAGTAAGTTTAACAGTAGGCATTCTGCCATATTTTACACATTTCTGAAAACACATGAATGTTACAGATAAGGCCCCTGTGTGTTATAAAGGGATTAGAGTATGGTTCCTTCCCTCAAATATTTTTTACATTTTATAAATAGCCCAGATTTTATTCTCTTCTTTGCAAATGAATCCAGGATCATCCTGATTAAACTTGAGGGATAGCTCAAGGCCAACCTTCTCACAGGCTGAGGTCGGCTATACTGAATTGCAGCACTAGCTAAGAACAGCAGCATTGCAAGCTTTCTGGTAGTTTCAGACATGAGCGTCAGCAGTACCAAAAAGTACACTTCTCTGGGCCCTTTAGATACCTATTCCAAAAATTATATTTAGCTTTTGAGAAAAATTATTTTCTTCCAAGCAGAGAAGTTAAAACATGAGGAATAGAATGGACTGGACAGTAGTTCACAAGGACATCCAGTTAGCAAGTGTGAATCCCACGCTGCATTAGTTGTGCTACAGAAGATGTGAATGATGTGGGCTCTCAGGGAGAGAACGAGCCAAGGCAGCGCGTTACAGGTGAGCCAGTTAGGGATGGTGTTAAAGCTTTTTTGTTTCCTCATTGAGTTTATTGGTACATTTTAGGGATGCAGTACAGTTACATTCATCACTGGGATCTTGTACCTTTACATGACAGGTCTTGGTTCTCATTTCATAGTGTTAAATCTTAAGTTACAGATGCCGGTGATTATGTGTTCAGCTAGTGATGGGCGTGTGGCAACAGGGCGGGAGACGCTTGCCCAGTTTAGGAGCTGTCAGGGTGAAGTAGAACTCGGAGGAATGAGGAAAGTATACTTTGAAGCTAGTGCTTTGGTTTCTGTCATGCAGTATATTTTTTAAAAAAATAACAAAAGTGGGTACATTTTAATGGCATGTAGGAAATGAGGCATAGGTTTTAAGATACTGAGAAGTACTACACTAAAATATTAGAGTGGTTCCATAGAGCGAGTTAGGACATAGAAAATGGTCAGAAGAATAAGGGTTGGGAAGCAGCTCGAATTTGACCTTGAAAGGGTAAGAGTCTTAGCGAGGGGATGGGAGTTTGAGGCATTTTCTCCTATGTTCATTTTCCCTGGAGGGCCCTGTTCCTGCATTCGTGTCATTGACAGTAGGTCATTAATTGTGACCCCACCCGCTGCCTCTCTCTGCGGAGCATGGCTTCAGGTGCCACTGACAGAGGCAGGCCAGCCAGATGCTATGCTGATTTCATTACGTGGCTTCCGCGAAGATGGATCGGGACCGGTCCTGCGGGCTGCACCTCTCACATGCATTTTTAAAATGCCTCATCCTTCATGAAACCTTTAATCCATCCCCAACCCAGAAAAAACTCTTCTGTACCTCAAGCTTCTATTTTAAAACCAATACCTTTTATTCCTGTGGGATTTTTCTTTCAGATTTAAAATATTATGAATTTGATCCTTCTTGGGGGATTTCACAGTTCTATTAGTTTAACACATGTGCAGATCCATACAAGTGGGAAACTCCTTGTGCTGCCTCTTGTAGGTTCATTCTGTCTGCAGCGCTCTCTCTCTCTCTCTCTCTCTCTCTCTCTCTCTCTCACACCCCTCCACCCTAGCTCCTGGTTCTTCACTATCTATGTTATTCTGGCCAATCTTCTGAGTGACTCGGAATGCTGCTAGTTTTGAGAAGTGCTCAGAACCAGAGAAGCTGTGCAGGCTGCTTGGGCCCTGGGCCATGTGATCCAGCAGATCCGATGGTCCTTGAGGTGGCAGCGGCAGGTAGGGACGCCACTTGGAGTCTCTGGCAGCTCCCATTGGTGAACTGCAGTGGAGGCTCTTGGGATTTTGGAGCAAGGCTCTGCTATCATCTGCAAACAACTTCTCTCCCTTTGAAAAACAGCTGTTGGGACCGGGGATTTAGCTCAGTGGTGTGGCTGCCTGCCTCGCAGACACAAGGTCCCGAGTTCGATCCCCATAACACCACTACCCCTCAAAAAAAAAAAAAAAACAGCTGCTAGCCTGCTGTTGGGCCGTAGTGGAAACTGAATGCTTGACCATGGGGCACCAGATTACTGTGCTACCTCAGTTGCCCATCATGATCTGGGCATTATCTGGTCCACAAGTCATAAGGTCGGAGGTGCACTGCAACAGTCTGTCGTTAAATGGAGACAGTGTAGATGTGATCGGGCCAGGGCAGGTCCAGAGGGTAAAAGTAAGTTACCTGAAGAAGTGGCCTGATGCCCATGGCTCCTACTGCTATATAGCCTTGTTTCCCAGCATGCACCTGTGGGCCTCCTGGAGTGCACCATGTGGCCAGCTGTCAGGAAGAGGCGGCGAGGGCCTGGTTTACAGATGGTTCTCATGTTGTCCATGCGGACACTGCAGCATTACAGCCCCTGTCCAGGATGTCCCTGCAGCACCGTGGTGAGGGAAATCTTCACAGTGGGCAGAACCTTGGGCAGTGCACCTGGTAGTGCATTTTGTCTAGAAGAGAAATATGGCCAGATGTGTGACAGTACACTGATTCTTCAGCTCTAGCCAGTGGACTGGGCCGGTAGTCAGGGGACTTGGAAGGAACCAGATTGGAGAGTAGTAGCAAAGGCACTGGGGGAAGAGGTATGTGAACAGACCCCTCCATTTGGGCCAGGGGTGTGAAGACACTTGTATCCCATGTATGCGCTCACTAATAGGTTACCTCAGCAGAAGAGGGGATCAAATAGAGTGGACAGGATGCCTGTTCTGCAGATAGCCGACCTTCCTTTTCTTTTTCCTTCCTTCCTTCCTTCCTTCTTTCATACCAGTGATTGAACCTAGGACCTTGTGCTTGTGAGGCAGTTGGCGGCACCACTGAGTTAAATCCCTTGCATTTTTTTTGTTTTTTGTTTTGGTGAGGGGGCATCAGGGATCAAACTCAGGACCTTGAATTTGTGAGGCAGGTGGTGGAACCACTGAGCTACATCCCGGCCTGCAGCCAACCTCTTTCTTCAGCCAGCCCTGTCACTGCCCAATGGGCCATGAACAGAGTGGCCATGGTGCCAGGAATGGAGGTTACACATGGGCTCAGCAGCATGGACTCCACGCACCAAGGATGACTGGCTGCAGCTGCTGCTGAATGCCTGATCTGCCAGCAGTGGAAACCAACACAGTGCCCAATATGGTGCTGTTCCCCAGGATGACCAGCCTGCAGCTTGGGGGAGGCTAATTACACCAGACCACTTCCATCTCTGCAAGGGCAGTGCTTTGTCTTTACCAGAAAAGACACTTGCTCTGGGCATGGATCCACCTTCCCTACACAGTGATTCTGCCAAACTGCTATCCATGAACTCACGGAATGCCTCTCCACCATCATGGAATTCCACACAGCATTGCCTCTGACCAAGGGGCACATTTTATGGCCAAAGACGTGAGACAGTGCTCATGCTCATGGAATTCTCTGATCTTACCATGTTCCTCACCACCCAGAAGCAGCTAGGTTGGTAGAATGGTGGAATGGCCTTTTGAAAATAGAGCTACAGGATCAGCTGGGTGGCCATAGTTTTCAGGACCAGGGCAAGGTTCTCAGGAAGGCTGTATATGTTCTGAATCACCATCATCCACCATATGGTACTGTGTCTCCTGCACCCAGGATTCATGGGTCCGAGAATATGGGAGTAGAAGTGGAAATGGTACCATTCACCCCTAGTAGCTCACTAGCACCCCTAGTAGCTTCCTGTTCTGGTGATCTTACACTCTGCTGGCCTAGACATCTTCGTTCCGGTGCAGGGACAGCTCATACCAGGAAGCATGATGATGATTCCACTGAACTAGAAGCTAAGACTTGTAATTTTAGGCTCCTCTTTGAGTCAACCAGGTAAAAATGGAGTTATGTTGTTACCAGGGTGATTGATTCAGATTACCAAGGGGAAATCGGACCACTACTCTAAAGGGGAGGTAAGAAATATTTGGAGTGCAAGATGTCCATAAGGATATCTCCTAGTGTTACCATGCCCTGTTACTAAGGAACTACAACAATCCAGTCCAGGCAGGTAACAGATGGCTCAGAATCTTTGGGAATGAAGGTGTGAGTCGCCCTGCCTGGTAAAGGACCAAGGCCTGCTAAGGTGGCTCTGTAGCAGAATCAGGCAGTTATCAGTACCAGCTGCGACCATGTGACCGGTTACAGAAACAGCAACCGCAGTTCTCACAAGCATTTCTTTCCTGTTTGTTAATGTGCTTGTGCGTATACATACACATACACTTAATACCATTATTTCTTTGTAATGTAATACTGATTGACTTCACATCAGTACCCAAGTTACATCATGTCAGAAGAGTAGGGCCGGGGATTTAGCTCAGCGGTTCTGTGGCCTGCCTTGCAAGCATAAGGACCTGAGTTCAATCCCTGGTACCAAAAAGAATGTCAGAAGAGTAAGCATCACCAAAGAAAAAACTTTGCCTTCTGTTCTGGGAGGGAATCATTGTGTTTCCATTTCACGCAGGATAGTTTCATTGTGTTAGGCATAATTATGAGCTTGCTGTTGTATTTGGCGACTAAACATGGCTTAAGGAGATGTGTCCGGCTGTCCAGATGACAAGGGATGGACTGCGATGATTGTAAGATGTCAATTTGAACAAGAACCATCAAGCAGATTAGTAAAGCTCTGGGTGTGTCTAAGGATGATTGGCATATAGGCCAGAAAACGAGGAAGGAAGACCCACCCCAGATATGGGTGGAATCAACCAATAGGCTTGTGGCCTGGATGAAATAAAAAGGTAAAGGACTTTGGTATCCAGTTACTTCAGCCATCTGGCACAGGTTCACACTAGTGACTCTACAGTGAGCATCCAGGCCTTCAACCTTCAACTGTCCCTGGGTCCTCCAGCTCTCCTGCACACTTCTGCCACCGATCCTCTAAGCCTACCCTGATAAACCTTTTTGCATAGTTACACATATATTTTCTATTGATTCTGTTCCTCTAAAGAACATTAATAACACTCTAGTTGTCTGGTTTTGAAAATGTCTTATAAATGGGGTCATGCAGTATGTAACCTTTGACTTCACGTAATGGTTTAAGATTCACCCAAGCTGTATGTATCAGTAGTTGGTTCCCTTTATTGCTCAGTAGTATTCTATTACTAGGTTGTATCACCATTTGTTTACTCACTTATCTGCTGGTTGTTTCTAGTTTTTGGCAGTTACTGATCGAGCTGCTATGAACGTTAAGTACAGATTTTTACATAATCATTAGTAGTTCCCAGAGATGGGGTCACTGGGCCACATGAGATGTATGTTTGACCTTTTAAGACTGCCGAAGGGTCCCATCTTGTCTCTTCTCAGCTGGCAGCTGTGACACTCCTCGGCTGAGACCACCGCACTAAGCCTGTACCCCTGACTGCCTTCACCACAGTCAGATCACACCCTGGCTCCTCTCTTCCGAGGATGTTCAGGTTGCATTTGGGGCCCACGTGGATCACACGTGACCGTCTCCCATCCCTAAGCCTTCATTTGGTTCTATCCGAAGTCATGTTTGCCAGGTCCGGTAACAGTCGCAGGTTCTGGGGACTGGGATGGGAGTCGCTTTTGGGGTCCATTATTTAACTTACCAGGGCATTTAACAAGAAATCAGGAACACATATGAAATGGGTAATGAAGACATTCATTATCTCTTGAAGAATGTTCCTTACAATCTGTATTTTTAAAAATCTTATCTTTTGCCATCTAAAATATTAATATTTGCATATTAAATATTCATATAAATTAATTCAGACTGATATCCTTTGTAGAAGATTCCAAAAATGAATTCCACAGAAAAAGTCCAATTCATCATATATCAATTCTTTTCACATTGCAGCCTCATGAATAAACCGCTTGACACTGAAACATGAGTTTCAGAAACTGACTTTTTTGGCACAGAAACGAACTTAATTTCAGAATCATGGTCTCCTCCCTGACTTTTATTTACAAGAAAGTTTTAAACACCTGAATAGCTTACAGATCAATGCTTTGGTAGTTCTTCTGCAGGTAGGAATGGGTCACTTTAGCAAATTTCATCAGACCACTATTTCATGTCATAAACTGTGGAGGATCATTTGGTGTAGGCCTAGCAAACGGACTAAAATGACATTTACAACATTTTAGCATTAGCTCATGTTTACGTGAAATCATCAGTTGGTTATTTTCAGCTACAAGTTACTGAGAATGCTTCTAGGAGATTATCTGTGCTTCTTCGGTGAGAGTTCTCTAGAATTAAAAGACTGGCTTTCAGGCCCGGAAGAGTTGGGGTGTGGAGGCCGCCAGGTCCTGAACTCAGAGAACCCCTGTGTTACCAATGCAGGGATTCTATCTCTATTTCGCATCACCAGATAAGTGTACACAGATGTGGAGTCATGTTTCGGTTTTAACGATAATGGGATTGTGCTTTTATTATATTCCATGTGAGTGCCATCTTGGGCTGGTGCACCTGTCATTAGTGAATTACTTTTCAGCACTTCTTGTTTTGATAGTTTCTGTATGAGTCAGGTAAATAATAAACATTAAAGGGCCAATGTCACTGGATAACCCCGTTTTATGTTTTCATTATAAATTCCGCATACATCTCTTCAATGTAAATTTTATATGCATACTCTTTCTTGTCATTGCCATTATCAAAGATTGATAACTGTGGTGAATACCTTTCTTTAGGCCGTTACAATGGGAAGGCAGGTGCTGATTTGTGAAGAATGAAAATGAAGCTTTCTGTAATGAACTCTGTCCTAGGAAATGTGGTTTGACCAAGTATCACACATTATCTAGCCAGGATTTCGCCCAGCTCCCGTTTATCTACATCTGTACGCATGGGCTGAGAGTTTAAGAACTGCTTGTTCCTTGACTGAGAAAGAAAGTAACCCAAGTCCTGGAAACTTCCCTGTAGGCTGGCTTCTAAGGGGCATATCAGGAATTTCCCCAGAATGAGATTTTCCTTGCCTCTGAGCGTAACCTAGCATTCAGAGTTAAGGTTTTTAATGCCTAGCGTATAGAAGAAACACACCTGCTTCTTCTCTCTGGGTCAGGGATTCTAACCATCTTTCAAATACAGAAAAGCCTACAGTTTCTGGCCTGTAAGTACTGGGGTTTCTTAGCATCTGGTGTTGGGCCTTTGCTTTTTCCTGCACTCTGTACCTTTTCTTGGGGGAGCTCAGTGTTTTCACGCCAATGTCCTCAGATATGGTCTATATGCTGGTGAGTTACACATTCAGACCCCTTGACCAAGCTGTCTCCTAGTCTGTGGCTGTGTGTGCCCCGCACTGCTATTCTGTATCTGCTCTTGCTGGAGGACGTATCAAGCTTTACAGGCCCCAAACTGAATTCGCGGTCCTAGACGTCACCTCCCAGCTCCATACTTGCAACATTCCAGGCCCAGGTTTCCAGGAGAAGATGCCGCTCTTCACTCACCTGCACCTTTCCCGCCTTGCTGACACTACTTTCTGGAAGCGTCTGGAGCCTGTTCACTCAGGCCATTCCATCATCCCCAGCTGGTGGGAGGCACCGCAGTCTTCAACCTGGCCACCTGGTTTTGCTTCAGCCACGGAGTGACTTCTGGAAGTGCTGGTGTGATCACAGGATTGCTCCGCTTGAATTCTCCTGGCAGATGACAAGGGTGACCCGCAAAGACGTTATGCTAACTGAAATCAGTGTGACACAAAGGACAAATGTATGATCCCACTTATGTGAGAGTAAAGCAGTCAAATTCATGAAGGCAGGATGAACAGTGGTTTCCTAGAACAGGAGAAAGGGGAGCTGCTGTTCGGTGTGGGATGCTGAAAACATTCTAGAGGGGTTCAGGGTGTACCATGGGTGGGATCTGTGCCTGGGGTGAGGGAGGCCTGTGTTCAGCTTCCAGCACCACAAAATCATCATTGTCATCTAGATACAGGTGGTGGGAATGGCTACATGACACAGTGAGCAGACTCACTGAAGGTACATGTAAATGGTTTAAAATGATACATTTTATGCTGTGTATATTCTTCCACCATTTAAAAAATGCCCTTTCAGTTGCTTATTACTGTCATGATAAAGAGCCCAATATTTTTTTTGCAGTACCGGGATCGATCTCAGGACCTTGTACTTGTGAGGCACGAGTGGTGCCACTGAGCTAAATAACCAGCCTTCTCAATACTTTTTTTTTCAGCTTTAATTGAGTTTATTGGTACATTTTTAGGGATACAGTACAGTTACATTCATTTTGGGGATCTTGTACCTCTACATGACAAGTCTTGATTCTCATTTTTTCCCCTTGTCCCTGCCCTCCCTTCACCCCTCCTCCCCTCCCCATCTGCAAACACTTTATTTCCATCTTTTCATTATCTCACATTTTTTTCTTTTCCCTTCTCAATACTTTTTTGACATGTACTCCTTTTTAAAAATTTTTGGGCTGGGGATTTAGCTCAGTGGTTCTGCCACCTGCTTTGCAAGCACAAGGACCCAAGTTCGATCGCCGGTATCACACACACACAAAATTTTTTGCACATGTTGCAGGTCATAATAATGACATTTGTCACGGGGAGTTGGGGCACAGATGTCCCATCTTAATTCTCCTCACTTCCTTCTGTAGAGATCCCAGTAGTTGACAGCATCTAGTGTGCCTGTGTGACCAGGCTGCCCACTCTCCCCCTCGGTTTCTGCGCTGGTTATACTGGCTGCCTTGCTGGTTCTTGGTGAGATTAAATTCCTTCTCACTCCAAACCTTCTCTCTCTCCAGTTCCCCCACCTGGGACAAACACTTTTCCACTTTTCATTTAGCCGACCACAACTTTCTTCCCGCCCTCCATGTACACATCACTTCCTGCAGGGTGTTATCCCTGACTCCCTTTGGTGATAGATCTTATGTACACCCAGACGGCACCTATGAGGAGTGACCAGAAATGAGGAACTGATGACGGAACGGCACTCTGCCTCGACCTGCCTCCCTTCTAACACTCATCCCATCCTTCTTGCCACTTCCTGCAGCCGTTCTGGATGACTTCTTTCCTGAGTGTCTTTATGAGGTGTGATAGAAAATACAGTGAACACTGCTGCTGAGCGCCACCTAACAGGCAGGTTTGTAAAAACATCGCACCGTGTCTTTCTCCACACCACTGTGTGTCTTATTCACTGGGTCTGGCACCCTGCAACTTCTGCCTCTTCCCCAGTCAGAACGAACATGAAAGATCAGTGTTTTGAATCAATTCCATGACAGAGCAGCTAAAGACAGTTTTCACTTATTGTCTCCCCTGCCCTGTAGGGGGGATCGAACTCAGGTCAGTTTTCATTTAAAGTGACTGTATCAACAGAGTGTATCTACACAGCACCTACCCTATCAACACAGTGCCTGGGGCAGCACTGCAAGAAGCAGGAGTAGAATTCACAGGTTAATAATGGACTCTGGTCTGGGATCAAGGAAAGGGCTTGTGTCTAGGTGTCGGCCCAGAGCCTCATGCATTCAGAGGTGGGGCTTTTTTACAGGTGGCTGGATCTACAGTATGTGAGCTGGGATTGGTTTATGGTGTAATGTTAGGCTAAAGGGCACCAGGAGTAAGGGTGTCAGTGGTATCTGCCCTAAGGAGCCTTGGTAAGATATGAGAAAGAAAGAGTTGTACTCCTGGCCGTGTGGCTCAAGAGCCTTTAAAACTGGCTTATAAAAAGTAAAATAATTTTTTAAAATAATCAAAAATGCCAGCTAAAGAAGTAGAGCTAAAATGCCTTAGGCTGTACTTGATGGGAGAGTCTCGGTTCTCAGAAGACGAGTAGGCTGATACAAATGCTGCCAGTAAGGACTGGACTCGGGAGGTTTCTGCTGGGAAGAAGGACTGCATGGCTGTTGGACTTGAGATGATGTGTGTTATGGCTTGGCATAAAATTTGTCTGCATTTTGCATGTGTCCAGAGACTTTGCCCGAGACTAAGATTAAAGGTAGCAGACTAATCTGGAAGAAAAAATTTCAAGATAGTCTAATGTTGAGGCTGTGGCATGGCTACTGTCGGGGGCTTTTAGTCAGATTTATGTTGAGAAGAGCAAAGAGCCCAACAAAATGATTTAAAACATTTTGAGTCTTACCAAAAGAGAAGGTCCAGTAAGGCTGTAGACTACAAAGGTAGGGCAGAGATCTTGATTGCTGAGAAGGAACAGGAGAAAAAAGATGACCTAAGAGACATTACATGAAACAACAGAACTCCATCCTTTGTAGCCTCAGAGTTACAAAAGTGGAAGACTTTGCTTTGAGAGGAGAGCCCCAGAGCACTGTGTTCCATATTGGTGGGGCCCTAGGGAGGTTGTTCCTCAGGATTGGTTCATAGGCACTAAGACAGAAGGAAGCCTGCCTACTGC
Source organism: Fukomys damarensis (assembly GCF_012274545.1). NCBI lineage: Eukaryota > Metazoa > Chordata > Mammalia > Rodentia > Bathyergidae > Fukomys > Fukomys damarensis. The sequence goes on from NW_022900945.1 coordinate 2,240,976, forward strand.
GCCAGCTGGCAGCAGACCTTGGCGTCATCCACATGGTGCTGCTTTTGGGGTGTGCAGAATGGAAAAGTTGTGGAATCAGGAAGGCCTGCACCCCGATTTCAGAAGGTCTACGAGGCCAGGCAGGGCGCTCCGAGAGCTCAGCATGTGAAGCTGTGTGAAGCTGAAGGTACAGTAGAGACCCCAGGAGTTAAAAAAAAAAGCCATAAACATAGATCACCACAAAGAAACGACAAGGAGAGAACAGAGCCAGCCCCAGAGAGAAGCCAGGAGAGCTACAGCTATCAGCAGTGCTGTGGGGCCAAGCTGTCCAAGCCCTTGGGGGTTACAGTTTGCCACAGATTGCTGGGTTGCTGGGAGTGGAACTGCGGGACTTAATGTTTGCCCTGCTGGATTTTGGCCTTGGTTTTTTCCGCAATCCTTGCTAGCCTCCTGTTTATAACTTTTAAAATAAAAAAAGTGTACCTTGTGCTATTTAATGTTAAAAGTGTTTAACTTTCTTTTCATTTGTACAGGGGCTTGTTTGCCTTAAATCTCAAAAGAGACTCAGGACTTAAACTTTTCAGCAATGCTAAAACTCTTAAGACTGGCAGCTCTTACAGACTAAATACCTTTTATACATAAAAAATATGAGTCTCTACCGGGCCAGGGGTGGAGTGTCATGGCTGTGTCTATATGTCTCCCAAAGCTTCATGCAGTCACAGGTGGGGCTTTTCAGAGGTTGCTGGACCTTTAAGTGCGTGATGATGGATTGATTCATGGTGCAGTGCAAGGACCAAGGGCACTAGGGTTAAGGGTGAGGGCTGCCTGCCCCGAGTAGCCCGGATAAGATATGAGGGACAGAAAGAGCTGTAGTCGTCCCTTGCTTCTGCCGGCCACAATCTGTTTCTCCTCTCCACGCCACCCTACCTTGGAGCCAGCTACGTATTAAGGCCTTTTCTAAATAAACCTTTTAATAAAATTAGGTTTAGTAAATGTAACCTAGCTAAATAAACCTTTTCTCCCTTTGGGTGCCAGATATTTTGTCTTGGCAAAGAAAGTAACTAAGACTGGGAGCTATACTCCAAGTGCGCCACTGTTTCAGGTGGCCTGCAGCTAGGGCTTGGGGGTTTAAAAGCGTCCGTAAATCCGTAAATCCGTGTGTCAATGGTGGAGCGCTACTGACGCCCGAGACCCCGCCTATTCTTGCTGAGGTTTACGTTCACTTCCCGGTAATAAGTAGGGGTGCCCAAGGTCGTTAAGTTCCCCAAGACCGCACCATCTCATCGTGTCACCCCACTTCGCGACACACTTCTCAAGCAGAGGCGACAGACGCCGAGTCACGCGAGAGGCCACCCTGAGACGGGACGCTCCCCCTTCTCCCGACTCAGCCCTCAGCCCGGGGGATCGAGGGTGCGCGGTCCGGGCCTCCCTGAGCTCCGGCTGCAGCACAGGCCCGGCTAGGGTCCGGCCGGA